>NC_134098.1:37044364-37394364 GCF_000715075.1 Nicotiana tabacum
AAGAATGCGATGTAAGCGCTTACATCATAAGTTCATCTCTTTTTGATTTTTCTTTCTTTTATTTTGTCTACTTTTCTTTCTTTCACATACAACAATAAGTTTGCTACTATCACAAGTATCGTCAATCACATCTCCAAAACAAGGGATAGCAATAAGAAAGAAACTGAAGAAGATTATCACCAGCCATGAGACCTTCATCTTTTTTTTTTTCTTTTGCTTTTCTTAATCTTCAATTTTGATGAGGAACCGGGTTTTATAGCAGAAAACGGGAAGGACAATTAATTTATATGATCAGAAAAATGCGTTATTTTAATTGGTGAAATCAAATTTCAATTATTTCTATTGGGGAAACTATTGATTATTGAAGTCAAATATATCTTTTCCTTCTCCGTGACTTGGAATAATTAGTGATTTTTTTTCTCTTCCCTTTTCCATCTAAAATGTTTGCGCGATACAGGATATTTGAGAAAATTTGTTACCTTAGCATTTTAGCAGCATCAATAAGATGGACTAAAACAAGTGCATTCTGCAATGGGTTGACATGTTTCATTTTGCAATTAGAATTGTTAATAATAATGGTTAATATAAGGATTTTACTCCAGATATCTTTGTAAATTGTATGTGTTAGAAACATGTTACTGTAAGTTTTTATATTCGAGGTTGACATGTTGTTTGGTTAAGTGGAGTAAGTTGGATTGTTAACTTGAAGTAAATTAGCTTGCAACTTAATTAATGTACTACATTATAAATGAGTTGCTGCTTTTTATAAAAATTAAGCTTTGATCTTATTTTGAATGCAAAGAGAAAAGTGTGGAAAGGAATTTCTCCCTAATTTCACGTGAATTTGGGAATTTGGACTTGATTAAATACCTTTGGGTATCTAAATATTTGGTACGGGATTGAATGTAAAAAATATAAATGAAAAGAAAATCATGATATTATTGGTGAACATGTGGATTTGATATGGCACCTCAAAGAATTAGCATCAATGCATTGACTTCACACAATAATTAATTCAGTGTCTTACTCAACGTAACTATTTTAGTGGGTGAAGGATTGCCAAGAAACTGCAAAATATGGACTTGAAGAAATGATCAAATGCATCCAAGTTATGCATGCTTACGGGTAGGAGTACGCCTCTTTGAGCTTGACTTGACAACAAGAATGTTGTCATAGGGTAGCATTAGTGTTGCCAAGCTAAGGTGCACGAGCTAGCACCAAGGCAAAAGGAAAAACGGAGAAATGATGGCCAAGGCTTTGAGGAAGACAAGTCAGCTTGGCAAGGGCTTAACAATGAGATGCGGGCTGAGGGTAACACTATGACATGGCAAAGGCATCAAGGCATAGGGCAGTGATGCCAAGGCAAAGCAAAATCGAAGTGGGCAAAGGCAGGCTAAGTGCAACGAAGGCATGCGCGCAAGACAGACTTGTCATGACATTGGGAGCGGCAAAGGGCCATGTGCGTGAGCAATGGCAAGGGCCAAATGCGGGTGCAATGCACCCGAGAACAAGGCGTTGAAGCCTGATTCAAGCCAAGTTACGCACATGGGCAGCAAGTTCCAGCATTGACAAAGTCAAAAGTGATTAAAAGGCACATGCTGTGCACATAACGGCGGTTGGCTTTTGTTCAAATCTGACAGGCAGTTGTTAGTTTGTAGCCATGTTTCCATTATCTTAGCATGATCTATCATGGTCCTAGTAATTGGGGGATGTCAACTACACTAGGTTAAAATAGTAGGTTGTGTGGGACAAGTATCTAAGCCTAAGAGCGACAAATGTAAAGGCACGGGGCTGTCACATGTTCTATAAATATGCATCACCCTTATGCTTGTAAAAACGTGTGGGAGTACATGTTTGGGTTAGGAAAGAGTTCATAAGTTTGTTTTCAAGAGTGAAAATGCCTAAGGCTAAGAGTAATCTTGTGAAAATATCTAAGGGTCAAGAGTGATCTTCTTGTACACGACATTGTACTTTGAATTTGAGTTTCTTTGTATGCTCGAGTTAAATACAAAGTTGGAAAAAGAATTTTCTATATATTGTGCCTTTTGTTCTTGCTTATTTACTATTGACTTTACTTAGATTCTGTTTAACCCAAAATATAGATTTTTCGATCAAAGTCAATATCAAGAAGAAATCGGGTTACTGATAACCAAGAATTTCTTTACTTTCCCAATGATTTGAAGAATAGGGCAATGAATGGAAATAATTGACAAAGAAAAAAAATACGAAATAGATTGATAATCACTCTCAAAATTGCGGTTAGAACCTTGAGAATAAAGCAATGAATGATTGCTAAATTTCAATAATAATCAGATGATATTACAAAGCTTTACTTATAGATAGAGAAACTATCATTGGCTAAGTAACTAGAAATAACATCAGGACCAACCGTATCTCTCCACATTCCCATGAATTAAATGGAAAAGATGTGTGTAGTTTCGAATTTAAAAGTAATGCTAGCAGTTCTTTCTCATCCAAAAGCTTTTACTTACCGGATAACTCTCAAAACTTGGCCGGAAAGTGAGAGAAGATTTTATTAATGAAAATATACCTGACACGTGGATGGCACATGAGTCAATACATCGCAAGTTTTTCCTATTCAGCTCTAAGTCTTTCAAAGTAAACTTGATCGAAGATTAAAGATCGAGAGGTTGGTCTCGGAATCGTTTCATTTTTACTAGTCAAAGTGGTTACGAATCTGGATGGTCACAAACATCCGGATAGATAGTACTCTCGGATTCAATGGACTCGATGATATTCGGAATTATCCACTAACCACGCCCAATAGTTAAGCATAACTTATGAAATTTGCACTTACTTTAGATAATGAATGTAACGTATGAGAGAAATATTAGGGATAATTACAATTAGATTATCCTATAAATATTTCTCTCTCGCACAATTGTATTCCACTTGAATTCTATCAGAATTGTTATAAGACTTTTCTCTATTGTTCATCATATAACATCCATCAAAGATCGAGGGCCATACTACTTTCTATTTATTGTTATCTCAACACAATTATTTACTTTGTTTTTTTATCTGTTCTATTTTAATTACATCTATATCAACAAAAGCATTAGACATTATTGGTATAATTTAATTTTTTGCGGACTAAAATATAAATTCAATTGCTTAGACTACAAAACGAATCTTAGGTTAAACAGGATTTTTCAAATGTGAATGAATCTTGATAAATGAATTTAGAAAATTTATTAGATACATTCTTGATTTTGTAAATATATTTTGGTATTCTAAAATTCATTAAACTTATTCATGAACTCTATTTAATATCCTTAAGACGTTCAAGAACTCTTTGCGTATAAATAGAGGCTCTTTTCATTTCATTTGAAAAAAAGCAGCATAAAAAATAAGTTATTTTCACTTGAAAATATTTGAGAGAGACATTGAACAAGGTGACATCACATATTCAAAATAGATCATTATTCTTGAATGCTAATTTATGTGTAACTTAATTGAATCGCGAAAATAGTATTGTTATTGTTATTATTCCATTTTCACGTGGGAGAGACTTCAACTATCTTACAGAAACATCATAATTTATCACCCGTCAGCGAATTGGTAAGTAGAAAGAATTATTTAGACATTTAAGAATATATTACAAGCATGTGCAATCGACTTTGAAGGTAATTGGAATGATCATCTCTCATTGATCGATAATAGTTATCAAGTGAGTACTAAATGCCCCCGTTTGATAAACTTTGTATAGGTGACGATATAGATTGGTCATTGGATGGTTCGAACCGGATTAGACACAACTAATAGGACCAAACTTGTTCTGAAGTCTTAAAGAAAGTAAAGATCATCTAAGAAAGGCTTAAAACTGCGATCAAAAGTCATATTTGGACAAGCAACATCCAAAATTAGAGTTCATGAAAGACGACTCTATATTTTTGAAAGTGTCGCCTATCAAGGGATTAAGAGATTTGGAAAGAGGGACAAGTTGAACCCTAAATTTATTGAACCTTATGAATCCTTTAGATGGTTGGTAGAGTGGCCCATAAGTCACCATCGGGTATAAGAAACAGCATACATCAGGAATATCGTATAAAAAGAAATATCATGTGAGATATGCTTCATTACATATGTGTACCTTTTAAATCACAATTAGCAAAAAATCACATGTATCTATTTAAACTTTGATTTTTCATATTTGTAGGTCCAAATTATTGAGAATTGGGGTTCTGATGATTAACAAGTGTGTCCAGTGAACGTGTGCTAACAACATTGTCCTCAAAGTAGTTGCGGAACGTGTGCTAAGAACCAGGTCCTCAAGCTGTTGAAAGTTCTTACAAAGCAGTAACTTTTACACAAAGTTACTATAGTCCGATATTGCTGGAAATGACTCTTGATGCGATAAGGACTGTTACCCAAGAATATCAGCCCCGATAATTGATAGACAATAGTCACAAGATTTGTAGAGTCCGTGGAACCTTAGCATTGCTACCAAAAAAGAAGGTGATTGCATTTAGGACTCCTAAAGATTTCAGAAGACTGGGAAGTTAAATACTTTCCTTAAGTACTAAGAAGATTTTTCTTTTGCACATCAACTGAAGAACGGTATACAACATTTCCAGCTTAACACCCAAGTTGATCATTGATGTGTACTGAAAGTCAGTGTTCTTCTTGAGTCTGTTTTTTCATGTATATTAGGAGATTGAATTATACTCATATGTCATTCAAAACATGTTCGTCGGAGTCATTGTTTGAGTGCAAGTTAGAGTATATTGTAATACATTCAAGTAGTAGAAGTCGGAGAAGTGTATGGGTATTAGTTTACAAGTTTTGTAATCAGTAGATTTGGCTCATTTGTTCTAGTGAAGTTGAAGTTAAAATCCTACGTGGTAGGTCGTGGTTTTGCACCTTTGAACCTGGTGATTTTCCACATAAAATTGATTGTTTTATTGTTTATTTCATTTACGAGTAAGAAGCTAGGCAAAGAACTTAAGTCACTAGGAAAGGTATTCACTTCTGAAGAACTGGTTAGCAAAGTTCTAAGGATTCTTCCTACTTCACGGGGATCGAAAGTCACAGCCATTCATGAAGCAAAGGAGTTGGATAAGATTTTACTGAACAAGTTGATTCGAAACTTAAAAACTCATGAGATGAGAATGTTGGAACTACGCAAGGAAGAACCAAAGAGGGATAAGGCCTTGGTTCTTAAGGCATCCGAAGAAGATGAGTCTGACAATGATGAACTGGACCTAGCTATGTTTGCTAAGTTCAAAAAGTTCATGAAGAATTCCAAGAATGCATCTAAGAGAGAAAATAGTGGCAAACCTAAGCAGATTGACAAGCTTTCATATGATGGGTGTTACAAGTGGAATAAACTGGATCACATGGTCAAAGACTATTCAATGTGGGAAATTGAGTAGAAGAAAGAAAGAGCCAAAAATGAGAAAAGAGAAGAGTTGAAAGAGCAAGGCCTGAACAAAGGCAAAATCCTAGGCAAGGGGTTCACTGAGGCCATGAAACAAGCCTTTCTAGCATCATATGAAGACAGTGGAAGTGATAAAGAGGAGGAAAATGAGGACGAGGCTATTAGTCTTTATGTTGTGATCGATTCACACAAGGTTGTTGAAGTTGAACCCCTATACAGCTAGGAATGCATATTGAAAAAAACCCCTCCTTTTGATGGACACCACTATGATGAATGGAAGATGCGTATGGAAGTGTTCCTTCAGGCTACTAATTTTGACCTATCGATAATTGTCAATCATGGACCAATTACACCCACCAAGGTGGATAGTGATGGAAACAAAAGTATCAAGAGAGAGGAGGAATATGATGTTGAGGATCGTCAGATGATCCATAAAAATGCTAAGTGATATTCGGCTTAAAGTATGTATATTTATATGCATATTTCCTTATATTTTACTCATGTTTCGTAGATTTCGGATGTGTAATGTAATAATTTATGCTAATTCATGATATTTTTATGAGTAGGAATCATCCGGAGGCAATGGAACGAAGGTGCGTGATTTGAAGCAAAAAGGGGACGAAAGGAAAAAAATATCACAAAGTAGCACTTAGGCTAGTGTGGGGCGCTACATGTGGCGCAGAAATAAGAACTCAAAAATTTCCCAGCGCCCCACGCTACCCAGGGCACTGGTGACGGAAATATTTCTTACCTCGACTGAGACAAGGTTATTTCGACCCAAGACACTCCCAACTCGTATAAAAGCAAGCCTAAACCTATTTTGGATGCGAAGACGCCACTTTGAGAGGAAAATACACACACGGAATATCCGGGAGCAAGGATTCTCAGTTTTTCTTCATCCTGCTTAGTATTTTCAACTATCCAACACTTATGAAATTTTTTTGATTTTATCATGAGTGGTTAAAACCCATAGTTCTGGGGTTGTGATTTAGCCATGAATATTATTGTTTGAAGTTGACTTAACTTTGATTACAACTATTCAACAAGTTTTTAGCGTCATTGCTGGGGACTTGAATATTGACTACTTTACTAGCTTTTACATTAGTTGTTTATTTCGTTAAGTCTAACGTTTCTTATTAGTTGCTCTGCTCTCAGGAACTTTGATTGAATGCGAAGGGTCAGAAACCAGGATAGACTTTAAGGCTTTGACCCCAAACCTGAGAGAACATTTCACAGGAGTTTGAGAGAAGCAAGGGACACAAATAATCTTCAGGCATTTGTTCAATTACTTGTGAACATGGCAGAGGAGCAACATATAGCTGTTCAAGAGGTGGCGATGCCCAGCATTGCTAATGTCACCTCCAGCATTGTGAAGCCCATAATCACTGGGCACTTTGAGCTAAAACAGAGCATGATCCAGTTAATACATTCAAATATGCAGTTTGTGGGTCTTCCACATGAGGATCCACAACAACACATTCTGAACTTCTTGGAGATTAGTGATACTTATATCACTAACAGAGTCACTCCAGAATATGTGAGGCTCACACTATTTCCGTTTTCTCTGTTCAGTGAAGCAAAGAGGTGGTTGAAGGAAGAACCGGCTAATTCTATCACATCATGGAATTATCTATCTAGGAAATTTTTACACGGTTACTCCCTTTAGGCAAAACTACAAAGATCAAAAGTGAGATAGCGTCCTTTAAACAGAAATTGAAGGAGTATTTATATGCAGCTTGGGAGAGGTTCAAGGGCTGCTCAGAGATTGTCCTCATCACAACTAGACAAATGAAGCGTTGGCTCATACCTTCATAGAAGGGCTACATCCAGAGACAAAAATTGTGGTGGACGCTACAGCGAGAAGTCAAGTGTTGGATAAAAGCTTTGATGAAATTTATGCTTTATTGAACAAATTGTCCAAAAGTAATCCTTGTTGGCAAGGAGAGTGGGCAGACATACCTTTCAAACATCTGTGGGGGTCCTCGAGTTAGTTGATGTTTCTGCATTATCAGCGTAGGTTGCCACATTGGCCAACCAAGTCGATAAGATAACCTTGGTTATTAACAAGCAACAAGCTCAATCAGTGCAGCAGGTTCGGATATTTTGTGAAGTATGTGGAGAGGGTCACACGAGTGACTTATGCCCAGCTAATCCACAGTCTGTATGTTTTGTGGGTAATGGAAATAGGGGCCAGACAAATCAATACAGAAACACTTACAATCCTAACTAGAGGAACCACCCAAACTTCTCTTGGGGTGGAAACCAAGGTGCGCAGAATCAGTACATGCCACAAGCTCCTCAACCGCAATATAGACCACCACAGGTTGAACAACATATAAACTCGACGAGTCACATTGAGGAGATGCTAAAGAAATTGATGGCTGACTAGCAGGCCCAAGCAGCATCGATGAGAAATTTAGAGCGAAAAATGGGGCAACTTGCCAGTGCCCAAAATACTCGACCAATTGGAGCTCTTCCAAGTGACACTGAGGCTAATCCTAAGGCATCTATTAATGTTATGTCATTGAGGAATGGGAGACAGTTAGAAGAAGTCCCATCGAAAAAGAGAAAGCAAGTGACCTTTAATGAAAAACATGCCACCATAGAAGCAGAATCAGAAAAACTAAAGGAGTGAGAGAAGCCAGTTGAAGAGGCGGTGGAAAGAAACCTTAACCACTAGTTGCGAGGCCATCACCTCCATTCCCTTAGAGATTGCATAAAGTTAAGGATAATGCTGCTTATAAAAAGTTTCTTGATATTTTGAAGCAGGTGCAAATTAATATTTTGATGGTAGACATCTTGCAAGAAGTGCCCAAATATGCCAAATATATCAAAGGCATAATGGCATAAATAGGAGGTTAGCCGAGTTTGAGACTGTGGCACTCACTTAAGAATATAGCTCAAGAATTCAAAGCAAGCTACCTCAGAAATTGAAGGATCCGGGTAGTTTCACTATCCATATTTCAAATGGTAAGCACGCAGTTCGGGCGAGATTTGTGTGATCTTGGGGCAAGCATCAATTTGATGCCGCTATCTGTTTTTAGACTATTTGGGTTGGGTGAGCCACGCCTAACTACGGTGATTCTACAGTTGGTTGATCGCTCCCTTGCTCATCCAGAAGAGGTGATTGAAGATGTGTTAGTTCAAGTGGGTTCTTTCATATTTCCTGTTGATTTCATTATCTTGGACTATGAGCATGATCAGGAAGTCGCATTTATTTTGGGGCATCCATTCTTAGCTACGGACCGAGCTATTATTGATATATGTAAAGGAAAGATGACAATGAGAGTGGATGATCGAGTGGAGGTATTCAATGTTTATAAAGCACTCAAATTGCCAGCCCACTATAAAGATCTATCCATGATTTCTATGGTGGAAAGTGATGTGACTTCATTGGTGCCTTATATGAGCCCTATAGATCCTCGTGAATGAGTTTTGAAGGGGGTGAAGAAGAAAGTGAAGATTTGATGATGGAAGAAATCGAGCAAGTCCTTATCATGTCTTGCAAGTATGTCCATGGGCTTGGGATATTTTAGGAAGTTGGATAGGCCTATTACTCTAACCCCTCCTAATCATCTGTTGAAGAAGCTCTAAAGCTAGAGCTCAAGCCTCTTCCAATGCACCTGCGCTATGCCTACTTGGGGAATTCTGAAACATTGCCAGTGATTATCTCATCCAGCTTGACCAATGTGCAAGAAGAAAAGTTGTTAAGAGTGCTTCGTGAGAATAAAAAAACTATTGGGTTGACAATTGCTGATATCAATGGAATCAGTTCATCATTTTGCGTGCATAAAATCTTTCTAGAAGATGGACACCGCCCACTGTTGAGCAACAAAGGAGGTTAAATCATATTATAAAGGAGGTCTTGAAGAAGGAAGCAATTAAATGGCTTGACGCGGGTATCATCTTTCCTATTTCTGACAGGAATTAGGTGAGCTAGTGCAATGTGTGCTTAAAAGGGGGGGCATGACTGT
This sequence comes from Nicotiana tabacum, assembly GCF_000715075.1. Taxonomy (NCBI): domain Eukaryota; kingdom Viridiplantae; phylum Streptophyta; class Magnoliopsida; order Solanales; family Solanaceae; genus Nicotiana; species Nicotiana tabacum. The sequence goes on from NC_134098.1 coordinate 37,053,740, forward strand.
TGTAGATAATGAGAAAAATGAGCTAATTCCTACTCGCACCGTGACGGGGTGGAGAGTTTGCATTGAATATAGAAAGCTCACCAAAGCAACCCGCAAGGACCACTTCCCACTTCCATTCATTGACCAAATGTTGGACAGGTTGGCTGGGCATGAGTATTATTGCTTCCTTGATGGTTATTCGGGGTACAACCAGATTGTCATACACCCAGAGGATCAGGAGAAAACGACTTTCACGTGCCCTTATAGTACTTTTGCTTTCAAGTGAATGCTTGGTCTTTGTAATGCACCGGCCACTTTTTAGAGGTGCATGATGGCCATTTTCACTGATATGGTGGAAAAATTTGTAGAAGTCTTCATGGATGATTTTTTAGTCTTTAGGTCTTCTTATGATGATTGCTTGAAGAATTTGGGCCACGTTTGGCACGTTGTGAAGAAATAAATTTAGTGCTAAATTGGGATAAGTGCTATTTTATGGTGTAAGAGGGCATCGTGTTGGGACATAGAGTATTGAAGAGCATTGAAGTTGATAAGGTGAAGGTGGAGGCGGTTGCAAAATTACCTCCACCCATCTCTGTGAAGGGTGTCCGGAGTGTCTTGGGAAACGCATGTTTCTATAGACGTTTTATTAAATCTTTTTCTAAAATTGCTACTCCATAGGGCAGGTTTCTTGAAAAGGGTGCGACTTTCAATTTTGATCAAGCCAGCCTGAAGGCATTCGAGGAGCTGAAAGAGAAGTTGGTGGCTGCCCACATTATTGCAGCAACGGATTGGTCCTTACCATTTGAACTTATATGCGATGACCATGCTATTGGGGAAGTGCTAGGGCAGAGGTAGGACAAGATGTTTTACTCCATATACTATGCGAGTTAGACTCTTGATGATGCACAACTGAATTTCACAACCACTGGAAAGGAGTTGTTGTCAGTTGTGTGGGCCTTTGAGAAATTTCGAGCTTACTTGATGCGAACAAAAGTTATAGTCCATACCGATCATGCAGCAAACAGGTATCTATTTACGAAAAAAGAATCCAAGGCTAGATTGATGTGCTGGATTTTATTATTGTATGAATTTGATGTAGAAATACATGTCGGAAGGGCACATGAAACCAAGTGGATGACCACCTGGCGAAGCTGGAAAATCATGAGCGTGTGGAGGAAGGTGGACAAATTAAGGAGACATTTCCTGATGAGAAACTGTTTGCCATCACCCATGACCTTGTTCCATAGTATGCAAACTATGTGAATTATATTGTGAGTGGGATACTTCCTCCTGAAATTCAGTCTAAGGCAAGGAAGAGGTTTCTGCATTATGTGAACTTTTACTACTAGGATGAGTTATTCTTGTACATACAGTGTGGATCAGTTGATGAGGAGGTGCATTTCTGAAAAGGGGGTGGAATTAGTGTTGTATGACTGTCATGCCTCACCTTATGGGGGCCATCATGGAGGCGATAGGATAGCTGCAAAGGTGTTGCAGTCTGGGTTCTATTAGCCAACATTGTTCAAGGATGCCCATGCATTTGTTAAGAAGTGTGACCAGTGTCAAAGAATAGGAACAATCATGAAGAGGCATGAAATGCCTTTGAATAATATCCTGGAGGTACAGATTTTTTATGTGTGGGGCATAAACTTCATGGGACCATTCCCATTGTCTAGAGGAAACAAATATATCTTGCTAGCGGTCGACTACGTGTCAAAATAGGTAGAGGCGGTCACATTGCCAACCAATGATGCCAAGGTGGTAGCTGCTTTTGTGAATAAAAATATATTTTCGATGTTTGGGACTCCACGTACCTTGATTAGTGATGAAGGAATACATTTCTGTAATCGGTTGTTGAATAACCTTCTAGCCAAATATGGGGTCCGCCACAGAGTTGCCACGGCATATCATCCACAAATAAGTGGACAAGATGAAGTGTCCAACATAGAAATAAAGCAGATACTAGAGAAGATAGTGAGTGTGAACAGGAAAGATTAGGTTGCAAAGCTAGATGATGCCTTGTGGGCATATAGAACTGCATACAAAATACCAATTGGGGCATCCCCATATAAGCTTGTTTATGGGAAGGCATGTCACTTGCCGGTTGAACTTGAACATAAGGCGTATTGGGCGATTAAAAAGTTTAATATGGACTTTGAAGCCGCGGGTGAGAAGAGGCTCTTGATGTTGAATGAGTTAGATGATTTTAGGCTGCACTCTTATGAAAATGCTAAGCTTTACAAGGAGAAAACAAAAGGATGGTATGACAAGCGTATCAAGCCACGTCACTTTGAACCGGGACAAAAGGTACTATTGTTCAATTACATGCTTAAGCTATTTCCTAGGAAGTTAAAATCGAGGTGGTCAGGTTCATTTAAGGTGCTGAGAGTCACTCCTTATGGTTAAAGTGAGTTGCACGCTTTAAACGGTGAAAGAAATTCTTTAGTGAATGGGAAAAGAGTCAAGCACTACTTGGGAGGTGTCATTGATCGCTAGAAGTCCAAAGTAATACTCGGTGATGAGTAAAGTGAGGCCATGTGTCGTGCCGCGATGTTAAATCAGGCGCTTATTGGGAGGCAACCCAATCTTTAGTGCTTTCATAGCATAGCTTTTTGTTTTTTTTAGTTAGAGTAGGCTAGAGTTTGTTTTTAAATCATAGGTAGGAATGGTGTTGAATGTGTATAATTGATATATTAAGTGCTTGGGGGTTCAGGGATTTCATTCAAAAAAAATCGAAAAGTAGCGCCCAGTCCAGTGCCCACCGCTACTTGGGGCGCACAAAACAGGCGGCAAATGTCCCCCGGTGCCAGGCCTAGTGGGATGCTCTGGGCTGGCGGCAGGTAAGTATAATTTTTTTTTCATTTTATTGTTTTTATTAATCCACTCCCATAAAACCCGACACAAGTACCCGTTTCTAATTACCCCTTAACCCATCTTCTATTACTCATACCCATTCCCCACCTAATTAAAATAACTCTAACCCCCTAAATCCTCATTCACCGTATCTCTCTCTCTCTCTCTCTCTCTCTCTCTCTCTCTCAAACACATCTCTCTCTCTCTCTTCCCACTACTCTCTCTATCTCTCTCTTAATTTGTCTAGTTTCTCTCATGCATTCATATCAAATCCCCCCAGGTATGTTCCCCCTTCTCCATTTTCTTTTATTTTGTAAGTTATATTCCACATCCACATCCCCATCCCAAACGACCCCAACCCCAATTCCCACATAGTTGTCTTTTAGAACTTATTTTCTATGGTGGGTGGCCTTTATGTGCAATGAAATTGGTTATTAAAAATTGGTTGTGAAGTTGTCTACTGAGTAGTAAACTACAATTCCTTCTACTTTGTTTAAAATTTGGGAGGGCCTCCATGTTCCACCATTGTTAAGTTGAGTTGCACACACTTAATGCCCACCATGAATTTGATAAAATGCTTGAAAGAGTAAATTATGCACCGGTTTGTTTGAGTAGCCGAGTGTAGTTTTATGTGATGTCGGGCTAAGTGTGGGGTATTTGGGGGTGGTTTTACATAACCCGAAGCTTGTTTTTAATACTCACATACAATAACCACACCACCAAAACCATGTATCTTCTATTATGTATGTTGTATCACTTTGTTAGAATTAGCTAGTGTAGCGTGTTAGTTGTAGAGATTGGGGACCGTGTGTTGGTTGTTTGAACTAATGATAAGTCACTTCGCCATGTTCGACTACTTGATTTGTGTGGAATAGTAAGTAAATTATAATTGTGTGGCATATGGGAGTCTTGAGTACCCATCGCCTTGTGGTTCAATATTTCTGCACTTTTGAACCACTATTGTGAGTATATTACATAGAGCCTTCGGTTTTAAGTGTGGGGTCACCTTTGACTCTCACGATAACCTTAGGCAGATTTCTTGATTCATTCTCACATTCATGTTTATTGTGTTGGAGGTTGCTATGGCTCGTGACGGTGTTACCAAGGGAAAAGGAGTGGGGAAGTCCTATACTACTGCTCCCCCTCCTAAAAAGTGCAAGCAAGGTGAAGGTTCATCTCGCCAAGCAAAAGGAAACTAGGTTGATGGCGATCATGGAGGGAACCATCGGGGCCAAGGCCCCAATTGGATATGGTTCGGGAGGACGCCATCCTGTGGTATCACATCTTTGAGCCATATGAGCGGTACGTCTCTGAAATGGGGATTAATGTGAACACCTTGGAGAAGAATTTCTCGGATGTGCTAGCTCGGTTGAGAGATATGAAGATGGACAAGTTCCTTGGGTTCCCGGGACATGCAAATTTGAACATGGCAAGGGAGCTATATGAAAATTGGAATGAGCATCGGTTTATGTCATGGGTTCGAGGAAAGGAAGTGCCATTGGATAAGGCGTCCTTATGCAAATGCTTAGGAGTTGATTGCCCTAATTCGAGGAGACTGCAAAAGATTGTCAAGTGTCCAAGCTACCAGGATATTCGTCACACTCTATGTGGAGTCGGTTATAATGCAAAATGGACGAGGACTAAGGGTGATGCACATCTTGAGATAATTCGATTTGACTTCAACAAAAGTGCCAAGGTGTGGCAGAACTTTGTGCAGGACAGACTGATGTCGGTGGAGCACAATAGTGAGTGCACTCGAGGCCGGATGTGTTTGATTTTTTATTGATGACTGGGCGACCCATCAATGTGGGTGAGATTATGTTAGGAGAGACGACCCGCACACGGTTTGGGTGGAAAATAAAAAGATTCTTCTTTGGAAACTTGTTGATGCAGTACATGCTCTCTCGTGAGGTACCTGAGTACCCCGATTATGATGAGGTGGTGAATGAACCAAAGGGATTGATGGACATTACTTCCTTATTGGAATCTACATCCAAGCTGAGCCAGGTTGTGCGGAAAGAGAGGGATGAAAACTTCAACAGATATCTATATAGCTCCTTGAATGTGATAATGAGCAAGTTGGGCGTGACGGATGAGCAGTGTATGCATATGCGCAATGATCTATCCAGTTCTTCAAAAGAAATGTTGGGAATTATGCCTGGCAGTCCCATTCACCCGTCAGAGGATGAAAACATCCACAGGGGCTCAAATGATGAGGATGATATTGGTGTTGATGTCACGAAGCCAATGGCTTTGGTGCCCCTAGGAGCAGATGATGATGAGCCCAGAGCTTCGGCTAGTGGGCATTCTGAGGATGAATGATTCGAGTATAACCCTCATGGGTCTGACTAGCAGGGAGTTCTTCTTTCCACCTTACTTTGTTTTGAATTCTTACATGCATCGGGGACTATGCATATTATAAGTATGGGGCAGGGGAACTACTTTCTATAATGTAATTGTATAAAACTATTTTTTTTATTAGTATTTCTTTTAGAACTCGTAGTAAACATAGTCTAGCTTGTTAAAAATAAAAATAAAAACAAAAATAGAGAAAACTCAGGGGGGGAAATCAAAAAAATCTCGAACTTTTCCCGACGATGGATCTCTTGGACAGTTTTCTTGAGAGATTAAAGTCTGGTTAAAAACACCAAAAAGATTTTCTTTGTTTTGGATAGTTAGATAGTATCCCTTAGTTTTTCTTTGGGCGTCGATTCTTTTCCAAGGGTGTAGCTTGAACCGGGTATTTTATTTTTATTTTTTTAGGAGTAGGATAGGAAGAAAACTGAGTTGCTATAAGATATTTATTGACATGTTTGGTGTTGGCAGATTAGGCTATGGCATGCGCCCTGTCTTCCTGTTATATTTGATTTGAACGGTGATACCTAAGTAACATAAATAGCCTACTCTGTGACGTCGTTTCTTAATTGTTTGACTTGTATGTCACCTAGTGCACTATTGCTTAAAATTCTCAACTATATGGGCTTTCTTGACTTGAGAGTTGAACAGAACCGTCTTGATTGAGTCATGTCCAATGTGTGTGTAAGGACTTTTTATATTCTGTATTATCTTGTGTAGTCTAGAACTTGCCTCGTGTGTTAATCGAAGCAAAATCATTAAGTTGTGCTAGTCTAGGAGATGATGTAGGCATTTCTTGCTTGATCATAGATGTGCTTGTCACTTATAAATAAAATTTTCTCGTTGCTATCCCTTTTTGAGCCTATAGACCTTTTCTTTGGTACCCACATTACAAGCTATATCCCTATTTTGTTCTTAATTTGAGCTTGTTAAACCTTTGCCTCCGAAGGCACTTAGGCGCTAAAAGAAGTAAGGTAAGATATTGGGAAGTAGCTTTCGAGTGGAACCATGGAAGGGCCCATAAAGTGCACTAAAGTTGTGAAACAAATACCACTAGCTGATGAACGTTAAAGTACGGAGTGTGTATAGAAAAAGAGAAGTAAATTTCAAAAAAAAAATAGACAAATAATGTTGATCGTCAAAAAGAAGAAAAATGCACACCTCCTAATCTTACTAATTCGTGCTAGTGGGGATGTAGAAGTGCTTAATTGAAGAAATGGCTAGGTTGTGTATGGTTTGTGGCGAGTGAATTGGTTGAGAAGAAAACGTGCTCGATTCTTGAATGTAGTGTATTAAAGTGCTTAGGAGGGTTAGTCACCATTCCTAAATGTATCCTACCTTTCCCTTAACCTACATTACAAACCATAAAGTTCTAATTGATCCTAGACTTGTCTAACTTAGATTAGTAGAGATGTACACTACGGGAAAGCTTATGGTACGACACGGGATGCACATGAAAGTCTTTATGAGAGTGAGCGACTTTTGTTCTATTGTGTGATATCCTTAATTTATGTTCAAAGTAATATTTGAATGTGTGGACTATTTCTATATCCACTCTCTTGTTTGTTGGTGAGGGCACATAATCTCACAACGGATTGATAATGTTGTAAACTTCTCTTGTTGGGTGAGTGTGCGAGTTGAAGGTGCTTAGTGGTAACGAGTCAGCTCTTGAGGTAGGGTGGTTGTAGATAGGTTGTTTGAATTGATTGAATTGTAATATTTATACTTGGACATGTTTAAAACGGGAAGAATATAAATTTTGTATGTTCATGCTTGCTTGCCGGTATCGACCATAGTCAACGGTAGAGTGTATGATTGAAAGATTGAGTTGCTCCTCCCTAGTTGGGATATATGTTGTTGGGGTGTAGTTGATAGTCCCATTGTTCGAGGGAGAGAAAGAGTCTAAGTGTGGGGTGGTGATATTCGGCTTAAAGTATGTATATTTATATGCATATTTCCTTGTATTTTACTCATGTTTCGTAGATTTAGAATATGTAATGTAATAATTTGTACTAATTAGTGGTATTTTTATGTGTAGGAATCATCTGGAGCCAATGTGGGACGAAGGTGCGTGATTTCAAGCAAAAAGGTGAAAAAAAGAAAAATTCCACAATGTAGCACCCAAGCTAGCGTGGGGCGACCTGTGGCGCAGAAATCAAAACTCCAAAATTTCCCAGCACCAGGGCTAGCGCCCCATGCTACCCTGGGCACTAGTGACGGTAATTTTTCCTACCTCGACCGGGACAAGGTTATTTCGACCTAAGACACCTCCAACTCGTATAAAAGCAAACCTAAACCTATTTTGGAGGGGGAGACGCCACTTTGAGAGGAAAATACACACACGGAACATTCGGGAGCAAGGGTTCTCAGTTTTTCTTCATCTTTCATAGTATTTTCAATTATTCAACACTTGTGAAATTATTTTGATTTTATCATGAGTGGCTAAAAGCCATAGTTCTGGGAGCCATGAATATTGTTGTTTGAAGTTGACTTAACCTTGATTACAATTTGGTAATATATAGTTATTTCTTCAATTCTGTGATTAATTGCTTAATTGTCTAGCCAACTGTTAGGTTTTATTTACTATCTATGATATGCTTCGGAAAGCTACATCTAGATTAGAGAAGAGTTGAAGATGACATGATCTTAACTCTGAGTGGAGGGCTGATTTGTGGATAAAATAGGAATATACCTAGTCACCATGTTAATTGAATATTGTAATCTTAATGCGTTCTTAATAGATTGATTCCATTGAAATATATGTGTTAATCTTTTTTAAATAGGCGAGTAGTAATTCGGGAGAATATTATGAGAGCAATTACTCGATTAATTAGCAATCATGAGCGAATTGTATGAAAGGGAGAGTTAATTAGAACGCAATAGGATTGCTAAATTGATCATAACCCTGGAATCTTTATTTCTACTGAATCAATAACTATTTTGTGCTTGAGTAATTAGTTACTTATTACATCTGTTGCTTAGCATAATCGCAATTTTGAACTCTGATTGACTCGACTGAATAACAATCTTGGTGAAATTAGTGGGTCGTCAACACAAGTCTCTGTGGGTTCAACACTCGACTTTTTACTTTATTACTTGTACGACCACGTATACTTGCGTGTATGTTTGGGAACAACACTAAGGCAAAGGATCTGCTCTATAGAAGTCTACCAAGGAGTTTTTTCTTCAAGGTGTCCTCTTGCATCTCTACTCATGATATATGGAGGAATTTGGAGGCTAATTTTGGAAGTAAAAATATTGAGGTTGCCCTAATGGAAATTGAAGAAATACATACAGAAGAGGAAGTGATAGGAATGATAGCTATGAGCGACTCAGAGGCTGAAGATAGCAAAATCAGGTAAGTATCTCTAACTTAAAAGAAAATATCCATGTTATGTCTAAAAATCAGTTAGTGGCCATAATAGTTACCATGATGAGTGAGATGGATAGATTAAGTGCTGGAAATAATCAGTTAGTAAGCAACCTTTTATGTGTTAAGCTTGATCGTAAAAGGCTTGAATATGACAAAGTTGATCTTGAAGGACATGTCAAAAATCTTAAGGACCAAGTCCTTGAGCTCACTTCTCATAATGAGCAGCAATCTGCTACAAATGGTAAGGGAATAATGAGTGATCTGCAAAACAATATTGAAAAAGAACTAAAAGAGCTCAAAAATAGTTTGTATGATGCTGACTCTAGAAATAAAGTACTGCAAGAGAGCCTTGAAAAGGAAAAGTATGAACTATCTAGGCTAAGCAAGTGGCATAGATCCTCTGATGCACTGAATTTGTTGAATGAGAATTGCAGCACTAATAAATTAGGAATTGGATATAGGAAACCTGTATCTAGGTTTGATCCTAAGTATGTAAGAATTTTTGATAATAAGATGTGCACTCACTATGAGAAGGTGGGACACTTCAGAGATACTTGCCATGTCTTAATTCATGCTCAGTTCAGAAATACCTTTGGGTTATTTAAACATGTGGAGAAGGAAGAAAAACCCACAATCAATCACCCTGTTCAAACCAAGTGGGTTAAGGTCAATAAGAAAAGGACAGTTAATACTCTCCCCCTCTGGGCAAAAAGAGATTTGATTCATCATTTTTCTAACCAAAAGGGACCCAATATTGTCTGGGTTCCCAAGCCTAACTTGTGAAATTTGTTGCACGCTAAAGTGAGAGAAAGCAATCAAGACCTGTATCTAGACAGTGGATGCTCAAGAGATATGACTGGGGAAAAGAAAATTTTTCTCTCACTGACAGCCTTCCAAGGAGGGAGTGTGTCATTTAAATATGGGAAGAAAGGATAAATAATAGGTATTGGTAAAGTTGGTAAGTCACTCTCTCATGCTATTGAATATGTGTACTATGTTGTGGGACTCAAGCATAATCTTCTCAGCATTTCTCAAATGTGTGATAAAGGTAATGAGGTAAAGTTTAATTTCACAATCTTTATGGTCACCAAGTTGGATACTGATGAAATTATTCTGAAAGGCAAGAGACATAACAATGTCTACAAGATATCTACAATGTCTCTTCCTCAGAGTGAGCATACATGTTTAAGTGTAGTGGAAGATGATCCACTATTGTGGCATAGAAGACTGGGACATGTCAGTCTGTCTCAACTCAACAAGTTGGCAGCAAAGGACCTGGTCCTTAGGTTACCAAAAATTGAGTTTACATCAGACAAAGTCTGTGATGCCTGTGTCAGAGGTAAACATATAAGGTCATCCTATAAATCTAAGAAAGTTGTCAGTGCTTCCAAATTCCTGGAACTTCTTCACATGGATCTATGTGGACCAATGAAAGTTAAGAGCATGGGAGGAAAGAATATTGTGCTTGTTATTGTTGATGACTTCTGTAGGTACACATGGGCCTTGATTCTAGCATCTAAGGATGAAACCTTTGATGTATTTTATGTGTTTGTCAGAATGATTCATCAAGTATAAGAACAAACCATGGGACTGAGTTTGAAAACTCTAAATTCATTGAATTCTGTAGCATTCATGGCATTAAACGTAATTTCTCTACACTCAGAACTCTAAAACAAAATGGTTTGTGGAAAGAAATAACAGATCTCTAGAAGATATGGGTAGGATTATGCTGATTTTCAGTGAATTGCCTATAAGCTTTTGGGCTAAGGCAGTCAATACTGCTTGCTACTTGTTAAACAGGTGCATGGTCAGACCCATTCTTGAGAAGACTTCCTATGAGTCACTTCGAGGAAGAAAGCCCAACATCACTCACCTAAGAGCTTTTGGGTGTAAATATTTTGTGCACAATAATGGCTAAGAAGCTCTTGGTAAGTTTAATGATAGAAGTGATGAGGGAGTTTTCTGGGTTACTCACCACATAGTAAAGCATACAAAGTATTTAATAAAAAAATTGTGTATGGAATAAAATATTTATGTAATTTTTTATGAGTCTAACAACATGGCTCAAAAAGGTTTGCAGGATGAAGACTATGATATAGGGCTCACTAATGAAGGAACTTCTGGAGAATTTGAACGATAACCTGAAGGGCCATCAGGAAATCATGAGGGGGATGAAAGTGATCAGGAAAAATAGGAAAAAGGTAATTACATTGACTGATACTCAGATAGGTGAAGTTGCACCCTCTGACACTTGTCCTTTGGGTCACTCCTCTCCTGAACCATATCAGGGTATACAAGTTAGGCCAAATCTCACATCCCCTTGAGAATATCACCTTTGATACAAATGCAGGAGTACAAACGAGGTCATCTCTAAAAAAACCTGTGTGCACTCACTGCATTTCTCACACAGATTGAGCCAAAAAATATAAATGAAGCCCTAAAGGAGCCAGATCGGATAATGCCCATGCAAGAGGAGTTGAATCAATTTAAGAGGATCAAGGTCTTTCATCTACTGTGAAGACCCAAAAACAGAACTATTATAGGTACCAGATTCAAAGCAATATTCAAAGAATTTGTTGAAATGATTGGCAAAGAATTGAAAATGAGCATGATAGGTGAATTGAGTTTCTTTCTTGGGCTACAGATCATACAGACACCTACTGGAACCATGATTCATCAGCAAAAATACATCAAAGAACTCTTGAAGAAATTCAACATGTATTCTTCAAAGTAAATTGATATCCCTATTGCCATTACAACAAGGATAGATCTAGATGAAGAAGGAAAAAGTGTGGAGCAAAAACTATACAGAGAAATGATTGATTCACTGTTGTATCTCACTACAAATAGGCCTGATATTATGTTCAGTGTGGGTCTATGTGCAATATTTCAGGCTAATCCCAAGGAGTCTCATTTAAAAGCCGTGTAAAAAATACTCAGATATCTTAAGGGAACTCCTGATTTGTGTCTGCGGTATCCAAGAGGTTACATCTTTGACTTAGTTGGTTATGCTGATGCTGACTACACAGGTTTTCATGTTGACAGAAAAAGCACGTCAGAAAAAACATATTTTCTTGGTTCATGTCAGGTGTCTTCGGGAACAAAAAAGCAAAATTCAGTGGCCCTATCTACAGCTGAAGCAGAATATATGGCAGCAGCATCTTGCTGTGCCCAATTACTATGGATAAGACGGTAGCTCAGGGACTATGGTAATTTGTTAATTATGTTTCTATTTTCTGTGACAACACCAGTACCAAAATCCATGTCAGCATAAGAGAACTAAGAACATTGATCTCAAACATCATTTTCTCAGAGACAATGTTGAAACGAAAATATCTCAATAAATTTATATAAAACTGAAGATCAAATTGTTGATATTTTCACCAAGACACTAAGTATGGACCACTTTGAAAGAAACAAACTAGAACTGGGATTAATCAATGCCTCCCACTAGGTTGAACCCCAATGATTGGCTAGAAAAAGGAGTCAATAGATGTAAATAGTTGATGTATCAAATGCTTGATTCAGTCTTATACTTGTTCTAAGTACACATACTTGCCTAGAAAGTCTAACTGATGATTGTGCCTTATGATATTAACTTATTGTGCTGGAAGCTTTATTGCAGAAACGACTAAGGAGTTGCAAAGGAGTTAGTTCTTGGACTCAGGTACGTGTCATCTTGTCTAAAATCATTGGAACTTAATAACTTAAATTACTGCTACTCTCAGACTTCCTAATTCAGTTAGCATCACTCCTAGTTGTTATCAAAGTCAAGGATCAAGGGGGAATCCTAGTGTAATTATATTCTAATTAATTCTAAGAGTCCAGTCATCAAAAATAATTGCTATTAGAGTCCTGTTAGAACTCCAATCCAGTTACCCTCTCTCTTCTAGTCAAATTAGGATTACTCTCTTTAAAAGCCCTCTCTTGGTACCTCTCTCAAACCTCATTGTTCCTCTCAAATCCTAAGCAAGAACCAGAGCAAATTCATCGTCCTCTCACCACCATGACTAAGTCTAGCCAAACCCCTTCAAAAGAAAAATCATCATCTAAGCCTGGAACTAAATCCAAAATTTAGAAGTCCAAGCCAATGAAAAGTATAAAATCGGCTGGTGATTCTGAACCTACACATGTTATCTCTCTACCCATGCCCATTATTGTTCCTATATCATCAACCTCTATTACTGTTACACCTGTAGTTTCTACTCCTGTTGTACTTTCATCTCCAAAACCAACCACCCATGCACCTGTGTCTGTCTCATAAATCATCTCCAAACCCACTAAGGTCAAGGCTACTTCAAGAAAATCAGTAAAGATTGGTAAAGAAGTGGATCGTAGTACTGCTAAGGGGGAACTAAAAGTAAAGGAGGTCACTGCTCTGGGGGGAATCTGCAATCATCAAAGATGCTCAGGTAAAACCTCATCCATCAAAACTTGATGTTCTAGCTTTTGGAATTGAGGTTTCCCTGTTGGAAGTTGTTGAACCCTCGAGTGACACACCACATTAGAAAGTACTGATGTAGAAAAGGAAGTAGTAACTCAAGACAAGAATTTCAAAATAGTTGCAGAATTACCTGTGGTTGAGGGGGAATGTGAGAAAGAAACATGGGATAAAGAAGGTTCGGATGGTAGTTCTTACAGTTGGACTGATGATGAGGAAACTCATAGGGAAGGAGAAGTAGAAACAGAAAATAAGGGAGAAGAAGTGTAGGAGAAATCTCAAAGTTCTGAAGAAAAGAAAAGTGGGAATGAGGGTGAATCAGGTAAAGGGAAAGAAGGTGAGGTAGAAGAACAATTAGGTGAGCAAGTGGGAGAATCAGAAGAATAAGGAAAAGGAAGTGAGGGAGAAGCTGAATCTGAATGTGGGGTTAATGAAGATGAAAAAGAAAGTGAAGGTGAGGGTATTGAATTTGAAAGTGAGGAAGACAATACCAGTGAGCAATCTGAAGGCTCTATGACTATTGAGAATACAGTCATGGCCCCTTTAAAAGAAGTTCATGAAGAGGAAGGGTCTGAAGAACCTAGGCCTTCCTTAACTCCTTTCGTAGGAGATGAGGAAGTTGACAATGATGAGGATGATTTTCCATTATATAAGGTTGGGAAGAAGAACAGAAAGACTCCCGCAAAACCTACAAGACCGGTTTTACAAGCAAGAAAGGAAGTGGCTCCTCCCACTAGACCTCCTATCACCAGGAGCAAAAGAAAAGTTGTTGATGAACAAATGATCAAGGAGTCCAGGAGTACCAAGAGGACAAGAAAGCAAGTTCCTGTTGCTGAAACTGTAGTTGAGTTGGATGAGGAGGATGAACCTGGTTCTTCCCTAAGGGGAAAGAAACCACCCATGAAGAAGACTGTTGCTAAACCCACCAAAGAAACTGCTACCTCTCAGAAGACCAGCAAAGGGAAGAAGAAAGTGCTGAGCCTTGGGTAGTTGACAGGTTGACTGAGTTCAAAAATAGAAAGGTGTTGAATGGGAGATACTTGCTAACACTGATGAAAAGGGCATGGCCCAGTTGGTAGAAAAGCATGACCTGTAGGGATGGACACATATGTTTGTTAAAGACTTTCCCCCAGTATGTATGACTGTAATGGTTGAGTTCTTTGCAAATTTTCAGTTTGATGGCAAGGTAGTAAAGAGTTATGTGAGAGGGCTTGAGATGGAGTTTGATGCTAAAGAGCTTGGGCTACTATTGAACATTCTTTCCCTAGGTTTTGACAACTATCTGAAGAAGAAATGGCCTGGTATTGACAATGATGTGGACACATGCATTGTTGATACCAAAAAGTTCTCCCAGAAGTTGGAGCTGGATGCTCCCCAAAAGGTGTAAAAGACTCACATGACACCTTTTCACAAATTGTTGTTTTACTTTGTAAACTCTTGCATTCTGCAAAGATCTGAGAGGAGGCATGAGGCCACCTTGCTTGATATGGATATAATGGAGTTGTTGGATACAGGTAGATCCATAAATCTTCCCATCCTGATGATTCAGCATATGGCAAGGGCTACAAACACCTCCAAGCCTAAGCATGATATGCCTTATGGCTTTATGCTAACTGAGTTGTCTGACAAGCTCAATATATCCTTGCATGAGCTGATGTTTAGGAATCATAATGATGTTTTGGATGTTGTCACACTCAAGCAGTGTGGATATGCTGAGATCAAGGCTAGAGGGCCAATTGGTTCTGCCATTTTGCCAAGAAGCAGCAAGGCTGCTAAACTCTCTAAAAGGTTGGAGTCGACTTTAGAAGAAAATTCTAAGCTTAAGGAGGACAATGATGAGCTGAGAAAGGAAATCAGGCAGCTTAGGGAGGGACTCAGAAGAGACAGAGATGCTCATGGTCAATAGATTGCCACTCTTGTGAAAGCCTTGACCCCCTCCACCTCTCACCCTTGATACTGGTCCTTTACCCAGTGCCTCCCGAGTTTTTTTTGTTTGCTTAGTGGTGTTTTGTTTTATCTTTCTAGTCTAGTTTTTGAGTAGTTTGCAGGATATTTCAGTTTATTTTATTTTAATATTTTAGTTCAAGGCTCTGGGCATAATTTGGCACTACTTAATTAAATCTCTTATGTTGTTACCTGCTTCTCAAATAGTTTATATCATCAGCATAGTTCATTTGTCTTGACGTTTCTTGTGCTTGTGTTGTAGCCTCAATGGCCATGATTCTTGAATTATCTATTGCTTAGACTGTCTAACAGCTGTTGGTTTTTTTTTATAATGCCAAAAGGGGGAAGATAGAGTAGGGGATGATGCACTTGTCCCAGGGAGATGTCTATTCAAGTGTTTGTGTTGCTCACAATCTGCTACTATTCTCAACTGTGATGTATTGTGTATGTTTATGAATGTCATTACCTGGTTCACGAGCATAAAGTTTGTCATCATCAAAAAGGGGAAATTTGTTGAGAATTGGGATTTTGATGATTAACAAGTGTGTCTAGCGAACGTGTGTTAAGAACCAGATCCTCAAGGTAGCTACTGAACGTGTGCTAAGAACCATGTCCTCAAGGTAGCTGTTAAACGTGTGCTAAGAACAAGGTCCTCAATGTAGTTGTTGAAGGGTCTTAGAAGGCAATAACTTTTATACAACGTTACCGTGGTCTGATATGGCTGGAAAGGACTCTTGATGCGATAAGGACTGCTTTTTAAGAATATCTGCCCGCATAATTGATAGAAAATAGTCACAAGATTTATGGAGTCCGTGGAACCTTAGGATTGCTGCCAAACAAGAAGTTGATTGCGTGTATGACTCCCAAAGATCTCGAAATACTTGGAAGTTAAATACTTTCCTTATGGACTGAGAAGATTATCCGTTTGCACATCAATTGAAGAACGATATACAGCATTTCCAGTTTAACACTCAAGTTGATCATTAGTGTGTACTGAAAGTCAGTGTTATTCTTGAGTCTGTTAGTTCATGTGTATTAGGAAATTGAAGTGTATTGAGATGTCATTCAAAACATGTTAGCCGGAGTCATTGTTTGAGTGTGCAAGTTAGAGTAGCTTGTAATTTATTCAAGTAGTAGAAGTCGGAGAAGTGTGTGGGTATTAGTTTACAAGTCTTGTAATCAGTACATTTAGCTCATTTGTTCTAGTGAAGTTAAAATTAAAATCCTACGTGGTAGGTCGTGTTTTTTGCACCTTTGAGTTGGGTGATTTTTCACGTAAAAATTGATGTTCTTGTTTTATTGTTTATTTCATTTACAAGTAAGGAGTTAGGCAAAGAACCAAGTTCTATAGTAATTTAGGAAGACACTCAAATTAACACAAATGATATCCAATCATCTTGATCTCGACAAACAAGTCATCATATGATAATTCACATTGATAAGTCACATAAACTTATACTTTATTCTTTCATGTATGATTATCAATATTATTTTATAAATCGTACGCATATGTTGAGAAATTAGTATAATATATTGAGAGAGAAAGAGATACACAGTCGCAGTCAATTACAAAACTCATCAATTTTCTTTCACCGATTACAGAACTCCTTTCATTTTTCTCTTCTAAATTTATACGAGATCAAATTAAAAATAAAAACTACGGTTCTCCGTCTTAAGGTGGGATATTTTAATCCGTATTTTAAATGAACAGACCAAAAGGCAAGGACAATTTTGCTAACAATATTCTACACAGTGGTCATTTTTATAAAATTTTAGAAAAAAATAATTAAAATAGACAAGTAACAGCATTAAGGCATGGAAAGTAAGTGAAAGGTAAATGTCACAAACTTTTACAACTTCAGAATCCCGAATTTATTCTTTAAGAAATGGATACTTGCTCAGTTAGTTTTGATACTTCTAATTGATAATTTCCATTTAAGTTTTCGAGCCGGCCTGCTTTGTAAAAAGAAAATAGTTGCTCAGAAAACAATGCAGGAAAGCCAAAATGGTTTAGTGTTTTCCAACTGCTGACAATGTTATTTTATTTTATAATTATAGTTGTTGGTAGTTATAGAGTTCTCCGACCCACCTATGATAATACTTTGAAAAATATTGACACACTTGCATTTCATAAAATATTAAAACCAAGAAAGTTTTCAGCAAGGGCGGCCCGAGGATAAAGTTGCTAAAGTAGCTGCTTTAGGCCCCTTATTTTACGGGCCCAAATTTTCCTAATAAGTGTATATGTTATTTTGTTTTTAAAAATATATTTAGTGTTTTAAATACAAAGTACAATTTTTCATAGCAAAAAAAAAAAAGATTGAACCGTTGAGCTTAGATTGAGAAAAAGAATAGTCTTTTGGGAAATTACTTTCTATATCATAAATTGAGAAAGAATTCAATTATTCATAACTCAAAAAAAATTGAAACTTTAAATACAATCCAAAAAAGAACCCTTGATAAATTTTTACAAACAATAAAATAAGAATTCTAAATTAGAAAGTATGTCTCAAGAGAGATTAAATGGATTAGATATATTAGAAATTAAAAAAAAATATTAGAAGAAAATGATTATAAAAATTATTAATAACTTTGCATATAAAAAAGGTAGAAAAATAAACTTCAAAAACAATTATACATGAAGTTCTTTTTTTGTCGAACAAAAAGCCTTACAAAAAGCTTAAGGTCTTTCATCGAAATTTTGCTTTAAACCGCCATGTTTATTGAGCCACCCCGATCTTCACCTCCACTTATTTTAATGGTCCCTCATCTCACTCAAGAAAATACGTTATTTCTATAATTGTAACTCTTAATATTATACATCAATATGTTGAGTTGTAAAAGGTATAAACAAAAAATGTGTTAATATTGTCCCACATTAGTTAAAAGTCATATAGTGTTCCATATTTGTTGAGGGACTGGATTATTACCTCTTCAAATGTCACGTCCCTACTACACGAATTAACTTTTGAAGTTAATAAAATCAAGTACGATTTTCTTAACAAAAAAGAAAAAATGGAAAGCTAATTATCTTACCGTTACTCTATCCATGATTTAACACCACTGTATTTAAAAAACATAACAAAATAAAAAGAGAGGGAAAATAACTAAGGAAATGGACACCCACTTTCATACTTGTGTGTGTGTGTGTGTGTGTGTGTGTGTGTATATATATATATATATATATATATATATATATATATATATATATATATATATATATATATATATATATATATATTAAAGAAATAAAGTTACCATATATAATTGGCATTCAGGCTGTCACGATCCAAAATCCAAAATTATTGTCGTGATGGCGTTGGACACCACTGTCAGACAAGCCAACCATAATCAATTAACTTAATTACCCATTTTAGTATTCTTAAAATAAAAATTTCTTTAATAAAATTTTAGAGATAAAAACTCGTAAAGTAAGTGATAATTTTTTTTTTTTGCACCTAAATTTCTAAACAATTCACAACCATTCCCAAAATCCGGTGTCATAAGTGCATGAACATTTACTAGGGAATTAAAATAAAATACAACATCTGTCCAGAATACAAATTAGACAGGAAAATATAATAACTCTGAAGGAGATTCTGTTAGCTGCGGATCGCAATATAGAATGCAGCTCACCTATATCCCCACAATTTTTATAACACCTCTGCGCCCACAAGGCTGCTATACATATATGTACCTGCATAATAAAATGTGCAGCAAGTGCAGTATGAGTACGAAAACAACGTGTACCCAGTAAGTATCAAGCCTAATGTCGAAGAGGTAGAGACGAGATGGCCGACTATGACACTCACTATGGGTCAATAATATTAAATAATCATGAAAATAGAAATATTTATATCAACGATGATTCACATAATTAACAATAATTTATTGAACCAGTAGAAGTAATTAAATTCCTTCAATTCCAATAATTCTCAGTATAATAATTAAATTCTTTCAATTCAAATAATTTTTAATCTATTAAGTAAATCCTTCAATTTCAATAAAAATTCTAATTTATCAAATAACTTTATAAGTTGTAATGAACTGTCCAAGTATCGTGTAATTATTATTATTATTATTAAGCACGATTTCTGCCGAGGACGTACGGCTCGATCCAGAGTGTCGTGTACACTGCCGAGGGACGTGCGGCGCGATCCATAGATGCATCTATCCTGCCGAGGCGTTCGACCCGCTCCACAAGAAAGGAGGACATTTTCTTATGTGCCTCCGGAAGGACAGTATGTTTATTATAAGATAAATTTGGGAGGAGAACAATTTCTTTTAACAATTAATTGATTTAAATAGAAAATCAAGCCTATGAGATTTCCATCGTTTAATATCTTTATCAAACAATTTACAATATATTCATATATATCAATTAATATTAATTAATCAAAGAATATAATTTACACAAGTAATACATGCTTTGAGTCCTAAACTACCCGGACTTTAGCATTAATAGTAGCTACGCACTGACTCTCGTCACCTCGTACGTACATAGCCTCCACAATTAGCAACAATTATTTAATCTTAATCACCTATGAGGTAATTTCCCCCTCACAAGATTAGACAAGAGACTTACCTCGTCTTGCTCCAATTTAATCCACTATAAGGCCTTTTTTCACGATTATCCAACTCCGTCTGGCTCAAATCTAGCCAAAATAATTCGATACAATCACTAAATATTATAGGAATCAATTCTATAAGAAAATACTACATTTTAAAGAAAAGATTCGAAATTAATTAAAAATTCACCCGCGGGGCCCACATCTCGAAATCCGGCGAAAGTTATGAAATCCGACAACCCATACAATTACGAGTCCAACCATACCAGTTTCACTCAAATCCGACTCCAAATCGATACCGAAATCTCAAAATTTCGTTTCTATGAGATTTCTAAACTTTTCCAAATTTCAATCTCAAAACACTAATTAAATTGTGAAAACAATGATATATTCGTATATATTGATCAAATCCGAGTTAGAATCACTTGCCCCAAATGTCTTTCCTTGAAAATCTGCCAAAAGTCGCCTCTGTTCAAGCTCAAGTTTGTCAAAAATGGCAAATGGGTTGAATGCCTCTGTTTTTATAACTTACAGATCTGCCCAATTCGATCTTGGGAGCTCGATCTGTCCAGTTCGATCTTGGGAGTTTGATCTTGGGAGCTCGATCTTGGGAGCTCGTTCTCGGGAGCCCGATCTCGGGAGCTTGATCTCGGGAGCTCGATCTCGGGAGCTCGATCTCGGGAGCTCGTTCTTGGGAGCTCGATCTCGGGAGCTCGTTCTCGGGAGCTCGTTCTTGGGAGCTCGATCTCGGGAGCTCGTTCTAGGGAGCTCGTTCTTGGGAGCTCGATCTCGGGAGCTCGTTCTTGGGAGCTCAATCTCGGGAGCTTGTTCTCGGGAGCTCGTTCTTGGGAGCTTGTCAGGGGGTTCGAGTTTTCAGGGTCCTCGATTTTGTCAGGGACCTCGATTTTTGTCAGGGGTTCGATTTTTGTCAGGCAGCTCGATTTTGACAGGCAGCCCGATTTTGACAGCATTTCCAGCAGAAAAATTGCAGCAGCTTTTGCAGCAGCTAAGTCCTACTTTTGATCCGTTAACCATCCGAAACTCACCCGAGGCCCTCGGGACCTTAACCCAAAATACCAACAAGTCCTAAAACATCATACAAACTTATTTGAAACCTCAAATCACATCAAACAATGCTAAAATCACGAATCATGCTCCAATTCAAGCTTAATGAAACTTAGAACTTTCAACTTCTACATTCGATGTTGGAACCTATCAAATCAACTCCGATTGACCTCAAATTTTACACACAAGTCATAAATTACATAATGGAGCTACGAAAATTTTCGGAACTGGATTTCGACTCCGGTGTCAAAAAGTCAACTCCCCGATCAAACTTTCAAACTTTAAATTCCTATTTTAGCCATTTCAAGCCTAATTTCACTACGGACTTCCAAATAAAATTTCGATCACACTCCTAAGTCCAAAATCACCATACGGAGCTGTTGGAATCATCAAAATATTATTCCGGGGTCGTTTTCTCAAAATATTGACCGAAGTCAAACTTAGCACTTTAAGACCAACTTAAGGAACCAAGTGTTCCGGTTTCACCTCAAACACTTCCAAATCCCGAACCAACCATCCCCGCAAGTCATAAATCATTACAAGCACCTACAGAAAGTTTTATTTTAGGGAACGGGGTTCTAAAAGTTAAAATCACCGGTTGGGTCATTACATTCTCCACCTCTTAAACAAACGTTCGTCCTCGAACGGGTTTAGAATTATACCTGAAGTGCTAAATAAGTCTGTTTAACACCTCGTGCACCTACCCGTGCTACCACACCCAGTTGATCACATTAACTCGAGCCAATCTTAAAATTCTCTCATTTATTTAAGCAAATAAGCCTTAGAGCAAAATTCTAACATCCAGAATTCTCCACCATGCCTGTCTCCAACCTATAAATGTTGTATCAATCACTACACGATGCACTAATACAGGATTGCATACCTTTTTTGAATTTAGACCATGCACCGCATCATTCACATGACTATAATAACATCCTCCGATAACAATAGCCAAAGTTCACGAATCTGATGTTCACAACACACCTCATGATACATATAAGTCATGTTCCAACTCTTGAAATTCTTCCACGATGGAAGAAATGTGTAGAAATTCATAATCAACTGTCGAGTCAACAATTATTGAGTTTCTCCTTATGACAAGAACCATTGCCTCATTATAACCAAATAATGGTATTTGCTCTTTATTACACTCCATATAATCTGATCGCACAGATCCAAAATCCAATAATCTCGTCTCACCAAGTATAAGCTGCTCAGGCAACAAACCACCTCAGACACGATAAAACGAACCAATAAGCCTCATATGATGCCACGATGAGCTAATAAGCTACGGACTCGATTATGATACATAAGAAAAACGAACTCTGTAAAGGATTTCTCAACCCACGTGACTAATTAGACAACTGAAAAAGGTGTCATGAACCTTCCTTAGGAAAAGGGACACAAACACACAAAATAGAATATAGGAGATTGTACTCAACATCACATTATTGCGACGTGCAACCTGATCCACACATGATACCGTTGTTGCGTGCAACCCGATCCAAACAACATACCCGTGGCGGCGTACCACCCGATCCGCACAAAAAGAATCTATAAGAAAATACTTACCGAGCTAAAATGCTCATTACTACAAAATATCCGAATATCGGACACAAGCACGCTCAGTGCATAATATCATCCCTGGAAGAACCGACAGCGCCATACGCTACAAAACTCAAGCACAACTAAGGTACGATATATGATCTGAATCTCGAGAGCCATCCTGCTCACATAACACCATCGCTATGCGGAACCTCATCACATAAGAAATTTATCAAGCTATTTCATAACTCACACGGCACAATATAGTATTACATGAAATAACCGACGACAAAACGACATCCCACATCCGAATACTCCAACATAGGGACCTTTTATGCTGAAATGAACACATCTGGCCTGATATAGAGACACATGTCACTCTGATATAGGGAGCTTTCATACTTGGTTACAATCTTCACTCAATCAAGTGACTACATGTCACTTTTACACAATATTTTCGTGAGACACGCTCCCATGACCTTTCGCACCAGGTAACAAGTCTGCACATCCATGCTACCGGTTACACTAATGCTGTAAAGCATATCAAAAATCCACAAATCAATACACAAGGTCTCTTACACCTGACATCGACCTTAGATGATGCCAAAAACAATACCATCTTACTTTAAACATCTAAATCCCTTTCCTGTTCATCCGAGTTCATGACATCCTTGTCAACACCGAACCGAAATCTTAAATCCTCCACTTTCGAATCCCATGCTACTTAGTGCACTTAACCACGCCAATGCGCAGGAGTACAAGAATTCCATCATAACTCCCGAACCACTAAATAGAGTAAACACTTCATCATATATAAACCTTCTTCTTAACTCATTTCAAGAGAACCATTGCAACACATGACTAAATTTCCATATCCATAGAAAATACCGACCTCAAGTAGTGGTCTAAGCCACCATAACTTTTTCGGGATCCCTCTACACATAACATACCATAATACTTGAATTCCTCCAGATAAAATCAATTACGGCGGCCGCCAAGCCTCGCACGTACTGCCACAAATTACATGCATAACTCTATGCGCTGAAGGAACTGGTCATTGCCACCATCATGCCGATTCAACCATTGTTAGCCGACCCGTCTTTTTCTCAATTTATTCTCAACTTGCCTTAGAAATAATAATAGCTTCATTCATTACATCATGAACTCAAATCCGCACTCATCCCAAGTGACCTTATTTCACGAGACCATGTTGTTTCAAAATCCACCAATCATCTCATACCCCTCCTTGTGCGCACTTTTTCATCTTCAACTGTTACACCCATTCTGATACTTCTTTTATGAATCCGAAGTTATTTTCTTCCGTTTTTCAAATGCTACACCACAACCTAAAGATAACGCAGAGTACTCCAAGCCCTGTTTCATAATCTGCTGTAAAAGCTCGATACTCAACCATACTACAAACTCGAGATCCTTAGACACCGCACTTTAAATTTTTGAACCCGCTAAGACCGTTATTGAGAGTCACTTGCTCTAACTTGTTCCCAAATATGATCAATTCCAAGGCCCTGCTAGCACATGGGCACTTTATCAAGGAAATGTCCGACTGACTCACTTTCCTGTGTATTACATCTACACGAAGCATAAACTCTAAGCCTTCCAAAAACCTGAATATGAATTGATAAGGCCAAATATGGCACACATTCCCCAAATCCTTTGCTCAAATTACCACTGATGTTTTCTTTCTTTAGTTGCAATGACCCACCAATACATCGATAACCAGAAACCGCATAACCTGACACTACGCAATCCAATCATAGACGATGGGGCTCTCCCACTTAGCTTGAAGCTACAATTATAAAATTCTGGAATCCACCGAGATTCTTTCTTTATCGTTGACATGATCCTGCACACGCAACTCGCCAAATTTTCTCGAAATCCTTTTATTAACCTTTAATAAACACTCTGAACCACTAGCCACATTTACATATTAAATCTCTTATCGGGTAGGCAGTAGAATTCGTCGCAGAAGCTTCGTCAACACCACACGACTATTAACATGCTCACAGGAGATAACCCACCTGTGGAAATTACATGCCGACATATTCCAACGTCGCTGCACTGGGTGCAATTACTACGAAATCAGTAGATCATCCTGAGTTCGAACTCATTCACCAGTTGCACCAGTCCGTTCACTCCTCATGGATGTCAACTAAAGGGGCGACAATACCTTCCAATCCAAAGTCATGTCGTATCCTTCTTCATATCAAGCAACTCCCTCCTGTTGTATCCAATCTTTCTTAATATAACAACCAATATTCTAAATTAAGTCCGTAGACCTAGTCACTGTCCATTTTACATCCCAAATCACTCCAAACGTTCATCAAGACATGTAATCATCCTACCACGTAACCCATGTGCTACCTTGCCACTCTCCCACTTTAGTCAACCATCTCATTTAAGCAACTACTCTGCTTCTATTTTCTTACACTTGGCCTTTTCGGAACCTAACCACCGCAAGGCACCTTCCACATGTCCTTCTTCATCCTTCGCTGCCCAGTTGTTGCCTTAACTCAAAATCCGTCTCTGTAGCACTTGAACCAATAGCTCGTTACCAGCTTTAAACCTTTCTGACGATCATCTTTCTTGAGACATCAATACTAGAAATGTTGTTTCGATCATAAATTACTGCACACCGCGATCTCTAACGACTGCTTCCCCTATACCAATTCCTAACACCTCGTCGTGAAGGCGAGTTGAAGAAAACCATAACACTGGTGAACCTTAACGAATTTTACAAGGCGATGACACCACATCAAAATTGAGAACTCTACCACACTCGAAAATATCAAGCTTCGTTACTCCATCAACCCCCAACATGAACATTTATAGTCCGGTTGCCTTTTTCTCCGCTGGAATTAAAACATGGAACCTCTGAATCATGTACTGAGAAAACCTTCTTTCAAGTCGTTTACTTCCCTGACACATAGACATGCATTTTTCCATTTCATAAACACTATGCGATAACAACACACAAATCGTCATAACAATCAATGCCAAATCTCAAACCTTAGGTAGTACTGATATTTAATTTGAAATGACAGAGCTGCCTTTCGCAAGGCGATGACAATAGCCCAATTAATTAAACAAGGAGAAGTATTTTGTACTACATCTGTAGTACCATTAAAATTTTCCTCGATCCTCAATGTATAACAAGCGCTTCACGTCGCATAAGATTGAATAGGAAGGAAATGTAGGCATAAGCCTCAAAGGAATTGAATCACATGATGAAGAATCAAAAAGGGAAGTATTCCTAACATCCCTGTAGCCTCTCGAAGATAAGCACAGACGTCTCCGTACCGATCCGCAAGACTCTACTAGACTTGCTCATGACTCGTGAGACCTAAGTGAACCTAGTGCTTTGATACCATGTTGTCACGACCCAAAATCCAAAATTATTGTCGTGATGGCGCCGGACACCACTGTCAGGCAAGCCAACCATAATCAATTAACTTAATTACCAATTTTAGTATTTTTAAAATAAAAATTTCTTTAATAAAATTTTAGAGATAAAAACTCGTAGAGTAAGTGATAATTTTTTTTTTGCACCTAAATTTCTAAACAATTCACAACCATTCCCAAAACCCGGTGTCACAAGTGCATGAGCATTTACTAGGGAATTAAAATAAAATACAACATCTGTCCAGAATACAAATTAGACAGGAAAATATAATAACTCTGAAGGAGATTCTGTTAGCTGCGGATCGTAATATAGAATGCAGCTCACATATGTCCCCACAATTTTTATAACACCTCTGCGCCCACAAGGCTGCTATACATATATGTATCTGCACAATAAAATGTGCAGCAAGTGCAGTATGAGTACAAAAACAACGTGTACCCAGTAAGTATCAAGCCTAATGTCGAAGAGGTAGAGACGAGATGGCCGACTATGACACTCACTATGGGTCAATAATATTAAATAATCATGAAAATAGAAATATTTATATCAACGATGATTCACATAATTAACAATAATTTATTGAACCAGTAGAAGTAATTAAATTCCTTCAATTCCAATAATTCTCAGTATAATAATTAAATTCCTTCAATTCAAATAATTTCTAATCTATTAAGTAAATCCTTCAATTTCAATAAAAATTCCAATTTATCAAATAACTTTACAAGTTGTAATGAACTGTCCAAGTATCGTGTAATTATTATTATTATTAAGCACGATTTCTGTCGAGGACGTACGGCTCGATCCAGAGTGTCGTGTACACTGCCGAGGGACGTGCGACGCGATCCATAGATGCATCTATCCTGCCGAGGCGTTCGGCCTGCTCCACAAGAAAGGAGGACATTTTCTTATGTGCCTCCGGAAGGACAGTATGTTTATTATAAGATACATTTGGGAGGAGAACAATTTCTTTTAACAATTAATTAATTTAAATAGAAAATCAAGCCTATGAGATTTCCATCGTTTAATATCTTTATCAAACAATTCCCAATATATTCATATATATCAATTAATATTAATTAATCAAAGAATACAATTTACACAAGTAATACATGCTTTGAGTCCTAAACTACCCGGACTTTAACATTAATAGTAGCTACGCACGGACTCTCGTCACCTCGTGCGTACGTAAGCCCCCATAATTAGCAATAATTATTTAATCTTAATCACCTATGAGGTAATTTCCTCCTCACAAGATTAGACAAGAGACTTACCTCGTCTTGCTCCAATTTAATCCACTATAAGGACTTTTTCCATGATTATCCAACTCCGTCTGGCTCGAATCTAGCCAAAATAATTCGATACAATCACTAAATATTATAGGAATCAATTCTATAAGAAAATACTACATTTTAAAGAAAAGATCCGAAATTAATTAAAAATTCACCCGCGGGGCCCACATCTCGAAATCCGGTGAAAGTTATAAAATCCGATAACCCATACAATTACGAGTCCAACCATACCAGTTTCACTCAAATCCGACTCCAAATTGATATCGAAATCTCAAAATTTCGTTTTTATGAGATTTCTAAACTTTTTCAAATTTCAATCTCAAAACACTAATTAAATTGTGAAAACAATGATATATTCGTGTATATTGATCAAATCCGAGTTAGAATCACTTAACCCAAATGTCTTTCCTTGAAAATCTGCCAAAAGTCGCCTCTGTTCAAGCTCAAGTTTGTCATAAATGGCAAATGGGTTGAATGCCTCTGTTTTTATAACTTACAGATCTGCCCAGTTCGATCTTGGGAGCTCGATCTGTCCAGTTCGATCTTGGGAGCTCGATCTGTCCAGTTCGATCTTGGGAGTTTGATCTTGGGAGCTCGATCTTGGAAGCTTGTTCTCGGGAGCTCGTTCTCGGCAGCTCGATCTCGGAAGCTCGATCTCGGGAGCTCGATCTCGGGAGCTTGATCTTGGGAGCTCGATCTCGGGAGCTCGATCTCGGGAGCTCGTTCTTGGGAGCTCAATCTCGGGAGCTCGATCTCGGGAGCTCGTTCTTGGGAGCTCGATCTTGGGAGCTCGATCTCGGGAGCTCGATCTCGGGAGCTCGTTCTTGGGAGCTCAATCTCGGGAGCTCGATCTCGGGAGCTCGTTCTTGGGAGCTCGTTCTTGGGAGCTCGATCTCGGGAGCTCTTTTTTGGGAGCTCGATCTCGGGAGCTCGATCTTGACAGGGGTTCGATTTTTGTCAGGCAGTTCGATTTTGACAGGCAGCCCAATTTTGACAATATTTCTAGCAGAAAAATTGTAGCAGCTTTTGCAGCAGCTAAGTCCTACTTTTGATCCGTTAACCATCCGAAACTCACCCGAGGCCCTCGGGACCTTAACCCAAAACACCAACAAGTCCTAAAACATCATATAAACTTATTTGAAACCTCAAATCACATCAAACAACGCTAAAATCACGAATCATGCTCCAATTCAAGCTTAATGAAACTTAGAACTTTCAACTTCTACATTCGATGTCGGAACCTATCAAATCAACTCCGATTGACCTCAAATTTTACACACAAGTCATAAATTACATAATGGAGCTACAAAAAATTTTTGGAACTGGATTCCGACTCCGGTATCAAAAAGTCAACTCCCCGATCAAACTTTCAAACTTTAAATTTCTATTTTAGCCATTTCAAGCCTAATTTCACTACGGACTTCCAAATAAAATCCCGATCACGCTCCTAAGTCCAAAATTACCATACGGAGCTGTTGGAATCATCAAAATTTTACTCCGGGGTCATTTTCTTAAAATGTTGACCGAAGTCAAACTTAGCACTTTAAGGCCAACTTAAGGACCCAAGTGTTCCGGTTTCACTTTAAACACTTCCAAATCCCGAACCAACCATCCCCGCAAGTCATAAATCATTACAAGCACCTACGAAAAGTTTTATTTTAGGGAACGGGGTTCTAAAAGTTAAAATGACCGGTTGGGTCATTACAACCTAAACCCTAGATTTTAATAAAATTCAAAGTTAAACAATCAATTTAGACAATAGTTAACTAATTCATAACTAATTAATAAAAAATTAAAATTATACAAATAATGTAAGTTTAAATTGAAACCTGCAATTTTTAGGAGGTGGAGGAGGGGGACAGTTTATCTTTTTTTATCATGTTATCATACTTAATTCAGTTAATGATCATATGCAATCATGTTAGGAATGTTTGTTATCTTTTTTAATTATTTAAATACTACTTCGCCTCTGACAAAAATAAACTACTCCATATAACTATAAAACTCTT
Organism: Nicotiana tabacum; assembly: GCF_000715075.1. Lineage (NCBI taxonomy): Eukaryota > Viridiplantae > Streptophyta > Magnoliopsida > Solanales > Solanaceae > Nicotiana > Nicotiana tabacum. The sequence goes on from NC_134098.1 coordinate 37,082,582, forward strand.
TCACATTTAAAATCCTATAATTATAGTTCTTTAAAACATTGAAGCTAGATTTGAATAAAGTGAATTTCTTTTAAAATAAATATAATATATAGGCTACACGTCTATGTTTATCCAAATAACAAAAAAGAATTTAAAAATTGAATAAAAATTTTCTTACATATATAATGAAGTAAACATACATGCTGGAGAAAGAAACATCGCAAAAATCGGTCAATATTATATAAAAAAAAAGTTGTTTTTTTCTTTTCTTTTGAAGAATATTTGTTTGAAAAGTCAATTTGTATAAATGGACATCAAACAAATAACAAAACTTTAGCTATGCAATTGCTATCATTAATTTCAATTTATTACATTCTACGAATTGAAGGGTATAAGCTGAAACCCCTTCATTTAGCTGCAGTCAAGCCAATATTGCAAGGGTATAATATTTTTTTCGTTGAAGAATATTAATTTTGAATCATTAGATTATGTGAAAGGTTTTTTCTTTCTCAAACTCAACAAGAGAGATATTGGTTTCTAATTGATAGTTTCTATAGCGATTTTTTTAAGTATAACAAAGAGTATATTATTAAAAAAATAATTGGTATGACGTGAAATATTTTTTTTAAAATGTAAACAAATTATTTCGAAAAAACACTTTACTTTTTTCTACTTCAAAGATAATAATAAGATAAGATATTTTTGAACATTAGTATAGAGTTTTTAAAATTATTATAATAGAAGTCATATCATTAATTAACTGCAAAAAACCGAAATCTTATGGAATATTTACATAAATATCCGGCCAGATTTATTGTTTACTTTTTATAGCTAATATAAATAGATGATATACCGACAACACATGATTATACACATATTATATATGGATTATATATAAAATATACATCCTTTAATTTTTTTAATTTAAGTGGTCGGATGAGCACCTATTTAGGCTGATTAGATAAAGCCAAAAGAAAAATATGAAAGAATTTCAACCAAAGACTAAAAATATAAATAAAGTTATTATGTATACAATTTCTATTAAAACTCATCCTTTTAAAGTGAAATAAATTAATTTTTTGTAACAAAAGAAAGAATGACATAAAAAATAAGATAAAAGAAAGTAAATATTGAAAACAAATGTATGAAAGATCTAAAAACCAGAAATAAGAGATGACAACGAATTTCTTCTTATGTTTCGTCTTTGTTGAGTATAAAAAATTTGGAAGCTAATCTCATCAATTTCAAATATTTTTTTCAACTCAAATACATAGATTAAAAGATAAGAATATCTTAGAATATTGTTTTTGTTTACATTGTGTGTCGTTTTTAAAAAATTACTATTACTAACAAACTGATATGATATTCTAATTTGAATTTAAATGCAATTTGAGTAATTTGCATTGAGGGTAAGCCAAGTATGGTGTAGAAAAATAAACTACTTGGTAATTTTAAGACAATATATGCAATGTTATATAATAATAATCAACTAATTTAACATTTAATGATTCAAAGAACAAAATTCAAAATATGTGGCTAGAGATATCGATAAACTTAAAATGGAGTCATAGTGAAATAAGGTTTTTCCGGCTAAATAATCATTTAAATTTTTAGATAGCCGATTAAAGTAAATTTTAAATTAAGGATAATATCTTCACTTGCATCATTATAAAGACAATCATTATTGAAATATATATAAAGTTTTAGAAATTGAAATTTCAAAATAGAAATATTTTTTAAAAGATAATATCATACCAAATAAGGATAATATCTTCACTTGCATCATTATAAAGATAATAATTATTGAAATATATATAAAGTTTTAGAAATTGGAATTTCAAAATAGAAATATTTTTTGAAAGATAATATCATACTAAATAAGAGTTCAAGTCGTAGTAAAAGAGTCGCGTCATAATCAAAGAATAGTTTATATTGTATCAACCTTTGTGCTTTGCCATAAATATGAGTTATTATTTCTCTTTGTGGCTATTTTTAGGTTCCAATGACCCCAATGAGAGTAGTGCAAAAATAAAATTATCACTACGAGAATTGAGAAAATGTTAGTCTTTTTTCATGTAGTGTTTCTTAATTAATATCTAACGATTATCTATAATTATTTAGAAAGTTTAAATTTTAAGGTTATTTACATATAATTCAAATAACTCAGATATTTAATATGGTTAATGTCAAATATCAAAATGGAGTCATACTAGGAAACAAATTCACCGGCTAAAGAATTTTTTTAAATTTTTAGATAGCCAACTAAAATGAGTTTTAAATTAAGGATAATATTTTTACTTAAATTATTATAAAATAATTATTATTGAAAAATATAGTTTTAGAAACTGAAATTTTAAAAAAGAAGTAATTTTTAAGAGATATCAACACACCAAATAAGAGTTCAAGTAGTAGTAAAAGAGGCAAGTCGTATCCAAAGAGTCATTCATAGTCTCAACATTTGATTGTTTTGCCATAAATATGAGTTATTATTTTGCTTCTTGACCATTTTTAGGATCCAATGACACCGGCAAGAATGGTATCAAAAAAGAAAAATAGATGAAATGGTTAAATTTTTTCGTGTAGTATTTTTTATCAATATCCAATGATTATCTATATTTATCGAAAAAGTTTAAATTTTAAGATTATTTACATATAATCTAAATAACTTAAATATTTGACATGATTAGTGTCCGCGCATCCGCGCGGGTGTTAATACTAGTATATATTAAAGGAATAAAGTTTGCATTGTGGTTAAGCCAAGTTGCAAGTTACTGTAAAGCCACTTGGCAATCTTAAGGAAAGTTTGTGGGAGACTGTCAAAAAAGGAAATATCACTTAAGAATTATAAATAGAATCACATCTATTAAAATTATATTGAAATAAGGATTCTTTATTTAAAATTAAAGTTCAGCCACTGTACTAATATTTTCTAACTAAAATTTTTATATGGAAAGTAAAGAATTTTGATATCAATAGTATTTTGATTCCTTTTCTAATATCGAGTGAGAAGAATATATCCTACCGTAATCAAATGTGCAATTTTAATTAAATATATTTTAAGGTTTTAACCTAAAGTTCAGAATGTAGCTATATTTAATAAATTATTTATTTCATAATGAATAATCCAAAGTGTCTATTTTAGACTAAGTTTTCTGAACTTTTAACAAGTATACAATTAAAACAATTTTTTTAAGGCTAAAAGTTTCAACAAAAATAATAATTACTAGAAGTTTAATAATAAAAATCTCTATATATATATATATATATATATATATATATATATATATATATATATATATATAAAGGAATAAAGTTTGCATTGTGGTTAAAACAAGTGGCAAGCTACTATAAAGCCACTTGGCAATCTTAAGGAGAGTTTGTAGGAGACTGTCAAAAAGTAAATATCACTTAAGAACTATAAATGGAATCCCATTTATTAAAATTAAATTGAAATAAGAATTCTTTATTTAAAATTAAAGTTCAGCCACTGTACTAATATTTTCTAACTGAAATTTTTATTTGGAAAGTAAAGAATTTTGATATCAATAGTATTTTGATTCCTTTTCTAATATCGAGTGAGAAGAATATATCCTACCGTAATCTAATGTACAATTTTAATTAAATATATTTTAAGGTTTTAACCTAAAGTTCAGAATGTAGCTATATTTAATAAATTATTTATTTCATAATGAATAATCCAAAGTGTCTATTTTAGACTAAGTTTTCTGAACTTTTAACAAGTATACAATTAAAACAATTTTTTTATGGCTAAAAGTTTCAACAAAAATAATAATTACTAGAAGTTTAATAATAAATCTCTCTCTCTCTCTCTCTCTCTCTCTCTCTCTCTCTCTATATATATATATATATATATATATATATTAAAGGAATAAAGTTTGCATTGTCGTTAAAACAAGTGGCAAGCTACTATAAAACTACTTGGCAATCTTAAGGAGAGTTTGTAGGAGACTGTCAAAAAGGAAATATCACTTAAGAACTATAAATGGAATCCCATTTATTAAAATTAAATTAAAATAAGAATTCTTTATTTAAAATTAAAGTTCAGCCACTGTACTAATATTTTCTAACTAAAATTTTTATTTGGAAAGTAAAGAATTTTGATATCAATAGTATTTTGATTCCTTTTCTAATATCGAGTGAGAAGAATATATCCTACCGTAATCTAATGTGCAATTTTAATTAAATATATTTTAAGGTTTTAACCTAAAGTTCAGAATGTAGCTATATTTAATAAATTATTTATTTCATAATGAATAATCCAAAGTGTCTATTTTAGACTAAGTTTTCTGAACTTTTAACAAGTATACAATTAAAACAATTTTTTTATGGCTAAAAGTTTCAACAAAAATAATAATTACTAGAAGTTTAATAATAAATCTCTCTCTCTCTCTCTCTCTCTCTCTCTCTCTCTCTCTCTCTCTCTATATATATATATATATATATATATATATATATATATATATATATATATATATATATATATATATATAGGAATAAAAGTTTGCATTGTGGTTAAAACAAGTGGCAAGCTACTATAAAGCCACTTGGCAATCTTAAGGAGAGTTTGTAGGAGACTGTCAAAAAGGAAATATCATTTAAGAACTATAAATGGAATCCCATTTATTAAAATTAAATTGAAATAAGAATTCTTTATTTAAAATTAAAGTTCAGCCACTGTACTAATATTTTCTAACTGAAATTTTTATTTGGAAAATAAAGAATTTTGATATCAATAGTATTTTGATTCCTTTTCTAATATCGAGTGAGAAGAATATATCCTACCGTAATCTAATGTGCAATTTTAATTAAATATATTTTAAGGTTTTAACCTAAAGTTCAGAATGTAGCTATATTTAATAAATTATTTATTTCATAATGAATAATCCAAAGTGTCTATTTTAGACTAAGTTTTCTGAACTTTTAACAAGTATACAATTAAAACAATTTTTTTTATGGCTAAAAGTTTCAACAAAAATAATAATTACTAGAAGTTTAATAATAAAACTCTCTCTCTCTCTCTCTCTCTCTCTCTATATATATATATATATATATATATATATATATATATATATATATATATATATATATATATATATATATATATATATTTATATAGGAATAAAGTTTGCATTGTGGTTAAAACAAGTGGCAAGCTACTATAAAGCCACTTGGCAATCTTAAGGAGAGTTTGTAGGAGACTGTCAAAAAGGAAATATCACTTAAGAACTATAAATGAATCCCATTTATTAAAATTAAATTGAAATAAGAATTCTTTATTTAAAATTAAAGTTCAGCCACTGTACTAATATTTTCTAACTGAAATTTTTATTTGGAAAGTAAAGAATTTTGATATCAATAGTATTTTGATTCCTTTTCTAATATCGAGTGAGAAGAATATATCCTACCGTAATCTAATGTACAATTTTAATTAAATATATTTTAAGGTTTTAACCTTAAGTTCAGAATGTAGCTATATTTAATAAATTATTTATTTCATAATGAATAATCCAAAGTGTCTATTTTAGACTAAGTTTTCTGAACTTTTAACAAGTATACAATTAAAACAATTTTTTTAAGGCTAAAAGTTTCAACAAAAATAATAATTACTAGAAGTTTAATAATAAAAATCTATATATCTATATCTCTATATATATATATATATATATATATATATATATATATATTAAAGGAATAAAGTTTGCATTGTGGTTAAGCCAAGTGGCAAGCTACTATAAAGCCACTTGGCAATCTTAAGGAGAGGTTGTAGGGAGACTGTCAAATAAGGAAATATCACTTAAGAACTATAAATGGAATCCCATTTATTAAAATTAAATTGAAATAAGAATTCTTTATTTAAAATTAAAGTTCAGCCACTGTACTAATATTTTCTAACTGAAATGTTTCATATAGTAGGCCTGAGGTCGCTGCGCTAGATGATGTCATGCATGTATGCTTTTGATTTGTTATAGAGGAGCAACATTCGTATTTTTGTTTTGGTTCTGCTCATCGGGGTGAGTTCCCTTATTTGTTGCTCCACCTATGGGTGAGTTCATGATTTAGCATTCTGCTTATGTGTTTACCCATGTTGGGAGATTCTATAAGTGGTAGCCTGTGTCTATCGTTTGTTTTTATTCATTATTGAGAGTTACGAGCCTAGAAGTGAATTCCTATTGTCCATTACGGTAGGTTTTGATGTGATTCCTGAGATGCTCTAACGGGGTGAGAGTTCGGAAAGCGTTATGATTTTATTGGCGGAATTGAGTTAGTAGAAGGTTTCAGTTGGTATGATGTGTATTCTACTTGTGATTCAGAGTTGAGGGTGAGACCCTCGTGATTTCATGTGATTTGATATGTTTGAGCCGGGTTGCGTGCCGCGGTGGAAGTTATATCAGGATGAGATCCTTGTGATTTGTTCATATACCTTGATTATTCCTTATAAATTGATTCGTAGGATGGTACTGATAGAGAGTTGTGCTTGTCGGGCTTGTTTGATATTTTTCTTATGTGTTTCTCCTTACGTATTCAGTCATTTTCGTGTTGTGCTTATTTGAGTTTTAGCTTGCGTGGTATGTGCCCGGTGGCGTTAGATGTGACTTGCTGATTCGGTTGAATAGTTATGAGGTCTTTATGTTTCTTGCATCATTGTCAGTGCTGTGGAGGGTTGAAACAGGGGTCTAACAGATATGAGGCTAATGGCCGGTGCTGGTGTTGATTTCGGGAAGCTATTATGATCAGAGATGTTATTATGGGCATATGCGTGATGTGTTACGACATATGGTTGTACCTTGTGGGTTTAGGCAAAAGTTATTGCAACTGGTTGAGGTCAATACCGGGTGTGAAGGTAGGAATCGGGTCTTTTGGAGACGGACGGATGGTGAAAATTTTAGCTCTAGGGCTTATTGGTATTGGTGGAAGGGATAAATTGCAGTTGAGATGGTATCGTCAGGCTTATGTGGATTGGGGTGACGTAGGGTTACCCGCGGGTCTATGTTTGATGAATACATTCAGTTATTTAATGACTTCGGGACGATTCTTGGCACGTTCAAGGACGAACGTTTGTTTAAGAGGGGGAGGATGTAACGACCCGGCCGGTCATTTTGATAACAATAAAGTCGGGAATCCAAACTAGAGTATGAATTTGAAAAGTAAATGCGGAAGCAATAACAATAAGGAATTGAACAACTAGAACTAAAGGGCAGAAAATAAAGGATATGGGAAAATTCAAGGAAAGAATTCCAAGAATTTTCAAGAACGCAAGTTCTATAGCCTTGACAAGATCAAAGCAACAACGTCTTGATTTATTGAAGAAATCAAATGCCTTTACTTAAAAGCAAATCAAAATAATAGATTCGGATCTTGACAGCTTTACGAGTAACTTGAGACAACAATTAATAACTAGTATTAATCGCCTTCTAAGAATACCACAAAGGAATCAAAGATATCACAATAGAGAAGTAATCTTACTACCTTGAACTATGAACTAGTAAAGGTTGAAAGATAAATCTCAAAGCACAAGTAACAAAGGTTCAAAAGAACTCTCAAAGTATGATATACTTAATCAATAATGAAGTGTCTCAATGAATGAGAAGAACTCCTTATTTATAGGAGTACTAAGGCACAAAAAGTCCTTAAAATTAGGTAGGGTGGTTGCTAAGACATAAAAAGTCATTACAACTAGGTAGGGTGGTTGCTAAGGAGTAGAAAAAGTCATTACAATTAGGTGGAGAGAGGGGCGGCCAAATCCCTTTGGGGCAGATTTGGACCTTAAAACTACTAGTTTGGGCCATTGATTTGGACTCCAATTGGGCTCCTTTTGAAACACCCCCTTTTGGACCTCTTTTAAGCTCATTTTGAGCCCCTTTGGTGGACTTCAAGGGCTGATTTGGTGGCCCAATCTTCCTCCTCTTGGACTTCAATTTGGATCACCAAATAATTATAAAACTTGGATAATTCATCTACTTTGGGCTTGAGCTCTTCCTCTATAATTAAAAGCTTCTTTATTTTCCATTGAAGTCCAGCAGCCTTAGAGTGCAACTCTTTAGCTTGAGATCTTGTAAATGGACTTGGAGCTTCCAAAACTCTATCCTTGCCCTTGATGCTATCATTCCCCTCTTCTTGAAAAGAATTCGTCCCGGAATTCGATCCTACATCAAACAAAGACAAGTCAGCAACATTGAATGTAGCACTTACTTGGAACTCACCAGGTAGGTCTGGCTTATAAGCATTGTCTCCAATCCTTTCAAGGACTTGAAATGGGCCATCTCCTCTAGGGTGAAACTTTGACTTCCTTTTGGAGGAAAATCTCTCATTTCTAAAGTGAACCCAAACTAAATCTCCAGGTTTAAAAATAACTTGTTTTCGACCCTTATTCTTTCTCAAGGCAGTTTGCTCATTTTTCTTCTCAATTGCAAGCCTTGTTTGTTCATGAATTTTTTTCATCATCTCAGCCTTTGTCCTACCATCAAGATTAACAATATCATTAGTAGGTAATGGTAATAAATCAAGGGGAGTGAAGGGATTAAAACCATAAACAACCTCAAAAGGTGACATACCTGTAGAAGAATGGATTGTTCTATTGTAAGCAAATTCAATCATAGGTAAGTGAGCTTCCCAAGAAGTTAATTTACCTTTCAAAACATCCCTCAACATATATTCTAAGGTTCTATTAAATACTTCAGTTTTTCCATCAGTTTGTGGGTGACAAGAAGTAAAAAACAATAATTTAGTGCCTAACTTCCCCCAAAATACATGCCAAAAATGGCTCAAAAACTTAGCATCCCTATCACTAACAATAGTTCTAGGTATACCATGCAATTTGACAACTTCTTTTATAAAAAGATCAGCAACATGTGAAGCATCATTAGTCTTTAAACAAGGAATAAAATGAGCCATTTTGGAGAACCTATCTACCACAACATATATATTATCCTTACCATACCTTGTTCTAGGTAAACCTAACACAAAATCCATAGAGATATCAATCCAAGGTGAAGTAGGAACAGGTAATGGCGTGTAAAGACCATGTGGTAATACTTTAGATTTAGCTTGTTTACATTCCAAACACCGTGCACATATTCTTTCAACATCTTTTCTCATTCCAGGCCAAAAGAAATTTTCAGCAAGTATGTCTAGTGTCTTTGGGACTCCAAAGTGACCCATAAGCCTTCCACAATGTGCCTCCCTTACAAATATTTCACGTAAAGAGCAATTAGGGACCCACAACTTATTTTCCTTAAAGAGAAACCCATCTTGGAGGTTAAACCTCTCAAAAGGACCCAACTTACAATCTGCAAAAATCTTGCCAAAATCAACATCATTAGCATAAAGTCCCTTGATTTGATCAAAACCCATCAATTTAGAAGTCAAGGTAGAAACTAAGACATACCTTCTTGAAAGTGCATCCGCAACAACATTCTCTTTCCCTTGTTTATAATAAATTATATAAGGAAAAGTTTCAATGAATTCAACCCACTTAGCATGCCTTCTACTAAGCTTACCTTGACTCTTCAAGTATTTTAAGGATTCATGGTCAGTTTAAATGACAAACTCTCTTAGCCACAAGTAATGTTGCCATGTGGCTAAAGCCCTTACCAAAGCATATAGCTCTTTGTCATAGGTGGAATAGTTCAATGTGGCTCCACTCAACTTCTCACTAAAGTAGGCAATAGGTTTAGAATCTTGCATCAAAACAACACCTATTCCTTTGCCAGAAGCATCACATTCAATTTCAAAAGATTTAGAAAAATCAGGCAATTGTAACAATAGAGCAAAACATAACTTTTCTTTCAACAAGTTAAAAGCAGCATCTTGTTCTTTTCCCCATGTAAAAATCTTATCCTTGTTAATAACTTCAGTTAAAAGAGAAGCAATGGTGCTAAAGTCTCTCACAAACCTCCTATAAAAACTAGCAAGTCCATGAAAACTCCTAACTTCAGTTACACTCTTAGGCTTTGGCCATTCTTTTATTGCTTTAATAATCTCTTCATCAACCTCAACACCTTTAGAACTAACCACAAAACCTAAAAAAATCACACGATCCACACAAAAAGTACACTTTTTAAGATTAGCAAATAAAAGTTACTTTCTAAGAACTTCAAAAACTTGTTTTAGGTGTTCTACATGCTCTTCTAAAGTGTTAGAAAAGATCAAGATATCATCAAAGTACACCACAACAAATTTTTCATGAAAATCCTTAAAGATATGATTCATTAATCTCATGAAAGTGCTAGGTGCATTAGTCAAGCCAAAAGGCATAACTAACCACTCATAAAGCCCATATTTGGTCTTAAAAGCAGTTTTCCATTCATCTCCAGGATTCATTCAAATCTGATGGTAACCACTTTTTAGATCAATTTTAGAAAAGATTTTGGATCCATGTAATTGATCCAACATGTCATCAAGACGAGGAATAGGATGGCGATACTTTACCGTTATCTTGTTGATTGCTCTACAATCCACACACATCCTTCAAGTTTCATCCTTTTTGGGTACCAATAGGACGGGAACAGAGCAAGGGCTCATGCTCTCTCTCACAAAGCCTTTCTCAAGCAGCTCCTCAACTTGCCTTTGAAGCTCTTGTCTCTTCTGGATTACTCCTATAAGCAGGCCTATTTGGGATTTGTGATCCAGGCACAAAATCAATTTGAGGCTCAATACCACGTAAAGGTGGCAATCCATTAGGATTATCTTCAGGAAAGACATCTTCAAAATCCTGCAAAAGAGAAGAAATACTACTTGGCAAAGAAGAAGCTAGTAACTCAGAATTAATCAAAACTTCTTTGTAAGTAAGTAGTATTATGGGCAACCCCTCTTTTCTTCCATTTAAACACTCTTTGGCTTTTATATAAAAACTCTCTTTTTTTATTTTCTTAGCCTCTTTACTCTCACCAAGACTTTCTATTTTTTCATTCAAGCCCCTTTTTATCTCTTCTCTCAAATTGTTGCCCTCTCTCTCTTTCTCTCGGCCATCTCTCTTCTTTTCTAACTCTTGGCCTCCTTTCTTTTCTTTTTCCTCAAGCTCACTTTTTATCCCTCCCCTTGGTTTTCCCATTGTTTCCCTTAATCTCTTTTGATCTTCAAACACTTGAGAAGGAGATAAAGGTGCAAGAGTAAATTTCCTGCCATTTAGCTCAAGAGAATATCTATTCTTCCTTTCATCATGAAAAACATTCCTATCATACTGCCAAGGATGACCCAGTAAGATATGACAAGCTTGCATAGGGACTATGTCACAAAGAATATCATCCTCATATCTACCAATATTGAATGAAATCATGTATTATTTGTTTACCTTTAGTTCACCACTATCATTTAACCGTTGGAGTCTATAGGGAGTAGGGTGTTTCATGCATGCAAGTCCCAATTTTTCCACAAAGTATGAACTCACCACATTAGCACAACTACCACTATCAATGATCATAGAACAAGTTTTCCCCTTTATCCCACACCTAGTATGGAATATATTCTCCCTTTGTTCTTCACTATTGCTTCCCAAATTGATAGTCATAATCCTCCTAACTACCCCAATCATGCCATCATTAGGTAGTTCTATATCATCATCATTACTCACATCTCCCTCTTCTTCTCCCTCACTTTTTTCACTCTCATATCCTCCATCTTCTCTAAGAATGATGTTTCTTCTACTTGGACATTCATGCATCATATGTCCCCTTCCTTTACATTTATGACACTGAATAGAACTAGAAGGTGTAAAAGGTTTAGGGTTAAAGGTTTTACCTCCCTCTTTGTTCTCAAATTTACCTTTATCCTTGTCTTCTTGAGGTCTAGAAGAACTCTTCATCTCTTGATTCGACCATGGCTTCTTGCAGATGGTGTTTGACCGACCTTTCCATGAGCTAGTTTGCTTTCTTTTATTTCAATTTTCTACCTTTACAGACAAATCAACTAACTCATCTATTGTTACATATTGTTGTAATTCTACTACATCGGCTATTTCCTTATTTAAACCATTTAAAAACCTAGCCATTGTAGCCTCTTCTTCCTCCATACAATTAGCTTGGATCATAGTCATATCTATAGCCTTAAAGTACTCATCCACAGGCATGGACCCTTGCTTCAATGTTTGAAGGCGTTGTTGTAGATCTCTTTGAAAGTATGATGGTATGAATCTCTTTCTCATCACCCTTTTCATCCCAGCCCAAGTAGCAATTGGTGCTTGTCCTTCTTGCAATCTGTCCCTACTAAGCTTTTTCCACCAAATAGCAGCATAGTCAGAAAACTCAACAATAGCAAGTTTAACCTTCTTACCCTCAGAGTAGTTGTGACAGTCAAAGATGACTTCAACCTTTCTCTCCCAATCAAGGTACAAGTCTGGATCCCTTGTTCCCTTGAAAGATGGCATCTTCATATTTATACTGCTTATATTATCATCTTCTACTCTACCTCTTTGTCCCCTCCTATCTCTTCCTACCCTATCAAAATCAATATCATTAAAATCATCTATAGGGTTTTCTTGATTTACAATGAGAGGAAGGGGTACATTTCTCCTAGTTTGGGGCCTAACATTATTTTCTCTTCTAAGTTCAGCTATTGTGTCATTTTGCTCAGCAATGATGTCCCTTATCTCTTGGAGTTGCAAATTCCACCTTTCGAATTGTTGATGCATAACTTGCAAGGTAAAATCATTTCTTGCTTTGATTTCGTCTTCTTGAAGAACCCTTCGTTCATCATCACTACCTGTGTGTGACATCTTAAATAATTAAACTGTATCAGACAAATTGAATTTTTCCTCAATTGTTCTCACACACACTTTGCCTTTTTTTTCTCTCTCGAAATAACCTTTGAACAAAATACTTTGTAGATTTATAGTTAAACCCAACTCGTATAAAGCTCTTAGTAGTAAAATATAGATATTTGGGGAACAAATAAAAGAATAACCAAATCCTAGAACTATTAGGCTCGGTTGAAATAAGACACGAACAAAAAGGAAATGATTATATATTTAGATTAAAAAGAGTAAGAAAAATTAAATTTTTGTCTTATCTTTAAAATCTGGGATCCCCTCTTCTTGTTTCCTTTGATAGTTTTTGAAAACAAATTAGATACAAAAGAAAGTTCCTGGAGAGCAAGCAATTTTTTTAAAAAAATTGATTTTCATTTTTTTTTGTTTTTTTTCGCTCTTAGTATTCACGAAATCCCCAGAATTATCAAGAACGAAACCTTGATAGAACCGCTCTGATACCACTTGATAACGATAAGGTCAGGAATCCAAACTAGAGTAAGAATTTGAAAAGTAAATGCGGAAAGAATTTGAAAAGTAAATGCGGAAGCAATAACAATAAGGAATTGAACAATTAAAACTAAAGGGCAGAAAATAAAGGATATGGAAAAATTCAAGGAAAGAATTCCAAGAACTTCCAAGAACACAAGTTCTATAGCCTTGACAAGATCAAAGCAACAACGTCTTGATTTATTGAAGAAATCAAACGCCTTTACTTAAAAGCAAATCAAAACAATAGATTCGGATCTTGACAGCTTTACGAGTAACTTGAGACAACAATTAATAACTAGAATTAATCGCCTTCTAAGAATACCACAAAGGAATCAAAGATATCACAATAGAGAAGTAATCTTACTGCCTTGAACTATGAACTAGTAAAAGTTGAAAGATAAATCTCAAAGCACAAGTAACAATGGTTCAAAAGAACTATCAAAGTATGATATACTTAATCAATAATGAAGTGTCTCAATGAATGAGAAGAGCTCCTTATTTATAAGGCACAAAAAGTCCTTAAAATTAGGTAGGGTGGTTGCTAAGGCATAAAAAGTCATTACAATTAGGTAGGGTGATTGCTAAGGAGTAAGAAAAGTCATTACAATTAGGTGGGGGGGCGGCCAAATCCCTTTGGGGCAGATTTGGACCTTAAAACTACTAGTTTGGGCCATTGATTTGGACTCCAATTGGGCTCCTTTTGAAACACCCCCTTTTGGACCTCTTTTAAGCTCATTTTGAGCCCCTTTGGTGGACTTCAAGGGCTGATTTGGTGGCCTAATCTTCCTCCTCTTGGACTTCAATTTGGATCACCAAATAATTGTAAAACTTGGATAATTCATCTACTTTGGGCTTGAGCTCTTCCTCTACAATTAAAAGCTTATTTATTTGCCATTGAAGTCCAGCAACCTTAGAGTGCAACTCTTTAGCTTGAGATCTTGTAAATGGCCTTGGAGCTTCCAAAACTCTATCCTTGTCCTTGATGCTATTATGTTTTGTGAATTAGAGTCCCGTTCGGCGGCATAAGGTTCTGAACAACTTCGTATTATATGATATAACTTGCATGCATGGCCGAGTTCAGTTACCGGATGACTCAGAGTCAATTTGGAAGAAGAATTTCTATTTTAGAAGCTTAAGCGGTAAGAGTTGACCGAAATTTAACTTTTGTGTAAACGACTCCAGAATGGGGTCTTGATGATTTCAACAGCTTCGTATGGTGATGTTGGACTTAGGCGTGCGTTCATATTTGGATTTGGAGGTCTGTAGGTTAATTTGAAGCATTTCGGTGAAAGTTGGAAAAGTTGAAGTTTTGGAAGGTTGGGAGGTTTGACCAAGAGTTGACTTTGATGATATCACAGTCGAAATATGATTCTGAGAGTTGGAATAACTCCGTTATGTCATTTGGGACTTGCCTGCAAAATTTGACGTCATTCCGGATTGATTCGATAGGTTTCGACGCAAGTTTTAGAAGTTGGAAGATTTGAAAGTTTATTAGTTCGATTCTTGGTGCAATTCGTAGTTCCGACGTTGTTTGATGTGATTTGAGACCTCAAGCGCAGGTGCGCATGTATGTCCGCAAATGCGGAAGTTTTGGGCAGAACACTTATAAGTCGAAGGTTTGGCCATTTTAAACATTTTTGGAGTTCTAGAGCTCGGTTTTGAGCGACTCTTTGTGAGTTTTTCAAGCAAATCAATTGGGTAAGTATTCTTCACCTAGACTTTATTATATTTCATGATTCTATCTTTATTTTTATCATTAAATTATTGTTTTGAGTTGAAGAAAAATGGGGATTTTGAAGAAACTTTACAAAATGTAAAATGATGATTTGAGGGACGAATTGGTATCGAAATTTGATAATTTTGGTATGGTTGAACTCGTATCGGAATGGGTATTCGAAGTTTTTGTGAAATTTGTTGGGTTTCGAGGTGCGAGCTCAAGGATCGACTTTTCTGTTGATTTTTAGTTTTTGATAAAGATTCAAGCTTTATTATCCGGAATAGTGTCTTATGAGTTTTATTTATTCTTTGAAGTTATTTTGGTTAGATTTGACCCGTCCGTAGGTTATTTCACTCGAGAATTTCATTTTAGAGTATCGGTCTATATTCTTTGAGGTAATTATCTTGCCTAACTTCGTGTGGGGGAACTACCCCTTAGGATTTGAGTCTTCTATGCTAATTGTATCATGTAAAGTCCGTGTAAGTGAGGTGATGAGTACGTGCCCGGGCTTATTTGTGGAAAGTTGACCTTTTAAGGCTCTTAGGTCCTTATGTTCACTATATATGAAGTTGTTTTGCTATGATTGAGTTCCCTATTTACTATTTTCACCTCTACATATTTTAATTGGAATTACTTGCTTCATGATCCATCCATATTGCCAATTTGACTCTTATATGCCTTAACCGAAGTTGTTACCTCTTCTATTGCCATGCTATCCCTCCCTAATCATTTTTTCTTAATTGAAATTATAATTATCTCTTCTGTAATTGTTCATCCTTAATTGAGGTTATGATTAGCTTTTCGTTGCATACCCTTAATTGAATTTGTCGTATCTCTTTCGTAATTGCTCAACCCTAAAAGAAGTTTAGCTATCCTATATCTTAGTTGACTTATCCTTATTTGGAATTATTGACCCGTGATATCTCCCTTGTTGTTGAATTATACTTTGTGGGATCGTTGTTGCATATCATTTCTCCCTTGTTGAGCTATTCTTATTGTGACTAGTATTCTCTATTGTGTTTATTCTTTGTGAACTCGTCCTACCGTCTTTTTGTGATTGATAGCTCTTGAGTTGGGTTACTTGCCATACTTTTGTGTTATTGTCATTGTTGTTGTTGTACTCAGTATTGTGTAGCACGAAATTTCTGCCGTGCGGTTGTTGTTGTGATGCACGAGGTCTCTGCCGTGCGGGTGTTATTATGTTGTATGAGGTTTCTGTCGTGCTATTGTTACTATTGATATGTGCACATACGGCGTGATAAGGCAGGCTATATATGTGGGTTGTGCATGTGGCGAGACAAGGTGGAATATTATTATGCACGTGTGGCAAGACAAGGTGATCATTTACTTATTTATTGCGCACGCGACGAGACAAGGTGGGATATATCAGGGATTGATCTGTGATGACTTGTGATGGCGTGGGGGCATTCTTGTGGTTGATATTTGTGTAGCGGAGTACCTACCTATATGAGTTTTTATCTTGTGAAAAATTGTGGGGAACATTCTTACGTGCTGTTCATTTCTCTATACTTACTAGTTGGCCGGAACTGTATTAGAATACTTGCACAAACATACACATAGTTAATCACTCCTATCGGTGTAAGAAGATGGTTCCTGAGATTATTGAGTATTTATACACACCCTCGTCTATTTGCCTTTTATGTGAGAATGATTCTATTGGCATGTGAGTCGTCTGTGCAGTTACCAGTTGAAATGAGGGCACAAGATGCCAAGTGTTTAGGGTTCACAAAGTGGGACCCGTGACTTGTGAATATTTTGAGGTATGATACCTCGTGGAGATTATTGGATAAAACCTGATGTGAAAGTGGTTATTCTCATCTAGTTGCTACCTGCCCTTCTTTAAATTGTGTTCACCGGATTTAGACTGTGTTCAGCTTACTCTACTGTGTTATTACTTGTTGTGTTCCGCTGCTAATTGTTATTTCTATTTCTTGTTGCAAGTACCATATTATCATTGTCATTATGCGTAGCTTTATAGATATATCGTATTCTGTTAGTTCTACACTTATACTCGCTCAGGTTATTTAGTTCAGTAGGTGTCTTGACTGTTTCTCGTCACTACTCCACTAAGGTTAGTCTTGATACTTACTGGGTACCGCTGTGGTGTACTCATACTACGCTTCTGCATAATTTTTTGTGCAGATCCAGGTATTTCGAAGTCACTCGATCGTTAGCTAGCTATGCGAATTCTTGTTGTGGAGACTCAAGGTAAACATGTTGCTGTGTTCTCATGCTTCGAAGTCATCTTATGATGTTGTTTTTACACTATTTAACCTTATTTCGAAACAGTTGTATTTAGAGGTTTCTAGCAAACTCTGTAGAGCTTATGACTCGTACTACCAGTTTTGGGATTGTAAGTCTTGTATGGAGAAAACAAAAGGACAAAGTTAAATTAAATTTCAGGAGTAATACAAAACTATATCGTATTATACTAAAAGTGGAGCAATGAGTAAGGACATTAAATAAAGTGATAAGCTAATAAAAAGTCACATGGCAATATAGCAATACTAAGTAATGAATAATAATACTTAAAATTGGAGCTATGGAACAAAATGCCAAAGTTAAATTAAAATTTCAGGAATATTACAAAAATATATTCATCGTATTATACTAAAAGGGGAGCAATAGGTAAGAACACTAAGAAAGTGGTAAGCTAATAAAAAGTCATATGGCAACATAACAATACTAAGTAATGAATAATACAATAACAATAAGCAAGGAAACAAAAAAAAAAAAAGAACAAAACTTTTAGAATTTTTTTATATATGTAAGTATTATAATTTGAATCAAGACAAGAAAATTGGTATAATATATCACATAACTGAAATCTTAGCAAAATAAAAGTCAAGAAACATATTTATTAAAAAAAAAATCCATGCAACAGAGATTAAAATGAAATAATTTATCATATATAAAATTTAATTATTAAATAGAAGTCATAATTTTATATAGAAAATAAAATAAAGGAATTTATTGAAGATAATCCAAAAATAGATACATTATTAAAACTATCGGTAAATGTTTCAACATGGTAATAGAAATCTTCTGACACGATTTAATTATAAATAAAATAATAAATTTTGAAGAAACAAAATCACCGTAAAAAATGTACGAAAAGAGAGGGGACAAAGATAATGCTAGGGTATTTATAAGTTATATAACACCCAAAAATATAATGTTGAATTTACAAAATAAAGGAATTTTATTGCTTTTATAATACAAAATATATACATTACTAAAAATATCAGTAGATCTTTTAACACGGTAATAAAAAGTTTTTAACTTTAAGATTATTACATTATTTTAATTATAAATAAATAATAAATGTGAAAACTAATAAAACGTCACAGTAAAAGTATTTCACTTGATAATTTAATAAAGAAAATAAGGAACAAATAAGTTATTCGATGACTACGACTCATATCCTTTATTTCATAGATATTATTTTGCACAGTGCATTAAAACTTAACATAGCAATTAAAATTTGGTTAAACAATACGATCTAATGCAGTGTCGGATGTAGCGTAGTATCAATGGGTTCAACTGAACCCATAACTTTTGATGCGGAGTGAATTTTTATATGTAAAAATTCACTGAAATTACAAAAATAGTAGATATGAACCCATAACTTTAAAAATATAATGGGTTCAATGCTAAAAACTTTAAAAGTTGAACTCGTAGAATTTAAATCCTGGATCTGCCTCTGATCTAATGTGCTCTAAGATCATAATATATTCTTTAATATTATCTGCGCATCGCATGGATTCTAATACTAGTTCAGAGTATAAGTCTTCTTTTATGAAAAACAACAATGAGTTTATGTAAAAGCTAAAAATAATCTCAGTATTCAGCACACTTTTGTGACTGGATCTACTCAACTTTTTCACTTAGTCCAAACCTTTTCTTCACATGAAAAATTACTTGGGATAGGGAAGTGCATTACCAAAAGCGAGCAACAGGAAGGGAAAAAAATGGTAATTGAAAATTTTGATCAATTCTTCTGGTGTAATTTTCCTGAAAAGCAGAAAAGTATTTCTTTTCCATTTTTAGCTTTAAAATTCTGCATAAAATCTTCTTAACTAAAACTTTTGTTGTAACGACCCGGTCGGTCGTTCCGAGAGTTGTAACCCTATTTTTTCTCATTTCTGCTTATTTATGTGTTGTTCAGCTGTGTTGAGTTGTATCGAGTTGGTAGGTTTGGGTTCGGAGTAGTTTTGGAGTGAATGAAACACTTAGTCTCTTAGTTAGAAAGTTAAGTTAGAAAAGTTAACCGAAAGTTGACTTATGAGTAAACGAATTCGAATGTGGATTTTTATGATTCGGTTACCTTCGTTGAGTGATTTTAGACTTAGGAGTGTGTCCGAAATATAATTTGGAGGTCCGTGGTAGAATTAGGCTTGAATTGGCGAAAGTTAGAAATTTGGCGATTTTGGTCGGCAGTGAAAAATTAGGTATCAGGGTCGGAATGAAATTTCGGAAGTTGAAGTAGGTTCGTAGTGTCATTTGTGACGTGTGTGCAAAATTTGAGGTCATTCGAACGTGGTTTGATAGGTTTCGTCGTCGTTGGCGAATTTTGGAAGTTTAGAAGTTCTTAGGCTTGAATCCGAGGTTGAATTGGTATTTTGGTGTTGTTTTGGGTGTTCCGAAGGTTCGACTAAGTTCGGGTAGTGATATATGACTTGTGGAAATTATTGGTTGAGATCCCGAGGGGCTCGGGATGAATTCGGATGGCTAACGGGAAGTTTGGAGTTGGAAAATGCAGCTGAAGCTGCAACTACTACTATTTCCGCACCTGCGGAAGGAGCAGTCGCAGGTGCGAGGTCGCTGGTGCGCAAGGGGAGTCCGCAGGAGCGGGCAGTACTGGGCTATGCAGGATGCGCAAGTGCGAGTTAGAGGTCGCATCTGCGAGCCCGCAGGTGCGAGACCTGGGGCGCAGATGTGGAAAGGAGGGCTCTAGGCAGGCTTCGCAGGTGCGGAAGGAGTGTCGCATCTGCGATCCCGCAGGTGCGAAGGAGATTGCGCAGGCGCGAAGCTTGGCGTTTAAGTGACATCCGCAGGTGCGCACCTGGGACCGCAGGTGCGACCGCGCAGATGCGAAGAAGAGGGTCGTAGGTGCGGAATCCCTGGGGAAGAACCTATATAAGTTGCACTTCGTGAATGTTTGCCCTTTTCACCATTGTTGAACGGTTTTGAGCTTTGGGGCAGTGTTTTCAAGGGAGAATCACGATACATCAGTGAGGTAAGTCGCTTGGGTTAATTTACACGCGTTTATGATGTTTTTCCACTGATTAGCCATGAAATTAGTAGGGGTTTAGGGTGAAATTGAGGGAGTTAGGGCTTGAGTTTTGGAGAATTTTAAGTGAGGATTTGAGGGACCAAACGGAGTCTAATTTTGATAAATTTTAAATGGTTAGACTCGGGAGAGGACGAGGATTATTATTCTGCCATTTTTGACTAGTTTCGAGATGTGGGCCCGGGGGACGGGTTTTGGCCGATTTCGGATTTTTGGCCTATTTATGTAGTTTTTATTGTATAATTTGATTCTATAGCCTATGTTGATAGTAGTATTCTGATTTTGGTTAGATTTGGAGCTTTTAGAGACCGAGTCCAGAGACGAGGGCATCCCGAATTAGGATTTTACGCTGTTAAGGTAAATAACAGTTTTAACTCTGGCTTTGAGGGTATAAACCCGATGATTTGACATCACGTGATTGTTTGGAAGTGATACCCACGCTAGGTGACAGGCGTGTGAGTGTGCACTGTGAGGGATTGAGACTTGGTCCGTCTCGTGTGGCTGTGAGGCCTAATGGCTATTATTTGTGGTTATGTGTTTATTTGTTGTTGAACTTGTTTGCCTTCATGTTAGAGATCATGCTTAGGCTTTATTCATGCTCACATTATTTGTACTCAGTCATAGATATTATTGTACATGTTTACCTCAGTCCCTATTATTTTGTTGATATGCTGTGATACGTGACGTGGGCTGTTTTCCCTTATTTGTTGATGATGGTGAGGCTAGAGAGGTACGTGACTGAGTGAGGCCGAGGGCCTGTTGTGAGGTATTTGATTGAGGCACGTGAGTTGTCCGTGCAGCACGTGAGTTGTCCGTGTGGATCCAGGTATTGAGACCATAGCGCGTGAGTTATCCGCGTAGCACGTGAGTTGATCGTGCGGATCCAGGGATTGATATTATGGCACGTGAGTTGTCCATGCTTAGCGTTTGGGCTTTGGGAGCCCCTCAAGAGTCTGTACACACCCCCAGTGAGTGCATGTACCTATTGAGTGTTGAGTATTGAGTGCTGAGTGCGAGTGCCGAGAGCCGAGTGCTGAGTGATGGAGTGACATTGCTGTGAGGATTCATTGCTTTTGCTGTTGCTGCATTTTACTCGTTAATTTCTTTGTAGCATTTATTGAGTTGATAGAATTTACATGTTTATTTCTGTTTATTTTAAATTGTGATAAAGAAATAATTGAATTGTTCTACTTAGCTCGTCACTACTACTCAGTTCCTTAGTTATTTCTGTTACTACTGAGTCGGTTGTACTCACACTACACCCTGCACTTTATGTGCAGATCCAGATGAGTTAGAGCGTGGCTATCGTTGAGTTCAGGACGTCTATCGTTGGAGACTGCAAGGTAGCTGCTAGCGTCCGCAGGACCTTGTTACTCCTTTTATCATTTCTTCTTTTGGACTGTATTGACAGTTAGACAGTTTTATTTCTTAGTTCATAGATTTAGACGCTCATGACTTAGTGACACCCCGATGTTTGGGGCTCGTTTCCATATTTTCTATAATTATATTTAGAGTTGATTTAGTTTATGAAAAATTCAAATATTGAAATGTTTTATTAAATTCTTATAATCGGTTTAGTAGAAATATTTTCGAAAGTAGGCTTGCCTTGTAACACAATAGGCGCCATCACGACCATGGTTAGATTTTGGGTCGTGACAAGTTGGTATCAAAGCCTAGGTTATATAGGTCTCACGAGTCATGAGCGGGTTTAGTAGAGTCTTGCGGATCGGTGCGGAGACGTCTGTACTTATCTTCGAGAGGCTGCAGCACCCTTAGGAAATTTCACATTCTTGGATTCTTATCGTGCAGTATTGATTCAACTTGAAGTGTAACTCTTTGAATTCCTTCCACGTATTCATATGCACACTTGAGCGCTCAATATCAGTTGTGCCTCGACGGCTTGTAATTCCCTGGATGAGGTGCGAGATGTGATTTCTGTGTGGTGATGTTGGGCCAGTCTGGAGGACTTGAGGCCGAGGTTTGACTGTAGCTTGAGCACTGAGGTGTTGATTGTGTGAGCGCGTGCTTGTGGTACTTTTGGGGATATTTAAGAGAGTATTCAGCGGCTTATGAGCCTTAGGGCGGTGTGGTTTTATGCTTGGGTCTCGTGTGGTGAGTCTGGGTTGAGGATTGTGGTGTTATGGTGGGGCGAAGTATCAATTTGAAGGTAATTCAGAAGGGACTCGGATAGATAGGACATCTTGGTAGTAGGTTAGATTGGCTTCGTAATGGGTATGATTAGTTCTTTGGGTGTGTATGAGGTAATGAGTTCTACAGGTGTTTTGTGGCAATGTCCTTGGGTTTTTGGTGGCCTGCGTAGCTTGGTTGAGTTAGAAGGATTCAGTGCTGACGGATTGGTTTTGAGCCATTTGGGTTCGGAGAGAGTTCTTGATGGTTTCTACCACGGTTAGAGATGTGTATTTTCTACTGGCGTGAGGAGCATGTGATTTCATCTTGGGTTATGGCTATGACTGGATACAGCTTGTTAAGACTTATACAGTGTGTAGGTTGCATGATTCATATCTTATAAGAAATTTCAGATGAGTAAAAAAAAAACATTTGATTCCAAGGCTGGTAGGTTTGGTTGAATTGAGAAATTTCACTTATGTTGTGTTATCGGACCTACATTGGATAGGGGTGGCATGAGATCACCCCCAGGTATGGGCAAGGTAAGGTAATGCAGTGGTTTGATGGTTTTGAGAACAACTCTTGGCTCGTTCGAGGACGAACGTTTGTTTAAGATGGGGAGGATGTAGCGACCCGGTCGATCGTTCCGAGAGTTGTAGCCCCGTTTTCCCCATTTCTGCTTATTTATGTGTTGTTCAGTTGTGTTGAGTTGTATCGAGTTTGTAGGTTTGGGTTCGGAGTAGTTTTGGAGTGAAATGAGACACTTAGTCTATTAGTTAGAAAGTTAAGTTAGAAAAGTCAACCGGAAGTTGACTTATGAGTAAACGAATTCGGATGTGGATTTTTATGATTCGGTTAGCTTCGTTGAGTGATTTTAGACTTAGGAGTGTATCCGGAATGTAATTTGGAGGTCCGTGGTGGAATAAGGCTTGAATTGGCGAAAGTTAGAAATTTGGCAATTTTGGTCGGCAGTGGAAAATTAGGTATTGGGGTCGGAATAAAATTTTGAAAGTTGGAGTAGGTTCGTAGTGTCATTTGTGACGTGTGTGCAAAATTTGAGGTCATTCGGACGTGGTTTGATAGGTTTCGGCGTCGTTGGCGAATTTTGGAAGTTTAGAAGTTCTTAGGCTTGAATCCGAGGTTGAATTGGTATTTTGGTGTTGTTTTGGGTGTTCCGAAGGTTCGACTAAGTTCGGGTAGTGATATATGACAAGTGGGAATTATTAGTTGAGGTCCCGAGGGGCTCGGGATGAATTCGGATGGCTAACGGGAAGTTTGGAGTTGGAAAATGCAGCTGAAGCTGCTACTACTGCTATTTTCGCACCTGCGGAAGAAGGAGTCGCAGTTGCGAGGTCGCTGGTGCGCAAGGGGAGTCCGCAGGAGCAGGCAGTGCTGGGCTATGCAGGATGCGCAGGTGCGAGTTGGAGGTCGCATCTGCGAGCCCGCAGGTGCGAGACCTGGGGCGCAGATGTGGAAAAGAGGGCTCTGGGCAGGCTTCGCAGGTGCAGAAGGAGTGTCGCATCTGCGAGCCCGCAGGTGCGAAGGAGGTTACGCAGGTGCGAAGCTTGGCGTTTAATTGACGTCCGTAGGTGCGCACCCGGGACCGCAGGTACAGCCGCGCAGGTGCGAAGAAGAGGGTCGCAGGTGCGGAATCCCTGGGGCAGAACCTATATAAGTTGCACTTCGTGAATATTTACACTTTTTCCACCATTGTTGAATGGTTTTGAGCTTTGGGGCAGTGTTTTCAAGGGAGAATCACGAGACATCAGTGAGGTAAGTCGCTTGGGTTTATTTATACGCATTTATGATGTTTTTCCACTGATTAGCCATGAAATTAGTAGGGGTTTAGGGTAAAATTGAGGGAGTTAGGGATTGAGTTTTGGAGAGTTTTAAGTGAGGATTTGAGGGACCAAACGGAGTCCGATTTTGATGAATTTTATATGGTTAGACTCGGGAGAGGACAAGGATTATTATTCTGCCATTTTTGACTGGTTTCGAGATGTGGGTCCGAGGGCCGGTTTTGGCCGATTTCGGATTTTTGGCCTATTTATGTAGTTTTTATTGTGGAATTCGATTCTTTAGCCTATGTTGATAGTAGTATTCTGATTTTGGTTAGATTCAGAGCTTTTAGAGACCGAGTCCAGAGACGAGGGCATCCCGGAGTAGGATTTTACGTTGTTAAGGTAAGTAATAGTTTTAACTCTAGCTTTGAGGGTATAAATTCGGTGATTTGACATCACGTGATTGTTTGAAAGTGATACCCACGCTAGGTGACGGGCGTGTAGGTGTGCACCACGAGAAAATGAGACTTGGTCCGTCCCGTGAGGCTGTGAGGCCTAATGGCTATTATCTGTGGTTATGCGTTTATTTGTTGTTGAACTTGTTTTCCTTCATGTTAGAGATCATGCTTAGGCTTTATTCATGCTCACATTATTTGCACTCAGTCATAGATATTATTGTACATGTTTACCTAAGTCCCTATTATTTTGCTGATATGTTGTGATACTTGACGTGGGCTGTGTTTCCCTTATTTGTTGATGATGGTGAGGCTAGAGAGGTACATGACTGAGTGAGGCCGAGGGCCTGTTGTGAGGTATTTGATTGAGCCATGTGAGTTGTCCGTGCAACACATGAGTTGTCCGTGCAGATCCAGGTATTGATACCATAGCGCGTGAGTTGTCCGCGTAGCACGTGAGTTGACCGTGCAGATCCAGGGATTGATATTATGGCACGTGAGTTGTTCGTGCTTAGCGCTTGGGCTTTGGGAGTCCCTCCGGAGTCTGTACACACCCTCAGTGAGCACAGGTACCTATTGAGTGTTGAGTGTTGAGTATTGAGTGCTGAGTGCGAGTGCCGAGAGCCGAGTGCTGAGTGATGGAGTGACATTGCTGTGAGGATTCATTGCTTTTGTTGTTGCTGCATTTTACCCGTTAATTTCTTTGTAGCATTTATTGAGTTGATGGAATTTACCTGTTTATTCCTGTTTATTTTAAATTATGATAAAGAAATAATTAAATTGTTCTACTTAGCTCGTCACTACTACTCAGTTCCTTAGTTATTTATGTTACTACTGAGTCGGTTGTACTCACACTACACCCTGCACTTTATGTGCAGATCCAGGTGAGTTAGAGCGCGGTGATCGTCAGGCCGGCTATCGTTGGAGACTGCAAAGTAGCTGCTAGCGTCTGCAGAACCTTGTTACTCCTTTTATCATTTCTTCTTTTGGACTGTATTGACAGTTAGACAGTTTTATTTCTTAGTTCATAGATTTAGACGCTCATGACTTAGTGACACCCCGATGTTTGGGGCTCGTTTCCGTATTTTCTATAATTATATTTAGAGTTGATTTAGTTTATGAAAAAATTAAATGTTGGAAATGTTTTATTAAATTCTTATAATCGATTTAGTAGTAATATTTTGGAAAATAGGCTTGCCTTGTAACACGATAGGCGCCATCACGACCATGGTTAGATTTTGGGTCGTGACATTTGTTTACCCTCAAAATCGGATAACAATTGAATTTGTAAGTGATTTTAGGATACGCGGATTAACTTGACACAAAGTGATAAATTAAGTTGATATTGAGTAAATAAAGATAAGATAAATTCAAACCACACGAGTTGGATAATTTCAGCCTTGATAGAATAATTGCCCTCGAGCCGGGCTCACCACGACCGGTGTCGATAAACAGAAGAATAAGAGGTTAAAGATAGAGAAAATAATAATGTATTGCTTTTTAGTGCGTATTACAATTTGTCAAATTATTATGCCCCCTTTATATAGTAGGGGAGTCATATTTTAGGTACAACTCTATAAAAGGTAAAAAATCTTCTGATTCACTGATTGCCGGCTCCTTATCGATATGTGCCGAGATCCAAACCGTAATATTCGGCCTGTCCCGGATATTTCGGCCTTCTGTTGGCTATGCTGGATTGTCTGACAATGTTTTTTGAAGTTGCTCGAGGCTACGACCGATTCCGAGATCATGGCCTCGATATTCGCGAAGGCAGGCGCCATGTCCCTTGGTTCTAGTCCGGTGGGACTTTGGCTCGATTTTGGTCCCTTATTGCCATGTCTCAAGCTTTGGCTTACCTCGTTGGAGGCTAGGATGCATCATGAGCTCGGTTTCACCCGTATACAGAAAGTCACCTCGTTTTTCGGAGAGTAAACAACGAGAAACGACATGAGCTTCTGATTCTTGCTTCAATGCTCCATGACAGAAATGACAAAACAACTAAAACGTCCCGTCAGTCAAGTCTTAATGGCATTAAATGTATGTCAACCACCGATCGGCCATCCCTGGATACGAAACGCCGCTGAAATACTATAAATACCCTCTTCTTTGTTCATTTTAACTTTACATCCAAACCTTCTACCCTCGTACCTTTAAGGTTTCAATACTTTCTAGCACTTTTACTCCGGTTTTTCGAGATCCTTTGCAAGAATTTTTACCCATCTTCATCTTAAGCCATCAAGTCCAATTTTTCAACTTCCTTTCTTTCTCCACCTTTCTCAGATTTTCCTCCATTTTTTAAAGAAATGGCAAAGACTTCAAAAATCGTTCCCCAAAAAGAAACCCCTTCTACTTCTCGGTTGGCTACTGAGGCCGAGGAGACCGTTTCGTGCACCGCTATCGACGAACCAGTACCTGAACCCCCTTTGAAAATGTTCATCCCCGGGGATTCTCGGTCAACGTCGATTTCAAGGCTGAAAATCCTTCCTCCATACAAGGCCGGTGTGAGGAGGTATCGAGGTATAACTACTCGATCAATGAAGAAGTCCTCCCTACGGTCTGAAAAGACTGCAACTGGGCCGATAAGTACATAGTGATCCCCGACCCCGATGAAGCCATTACCACCCATGTCGAGGGATACCTAAGTGTTTACACTTATCCCTTTACATTGAGCCCGGTGGACCCGATCATTATTGATTTCTGCAAGAGGTATGAAGTATGCCTCGGTCAGATTCATCCTTCGCTCTGGAGGATCGTGATCCTCCTCTGTTTCTTTGTGAATAAAATCGATAAATGCCCGTTCACTATCAACCATCTTCTATGCTTATACAGTCCCCGAATCTTCCAGGGGGGACTCAAAAAGCTTGTGCGTCGGGCTAGTAAAGCCCCATTCTCAAGTATTGATGAGGACCGGGATTGGGGCTGGCAAGGCCGTTTTGTCCGAGTGAGGACTTACCTACCGAGTCCCCTGCTCCGAGATAGGCCGAAGAGAAGAAAAGAAAAAGGTCTCTGAGTTCCCCGAGCTCAGAGAAAAAGAAAACAAAAAGAAGGCTGGTGCACAAGTCAAAAGAACGCACCAGTGCCCGAGCACCATCTTCAAATTCGCTTTATCGTCTGAGAGACGAATCCGAAGAAGAAGAAGAACCCTATGCTCTGGTGGCCCGCGTGCCGTCATAGCTTAAAGAGTAAGGGGTCTCTGAATCACAGAACCGTATGACTGATCTGCTTCAAACTAAAGAGGTCGATGAGGAGTTCGGGGCCGAGGCTTCGCGGGATGCGGGCAATGCCCCGAAGGAGGCACTCGGTGTGATAGACATCACCGAGTCACCCTCATTTACTGGGTCTATGTACAACGAGGCCCAAATGGTGAAAGAACGCCCCAATGAGGGGGCCCATGGGCAGGGGCGGAAGGGGGTCTTCGCCAAAATTTTATACTGTATATATAAGGCAAAATCTATTTTTGCCTCTTTATATTAAGTTTTGAACCCCTTTGACACAACCCAAAACTGTAGCTCAATGGTCAAGGGGGTTCAAAATCTTTGAAAGGTCATAGGTTCAATTCTTACTAGATACAATTTGTTTTTTGAACCTCCTTCGCGTAGATCCTGCTTCCGCCACTGCCCATGGGGCGGACGACCCTTTTCGCCGATTTTTTGATGGCGTGGATTCCACTGCCATAAAGGATGTCACCAGATTGTGTGACTTAGAGGTACCGAAGAAGAGTCCATCTTCAGGAGCAAGTGGCCTTACCTCGAGCCCAAAATTGATCAACCAGTTCCCTGCCCCGAGCGTGGATCCTGACCGAAAGCGATCCATCATCATCTCTGTTTCTGAGGATACCCGGGTTCTTTCCTCCCCCGTAGGGGTGGCCAGTTACCTTCGCTTCCTGGTGACCAAGGAAGACCAAGCCAAAATAAACGAGGTAGACGCGCGCTGCCTGTTCAACGAAGCACAACATGCGCTGAATTGGGTAACTTTAGACAACTCTTGATGATTTCAATTTCTCCTCTTATACTTGAACTAATTCATTGGTAATCCTAATATTCTTCTTCGTATTTGTAGGCCTCGTTGCTTCACCATGAAACTTTTCTCCGGTATCGGGATGAGTTGAACCAGCTCGAAGCTGAAGTCAAAGGGCTTACTGAGAAGAGAGATACCTACAAACTTCTCAGCGAGTAGCGTGAAGGAGAGGCTAAGGGCCTTCGAGCTGAATTGGAAGTGGCTCGGAAAGAACACGCTGACTTGGTTGAACAGGTAAAAATCTTTGAGGTTAGTGACGATGAGCTAGACTCGGAGACTAATGGTCGGAACCCGCAGGTCCAACAGAAGATTGATTGGATCGACCAACTCTGTGCCAAGATGGATGCAGTCAAGGTCGAGGCCAAAGAGTGGAGAGGCAGGATGGACCATCTGGCCTAGAAAAAGGAGACTGCCCAGGCGCAGTTTGCCTCGGCGGAAAACCAGCTTCGTGCGATGAAGGTCAAGGCTGAGTATTGGTCCCAAAAAGCTGAGGAGCTTCAGTCTCAGCTAAGCTCGGCCGTTTTCGATCGAGAGACTCTTGCCAAGGAGCTTAAAGCGGCCAAGTCAGTGGTTGAAGTGACCAAATCTGATGCCGACGAGATGGTGGCTCAGTATAAGGCCGATACCGAGGCAGTCCAGGACCGGCCGAAGGGAGGCCGTCGATGAAATTCATGCTCGGGGTTTTGATTTATCGGCCAAGGTCGAAACTGCTAAGGGGTTCGAAGCTGAGGCCAAGAAACTGGCGTATCCTAAGGATGAAGAAGACTCCGAGGGTTCGGACAGATCCGGGGGTGGAGAAGACTCTGATGGTGCTGTGATGAGGCGGGCTCCGGTGGAGACCAAGCCGTTTAAGTGCCTTGTATATTTTTCTTTGTTTTTGTATTTTTGTACTTTTGTACTTTTTTTTGTCAAGGCCGTTTGGCCTTTGTAAAGATCTTTTCATAGATATATAAGGATTCTTTTTCCTTTCACAGTTTCTAAGCTTGTTTCCTTTCGCTTTGTTCTTTATGATTGCAAAGATATCAAAATTCCTTAGCATGTAATATTTAGGTATTTCCCGAAGGTTCGAACATGCCTTTCTTTTGATATTATTTTGTTTACAGTATGTGGGATCTCGGTATGGCCAGAAACTTTTCCCAAAATACTTAGAACGTTTTAGATTTATAATTTTCCGAGGGTAGCCTTTTGAACCGGTTTAAAAATTTTGAAGGCCTTGTTTTTTTTGTTACGGGTCTCGGATGTCTCCGAGCCATTTTAGTACGGCCATAGCCTTTTTAGTTCGAGCGCTGCCAAATAAGATTTGTGCCCCCCGGACTTTATTATCCCGGGATGTACGAACCTGTCTTGAGCGGCAGTCCCCGAGTGAGGTGGCCCTTGGGCTCAATGTCTTCGGGGTATCAAATGTATCAAAGAACTATTTTCAAAGGGCAAAATATTTATCCGTAAGGTAAAAACTTGCTTTCAATTTTGTGTGTAATATACAAAGTTACACATATGTTCAAGCTTTGTATCCAGGCTTGGGTGGTCTATGTGGGCACGGTTCATTTGACTGTTTGGCCCTTACAGTAAATCCTTTCGATCGAGCCTAGACTATTCGAGCATAAAGTTTCTTTCCTTGCCAAAATTATTTTCCAAGAGTGATGCCCCCCAGTGTTCAAGATCGATTATAAAGAAGCCTCGGATACTGTTGACAACCAGTCATTGATTCTAAGTTAGCACGATCCACTGTTGCCTCGTTAAAAACCTTATCAGAAAACCCATTTGGGACAAAACCGGTTCAAGGGTAAAAGAGTGCAACGCGTGCTTTCAGGCTTAAAAAATTGTGTCGTACTTTGGCGACTGCCTGCAAGTGTTAGTCTAATGCAGATATATAAAAGAAGTGAACGGGGTCGTACCTTAGCAATAATATCGTTTCAAGTGAGTTACGTTCCAGTTGTTCGGTAGTCATTCACCGTTCATTACTTCGAGTTTGTACGACCCTTTTCCGGTGATCTCGATAATTTGATTCGGACCTTCCCAGTTTGGTCTCAGCTTTCCTTCGTTCGGGTTCCGGGTGTTCAATATGACTTTCCTCAACACTAAGTCCCCGACATTGAAGTGTCGAAGGTTGGGTCTTTGATTGTAATACCTCTCGATCCATTATTTTGGGGGTGCTATCTGGATGAGGGAAGCTTCGCGCCTTTCATCTAACAGTTCCAGGCTCGTATTCATGATCTCGTTGTTTTAGTCTTTGGTTGCATATCGGAACCTGAGACTCGGATCTCCTACTTTGACTAGTATTAGAGCTTCAGCGCCGTAAACCAATGAGAACTGGGTAGCTCCGGTACTGGACTTTGAGGTCGTACAGTTAGCCCATAGGACTTCGGGCAAGATTTCTTTCCATTTTCCTTTGGCTTCGGTCAATCGATTCCTGAGGTTTTGGAGTAGGGTTTTGTTCGTGGACTCTGCTTGCCCGTTCCCACTAGGGTGATATGGCGTTGACCGGATTCTTTTGATCTTATGATCTTCGAGAAACTTGCTTACTTTGATGCCGATGAACTGCTTCCCATTGTCACACACGATTTCGGCCGGCATTCCTAACCGACATATTAAGTGGTCCCAAATGAAATCAATGACTTCCTTATCCCTGACTTTCTTGAACGCCTAGGCTTCCACCCATTTAGAAAAATAGTCAGTCATAAACAATATAAATTGAGCCTTACCAGGTTCCCATGGAAGGGGGCCGACGATGTCCATTCCCCATTTCATGAACGGCCAGGGGGACAAGACCGAATGTAGTAGCTCCCTGGGCTAATGAATCATCGGGGCATGCCTTTGATAACCATCACATTTTCGTACGAACTCCTTCGCGTCCTTTTCCATGTCGACCCAATAGTAGCCGACTTTGATTATTTTCTGAACAAATGATTCGGCGCCCGAATGATTTTCGCAGGTGCTTTCATGGATTTCCCTCAGAACATAGTCGGTGTCTCCAGGTCCTAGACATATTGTAAGTGGGCCATCGAACGTTCTCCGGAACAATGTACCGTCTTCGGACAGGTTGAACCGGGCCACTTTTGTACGTAGAGTCTTCAATTCCTTTGGGTCTAAAGGTAGTTTTCCGGTCTTCAGATATTCCACATATTTGTTTCTCCAGTCCCAAGTCAGTCTTGTTGAGTTTATCTCAGTGTGACCTTCTTCCACTACCAATCTCATGAGTTGCACGACCGCCCCCAAGTTGAACTCGTCATCATCGATCGACGGCCCCAAGTTAGCAAGGGCATCGGCCTTGCTGTTTTTATCCCGAGGCACGTCTTGTAGAGTCCATTCTTTGAACCGATGTAACATTACCTGCAGTTTATCCCGGTACCTTTGCATTCGTTCCTCTCTGAATTCGAAGGTCCCATTAACTTGGTTCACCACGAGGAGGGAATCACACTTAGCTTCGACCACCTCTGCCCCCAAGCTTTTGGCCAGTTTGAGACCTACAATCATGGCCTCATACTCGGCTTTATTATTAGTTAATTTTACAGTCCTGATAGATCGTCTAACTATATTACTTGTGGGCGGCTTCAATACAATTCCAAGTCCGGACCCCTTCGCGTTCGAGGCGCCGAGGGTCTAGATTCCTGAAGAGGTCCCTGAGTTCAACATCAACTCTCTTTCGACCTCGAGTATTAGGGCCGGTGTAAAGTCAGCCACAAAGTCTGCCAAATTTTGAGACTTATTGGCAGTCTGAGGCCGATATTCGATGTCGTACCCACTGATCTCTACGGCCCATTTGGCCAACCGTCCAGAGATCTCGGGTTTATGCATTACATTCCTCAATGGGTAAGTCATTACGACACATATAGGGTGACATTGAAAGTACGATTTTAGCTTCCTAGAGGCGCTTAGAAAAGCGAGCGCCATCTTTTCTAGGTGAGGGTACCTATTTTCAGCCTCGCCGAGGGTCCTACTAACATAGTAAATTGGAAATTGCGTACCTTTCTCCTCCCATACCAAGACTCCACTTACCGCTATCTCTGATACTGCCAAGTATAGGTATAGTTGTTAGTTTGTCTTCGGTGTATGAAGCAGTGGCGGGCTTGATAGATATCGCTTAAGCTCCTCCAAGGCCCGTTAGCACTCCGGTGGGTCCATGAGAAGTTATTCTTTTTCTTAAACAATGAGAAGAAACTGTGGCTCTTGTTGGATGACCTCGAGATAAATCGACCCAAGGCGGCTATACGTCCGGTTACCCTTTGCACGGCCTTCACGTTGTCCACAACAGTGATATCTTCGATGGCCTTGATCTTATCGGGGTTGATATCGATCCCTCGGTTGGATACCATGAATCCGAAGAATTTACCGGACCCGACTGCAAATGCACATTTCTCTGGGTTCAGCTTCATATTATATTTCTTCAATATGCTGAAGGTTTCCTGCAAATATTTCAAATGATCCTCTGCTCGTAGGGACTTAACCAACATATCATCAATGTAAACCTCCATTGATTTTCCTATTTGTTTTTCGAACATCCGATTTACTAGGCGTTGGTAAGTGGCATCAGCATTTTTTAGTCCGAACGGCATCACGTTATAGTAGTAGGTGCCGTACTTGGTGATCAAGGAAGTTTTTCCTGATCACCTGGGTCCATCCGAATTTGATTGTACCCGGAATAGGCGTCGAGAGAATTGAGGATCTCGTGGCCGGCAGTCGCATCGATTATGTGATCGATGTTAGGCAAAAGGAGAGGGTCCTTGGGACACACTTTATTCAGATCTTTATAATCCACACACATTCTTAATTTGTTCCCCTTTTGGGGGACTACTACTACGTTCGCTAGCCAGTCCGGGTATTTTACTTGCCTAATGGATCCTATTTTAAGGAGTTTAGATACCTCATCCTTGACGAAAGCATGTTTGACCTCAGACTGGGGTCTCCTCTTCTACTTGACCGGGTGAAACTTCGGGTCCAAGCTTAGCCTGTGAGTGATTATTTCCAGTAGGATCCCTG
Source organism: Nicotiana tabacum (assembly GCF_000715075.1). Classification (NCBI taxonomy): domain Eukaryota; kingdom Viridiplantae; phylum Streptophyta; class Magnoliopsida; order Solanales; family Solanaceae; genus Nicotiana; species Nicotiana tabacum. The sequence goes on from NC_134098.1 coordinate 37,116,201, forward strand.
TCATATCAAGGTGTGACCAAGCGAAACAATCTTTGTTAGCTATAAGAAACTGAATGAGTTTTTTCCTGAGCTCGAGTTTCAACCCCATGCCTAGGTATACCTTTCGATCGGATAATTGTTTGATCAATACGACTTGATCCAGTTCCTTGATCGTCGATTTGGTATCATCGGAATCATCGGGATCTACGAAATACCTGGGAACCCCTTAGTCGTCATCCTCGCCCATCTCCTGCTTATTTGGTTAGGTCGGAGTCGGTGTCAGTAGTTGCTATTTGGTTTCGCCCTTGGTGACTGGACCCAGCTCCTTCGGTGTCGTAAGTGTGGATATTGGGACCACCACGTCGACTGCGAACATCTCTTTTGCGGCTGGTTATTCTCCGTAAACTGTTTTTATTCCTCCCAGCATCGGGAACTTCAACACCTAGTGCAGAGTCGAGGGTACCGCCTTCATGTTGTGAATCCATGGTCTCCCGAACAAAGCATTGTACCTCATGTCCCCTTCGATCACATTGAACTTTGTTTCCTGAACGGTCCCGGCGGTGTTCACTCATTTAGTGGTCTCACATGCCATGTTGAACCCGTTTAGGACTCGGACCACGGGCACAATCTGATCTTGCAGGCTGAGCTGTTCCACGACCCTCGATCTGATGATGTTCGCCGAGCTACCTGGATCAATTAATACACGCTTAACTCGAGATTTATTTATAAGTACTGATATTACCAGTGCATCGTTGTGGGGTTGTACGATCCCTTCAGCATCTTCGTCGTTGAAGGACAAGGTTCCCTCCAGCACATAATCCCGAGTTCATTTTTCCCTTGTGATAGATACTTTGGTGCGCTTTAGCATCGACCCCTGGGAACTTCGACCCCACCGATGATCATGTTAATGATGTGCTGAGGTTCCTCATGTTCGGCATGTTTACTAGATCTCTGTTCCTAAAGTGGTTCTTAGGTCGGGTGCTCAAGAACTCTCGGAGATGCCCATTATTGAATAGCTGGGTTACTTCCTCTCTCAATTATTGGCAATATTCTGTCATGTGACCGTGAGCGCTATGATATTTGCACATTAGGTTAGGATCCCTTTGGGCTGGATCGGACTGTAAAGGTTGAGGCCATTTGGTGTCTCTAATACGTCCAATGGCGGATACTATGGCGACGACCTTGACGTTAAAGTTGTACTCTAACAGTCTTGGTGCTTCATTCGGCCCGATAGGCCTGTCGAAACTATTTTTGCTCATGAGTCCTCGGTTGTTTTGACCTCGGTCACTCCTTCTTTCACTTTTCATGGAGTTTCGCCCAGATCCACCACCTATTCGGTCTCAATTGTATGGTTGATACCAATCCATGTTCGACCGTGGTTCACGCCTCTCCCGACTCTGTCAACTGATCTGGCGAGATAAACGTACCCAGAAGGGGTCCCGAGTTGATTATCTTCGACCCTGATTTTTGATTGATATCGATTATGCACGTCGGCCCAAGTGACAGCCGGGTATTCCACTAGATTTTTGTACTTAGGAATTTTGTGTCACGCCCCAAAACTGAGGAGCGAGACCGGCGCTCAACCGAGTGAACCCCGACCGAGCAAGCTTGTTAGATTTCATTCTACCCAAACTCATCCACGAATGGAGATAATATATATTTTCCTTAATTAGACAAAAACGTAATCATGTCTACAATACCAATTAATCACCAATAGTTTTTATCATTTTTAAAGTCTCAAATGGACAAATAATACAACCACATAACATATTTTGACTTTTCCAGCACCAATACACAACCCACACTATATCTACAGAGCCTCTATAGATAAAGAATAGTACAATGATAATGTCGGCAACAAGGCCATGGCTATACCTCAAACATAATACACAAAGAACAAAACATACATGACCCCGGGATGAAGTGGGGCTCACCAAGTCAGCTGGGAAGAAGGTGTACTGCTATTACTGATCAATATCTTCTGTTGTGGAACCACATGCATCCATTTAAAGATGCAGCGCCCCCGGCAAAAGGGAAGTTAGTACCGTTGAATATTACTAGTATGAAAACCAAACACCAATTTAAGAATTTAGAAATACAATATGAATATGATGAATCACGGCGACAATAGAATAATATGGATAACCGTTTAAACCATAGCAAGCTTATTAAGAGCTATCAATAACATTTATAGGATTTAAGATGAGATCCTCTGTAACCATCTTCACACAACGCGGCCCCGTCGCCTCACCCGATGTGTGCAGGTGGAGGTGTAAGTATAATTCCACAACTCTACTCAAGCGGCCCTGCCGCCTCACCCCAATGTATGCTGGTGGAGGTATAACCACAGTACCAAGAACCTATACAAAGCGGCTATGCCGCCTCACCCCAATGTATGCGGGTGGAAATGCATCAACGATACCAATGCCAACACAAAGCGGCTATGCCGCTTCACCCCAATGTATGCGGGTGGAAATTCATCAACGATACCAATACCAATACAAAGCGGCTATGCCGCCTTACCCCAATATATATATGTGGGTGGTGGTGCCACAACAATACCAAAACTATACACAAAGCGGTCGTACCGCCTCACCCCAATGTATGCGGGTGGAGGTGCAGTACCACAATACCATAATCCCCACACAAAGCGGTCATGCCGCCTCACCACAATATATGCGGGTGGAGGTGTATCACAATCACAATCTCTTCACAACTTGGCATAATAACTTTTACATAAATCACGACTTGAAATTATAACATGTGGATACACAATCCATAGTTTGGGATACATCCTTAATTTATAATGCAATATGATAAGAGCATTTGAAACACGAATTGAACATATATCTTCACCACAAAACTTATCGGAATACTCGATTTGTAATCAACATCTCGGAACTTACAAGGAAAATGGGAATTCCAATTCTTAAAAAAGGGTTTAGCCAACATACCTCACTTGAGCTTCTTTACACTCTTAATGTTCCGGAATTCTTAGCAACTTTAATCTATTTTAGAAATATAACAAATTGAACCAAAATTAGGAAGATGATCATGGTTCTAGCTCATTTGAGCATTTTATCAAACGCTAGGTGTGCATAAGGTTTCAAGGTCCTTTTATGGAGAATTCCATCATTCCACAACCCAATCTTTACCATGCCTAGTTCAACAATCTTCCTACACCCCTTGATATCACATGCATGTAAAATAAATAACTCTCATGCCCAAAAATTATCTTGCTAATTACCCATTTTCAGATAATTTCAAAATTAGGGGTTAGTGTGTAGAATCTTACCTCTAGGATGAAGACCTAGTGAGTTTTCCTTCTTAATCTTCCAAAACTTGAGCAAGAATTGAAGAACAATTATTGAAGAACATCTTCTCACTCCAGGGCACTCTTTCTCGCTCTAAAATGTCAGATTATGGCTCAAAAATGGCCCAAAGAGTGTATTTAACGAAATAGGGTCGGATTTTAAAAACCCAAAAATGGAGCTCCGGAATAAGGTCTGCGATCGCATAATCGATATGCGGACCACATATCGGTCGCATAATCAGTGTCCAACATGGGCAAACATCTGTTTGTGTCTACGGTCCGCATAACTGTTCTGCGGTCACATAATGCACCGCAGAACAGTTATGCAGTCGCATAGTCGACCGCATAATTGCTTCTAGACTGACCCTCTCCTGCCTCACTTCTGCGGACATTATGCAGCCCGCAGAGTGATTCTGCAGTCGCATAATGGACCGCAGAAATGCGTTTTTCTGCCAAAAATTTTCCTTTACTTTTCGGTGTATTGATCAACCCAAAAAGTCTGAGCCGCGAAGAATTTCTACAATCCTCAAATACGTAAGCCTAGTTCGGCACCATGAAACATAATTTTTCTTTTTGTAAAATTTTACGGGGCCTTACATTTTGGGCATGCGGAACATTTTAGGGGATCGGCTTTGGCGTTGCGCTCGGGGGAAAGGGTTTTTGAACAAACTTCTTGGAATACAGGCCCTTCAATATCGGAGGTGCTCTTGGGATTTGGTCGACCCTGGAATTGTAGGTTTTTACCTTTTTGTCATTGGCTTCGATTTTTTCTCCCCCGATTCTATGCGTTTTGTCAATTCCGTGAGCATTTTTATGATCTTTGGGTTAGTCCCCGATTCACTTTCATTCGGCCTCTCCGTGATCGGTTCATTCTTGCGGATGACTTCCCGTAATGGCTCGGGCTCAACCCTGCTCGGCGTTCGCCTTTGGTTCTGTAACTGGGCTATCGCCGCCTGTTGAGCCTGTAACATTTCGAAGATCACTCACAAGTTGATCCCATCGTTTTCAACATCGTGCATATTCTGGGCAATTGATCGGACTTCCCTGCGTACGTTGTTCTCGGGATCGGTAGGCAAATTTGTGTTCATGACCACATGCGAACTGACGTCGATGGGATCCGCCACCGGTACTCCTCCAAGATCAACTGAGGGCACCTCGTTACCGGGTGTTGCATTGTTGTTTTCGCCATGGTGGCTGGACTCTGTATCCGTGTTTAGAGGGGCAGACAGTGGGTTTGACATTTGATTTTAACTTGGTATCAAAGATGCTTTAAAGAATAAGTGTAAAATAGGGTGTGTTACGGGAATTTGTATCAAATTGCCGCTATAATCCTTAGGCCCACAGTGGGCACCAAACTGTTTACCCTCAAAATCGGATAACAATTGAATTTGTAAGTGATTTTACGGATACGCGGATTAACTTGACACAAAGTGATAAATTAAGTTGATATTGAGTAAATAAAGATAAGATAAATTCAAACCACACGAGTTGGATAATTTCAGCCTTGATAGAATAATTGCCCTCGAGCCGGGCTCACCACGACCGGTGTCGATAAACAGAAGAACAAGAGCTTAAAGATAGAGAAAATTATAATGTATTGCTTTTGAGTGCGTATTACAATGTGTCAAATAAATTATTATCCCCTTTATATAGTAGGAGAGTCCTATTTTAGGTACAACTCTATAAAAGGTAAAAAAAAAATTTCTGATTCACTGATTGCTGCCTCTTTATTGATACGCGCCGAAATCCTTGCCGTAATATTCGGCCGGTCCCGGATATTTCGTCCTTCTGTTGGCTATGCTGAATTGTCTGACAATGTTCTTCGAAGTCGCTCGAGGCTAGGATCGATTCGGAGATCATGGCCTCGATATTCTCGAAGGCAGGCGTCATGCCCCCGGATTCTAGTCCGGTAGGACTTTGGCTCGATTTCGGTCCCTTATTGCCATGTCTCGAGCTTTGGCTTACCTCGTCGGAGGTTAGGATGCATCATGAGCTCGGTTTCATCCGTATACAACTTTAAAACAAAGGAGCTCTGACTTTTATTCTATCCGATTTCTATTATTCTCTTAACAATCGTAATGTTCTATTTATTTAATAAAAAATAAAAGTAGCAGATTGATACAAAAATACTAGAACAAAAAGGCATTAATATCTGTGTGGAGCCTTATGAGCTAAGATCCATGAGAAAGCTATTACAAAATTGGTGCTGATATCATTGCTGATGTTATGAAGCAAGATTCAAAGTTGTTCAATTTTTCAATATTTCTTTTTCTTGTCCCTTTGAAAATGGGTATTAATTAAAAAGGTTTAACATATGCCTATACAAGTCGAATGGTGGGTGTTTGTTAGCTATAAAGCTTTTAACAAAAAGACGACTAACTCTGATGTGGATTGCAAATCTAGCCACAAAGATTATACTTTTTCTCTTTTTTCTTTTGTTTTGTGTGTGGTCACTTCTTAAGAGGACTCCACTTCATCAATAGATATGAAAAGTTGGTTGGACCTCTTCACTCTTAGTGAAATGCGTTTCAATCTTAAAAATGAAGAATGTTGTTTTAATCCAAAAATTAAGAACTTTTTAAAAGAGGGTACTTTAACCTTAATAGGTCTACCCAACACATATACGAATTAATCACGTTAATGAATTTCAATATATCGAATGTAAGAGGATTCCATTTGTAGACATCTCATGCGTTCCAACAAGCTTTCAAGTATAGACACGTGGAACACGTCACCCTCCGATAATGGATGAGGAAAGGACTTTTTTCTTTGAAAAGGGTGAAGATAGAGTGGGCTTAAGCTGTTGGACCACCCCGAGTGTAGTCCCCACACTACCTTTACTAGTTTAAAGCTAAAATAAAATGTTTTACTCTCCAGTCTCTACTCCTTTTTTGTTAATAAAAGTATTTTTCACTTTTCAAGAAAGGGCGTTAGGACTTTGAGGAGAAGTTGGGAGGAAACAATATATTGGATATTGACCCAATTGGTGTAAGCTCTTCTGTAAAATTTCTTATATGTGGATTTCTATATGTTTCGAGAGGGGTTGTTCTGATGGTAAGCAACCTCTACTTTTAACTAAGAGGTTGTGAGTTCGAGTCACCCCAAGAGCAAGGTGGGGAATTTTTGGAGGGAAGGATGCCGATGGTCATTTGGAAACAGCCTCTCTACCTCATGGTAGGGGTAAGGTCTGCGTACACACTACCCTCCCCAGACCCTACTAGTGAGATTATACTGGGTTGTTGTTGTTATGTTGTTGTATATGTTTCTTTCAAAAGGATTCATTAAGAACTTTAGGATATTTCTAGGTATTTAATCTTATGATATTATTCATTAACTTACTAGGACCCTACCCTTAAAATCTAATTTCTTAATTAGCTCATGAATATATTAATATAAATGTGAATTTGACGAGAATATTTCTTTTATATTTTTCAAAGATATAAGAACTCATTACAGATATGAAGTGAGACATGAAACTAATATTGTACTTTTCATAATCACTTCAAAACTCAAACCGAAGTCCATCACGGGGTAACTCAAAGCATATATAGACATTTCTTCAAACATGGATGGTGGATATTTACTATAGGCTTGTCTTACATGTTGAACTTTGCAAAGTCGAAAGTAAAAATTGCTTTAAGCCTAAAAGAATCAAAATTCACTTTAAACATTGATAACAGAATGAAACTAAATGCAATTTGGTAAATCTAGTGATGTTAGGGTTTTACTTACTTGTATACGGTAAAAACCGATTAGTCCTTCGTACGAACTGGTTTAAATGGTAATACATTGGATCGGAGAAGCGTCTTCATAGTATCAGGTTGAGGTCCGAAGTCAGGTCACTAAGCTTCGAGCCCGAAGGACCGATCAACGTCGAGCTCGATGTTATTATCAAGCTCGAATCCAAGTTGAACTATGATGCAAAGTAAAGTTATCGAGCTTATGATTTAGAGACCGACCAACACTGACCCCGAATCAATACAGGGATCCGAGTTAGAATCGAGCTCGAGTCAAGACCAGAAACTCGAGTCAATATCGAGCTCACAGACAAGAGCCGTTACAAATCCAGTAGAGGAGAGAATTCTGGCAGGAATTATGGAAAAACTAAATTATCATGGGTCTCCCATTATTTATTTTTAATTATATCTAAAAGTAGGATCCTCCACTATAAAGAGGATGGCTACATTTCTGTAAAGGACAGTTTTGACTTACATTGTAATTCAAGTACCATATTCTCCTATATTCAAGAGCGATTCTTTTAAGTTTCCTAAATTGATTTATCTTGCTTAGTCCTAAAAATTATCTTTTTTCAAACCTTGTTTATTTTGCATTCTTTGCAATCCATATTGGATATTTCTATCTATCCTTACGATTTGTATTAAGTTATATCACATATCTTTAAAACTACGTATAAATTCAACTCTATCCGTTTTTCGGGTAAACATTACTCAAATCCAATTCTCCTCATTAGACTCCACCCATAGGCGAATTCAAATTTTGAACACTATATGTTAGAACTTGGGATTCTACGGCAACGCATTTGATTTATTGAATTCGCAATCTATTTCTTATACTCACTTAATGAATATTTTAGTACGTATACATAGTTCAACCAAAACGAGTTTGGTCCATCTGAACCCATAAGTAACGAACTAGATCTGCCGCTTCTCCACACCCAACTGGACTGTTATCTTCAATTCCTTGAGTAATTAATGTATGGAAGAAATGCTCCAATTAGGGCAATTGTCTCATTAAAATCCCAATTAAACCCGAGCTATAGTCATTGTAATAAACCCTAATAATACTCTGACGGATCTTAATTCGATTTAACTAATGTTGTCGATTCCTTAACCCATAGATGAAAACTAACTCAATTCATGAAACTAAAGTCGTCTAATCTTATCCCCAATTCATGGAAGAAAGCATGTTAGGAGTTGGTGGCCTTATGGATTGCTTTATTTGACGGTATTAAGTCAAGAATGTTGAGTAGGTTCACATAGAGGAGTGAGCCCACTAAGTGCTGAGCACAGATTCATATTCCCCTGATTATATCGTGACAATTAGCCAAGAATTAACGCATTTGAAATGTTTCAATCAGCATAGGACAATGGTCTTTGCTAATTTGAACACAGTATGATTAAGCTCAAGAAAGATTTTCCGAAATCTTGGAAAGTTTGGTACAAATATTCTTGCATAGATACTAGAATCTTCTTGTATAGCTACTAGAATACATTTTTTTTTTTTATTGAAGCCAGTTTCACCTCAGGCTATATTGACCTGTAGGTGTTGGGGTTTTGGTATTAACCTCTGCCTCGTATATTAATATCCAAAAAGTAAACACATGAAGGAGGGGGATATGGGACCTTACCTCCTCGAATTGTACTTGTGAATTGGGCATTCCTGTTACATCCCGCATTTCGTACGTTAACGTTTCGCCGTAAGTTAATCAACGTAAGCTCGGGAATGAGATTATTTTTGAGGTTATAAGTATTTATGTTATTTGTAACAAGTGATAAGTGAGTGCCGTGAAGGTTAGAGGGTAAACGAATCAAAGAAAATGAGTTTCTTTGAAGGTTGTCAATTTTGAATAAAATACAGTCCGAACTATAATACCCGGTATTTATGGACTAGTGTCATACAAGGTACCACATGACCATGATAGCAAGGTGTATGAAGTGTGTTAAAAGTGAGTAGTATTTTAAGTAATTTGAGATAATTCTTAATTATGTGGATAATTGATTAATTATTAATTTGAGTGGGAGATTAGCTAATTAATTAAGATCTTTGGATAAGCCTAAAGAACATCAACGTGGAAGCAAAGGACCTTAGATAAATGTGACTCTTAAGTTCATATAATTAGGTGGCACACTTAGAGGATTATGTGGCTAAATCATCAAAAAAGTAGGGCCCACAACCTAAAATTTTAAGACATCTTCCTACATCTTTAAGGGGGGTATATGTGCTAAGTAACAGATGAATTCCCAAATGAATTCATATGAAATTTCATAACACTGCAGCAACGTGATTTGCTACAAAATTCATACAAGACTACTTAGCAACGTGAGAATTTCGATTCTAAGAGAACACAGTACAATCTTTCTCAAGAATATCATACAGATTTTCCCCTACTCCGATCCGTCGTTATGTGTTTCGTCACGATTGGCGTGTGTTAGAGGGATTGTCAAGAGTATCGGTTCATGTATGTCAAGGCTATCCCTTCTTTCTTTTGGCATGATTCATACTATATAAACGAAACGAGCAAATGCACAACTTTCATAAATGACTCTATTCATAGAAGTACTAGGGGTTCCTATGTTCTTGATTCCCCATGTGAATTATTATTATTATATCTTCTGTTCATAGGTCTTAGAAAAATACGTAGTTGATAAAGTTTATCTGAAAGGCATATTGATCTTATGATATTTCGAGAAATCTTATTAACGTATTTCTTATGCATTTCATTCATTTATACATGTACATTGACCCATAACCAGATGGCATTATATACGCGTATATTATATGTATATGGGATATGGGAAAGTGTTACGTCGTTATATATGCACCACCACCTGATCAGCTAGTATATGTTGATGATTTTGCCCACAGTGGCCGAGATGATATGATGGGATGCCCTCAGAGGCTTGATGATGTTATGTACACCTATACCTATGCATGATACGACATTTATACGCACGTGCATGACATTATAAATGTTTCAGGATTTACAAGTTTATTTAGACTCACAGGTGAAATTCTTTATTCCATGTTTCATCTATGTTTTTATGTACTTATTTTCATGCGTTACATACTCAGTACATTATTCGTACTGACGTCTCTTTTGCCTGGGGACGCTATGTTTCATGCCCGCAGGTGCAGATAGACAGGCTGACTGTCCCCCTTTTTAGGATCTTTGATCAGCGAGAGTTGGTGTGCTCCACTTGATCCGGAGCTGTTACTAGTTTTGGTATGCTGTTTTTGGTATGTAGATATGGGTACGACAGGGCCCAGTCCCGTCTTTTATATAGTTGTATACTCTATTAGAGGTATGTAGACCGTTATGTATAGTTGGATAGTATGTGGCCTTGTCGGCTTCCAGTCTTGGATGTATAGTTGTCTATAGCAGCCTTGTCTGCTCGCCCTTCCGTATTTCGCATGTATATGTATATATGTCTTTTGGACATGTATATTTTCCTCACGTATGCTATACACGTGATTCAGCAGTTTATGGACATATGTTATTCATGACCTACCCTAAATTCTTGTTTATATCTTGACGCATGCTTAGGGGTGTTCGACAGGTAAGACTCGGGCACTCATCATGGCCCATCGGTTTGGGTAGTGACAAAAGTGGTATCAGAGCAGTTCTGTCCTAGGGTTGTCTACAGACCGTGTCTAGTAGAGTCTTGTTTATGAGTGTATTGTACACCACATTTATAAACAGGAGGCTATAGGACACATAGGATGTTATCCTTCTTTCATATCTTAGATCGTGCGATATAAGAATTCATTTTCCTAACGATGTGTTATGTTTTTAGCGATGCCTAAGAAGGCTACTGCTGCCCAGAAGGGCAAGTCCGTGGCTAATAAGACTACTAGTCGAGCGCCACGAGTTACCAGGGCTCGGGGAGAGTCTCATAGTGAGATTCCATCTCAAACTTCAGATACCCTACCCTCTCCAGAGGAGCTCCGAGGGGCACCAGCTCTAGCGCCTGCCCCTGTACATCCAGCTCCTCAGCCAGATGCACCGGGTCAGCAGATGGGAGATGATATTCAGCTATTGACTCGATTAGTAGCCGCACAATATCGGCATCAGGAATTAGGTATTGGTTATGCAGATAGGGCCATCAGTGCGAGGGTTCGTGATTTCATTAATTTGGACCCTCCAGTATTTACTGAAGCAGATCCCAACGAGGACCCTCAGGTATTTATCGATAGGATGCAGAAGACTTTGAGGGTAATGAGGGCCACTACGACTGAGTGAGTTGAACTAGCTTCCTATAGACTTCAGGACATTGCAGTTAATTGGTATGATTATTGGGAGTTGTCCAGAGGTGAGGATGTCCCTCTAGCGGTATGGCATGAGTTTTACAGAGACTTTTTTTCGTCATTATCTTTCACCAGAGCTTAGACGGGCCAGAGTTGATAGGTTTTTGACCCTTAGGCAGGGTAACATGAGTGTTCGGGAGTACAGTCTTCAGTTTGATTCGATAGCCAGGTATGCTCCCACTATTGTATCTAAGATGGAGGATCTGGTTAACCGGTTCGCGATGGGATTGGAGTCGCACCTGCTAAATGATTGTATGTCGGTCTCACTTCATCCAGGCATGGATATTTCTCGTATTCAGGCATACGCTCAGGGCGTAGAGGAGAGTAAGAAGAAGTAGAGGGCTGATCGTGAGCAGGGGCCAGAGTAAGAGAGCGAGATCTTCGGGTCCTTCTGGTAAGTTCCGAGGTGGTCAGAGACAACAATACCCAAGGTATCCAGCCTAGCCATCGGCTAGCGCACCCCCTCAGTTTGCCGATAGGAGATTTGATCGTTCCACATATTCAGGGCCTAGTTAGAATTCCAGGGCCTCAAATTCTCAGTATAAGGGTGAGTCAAGTTAGATGAGGCCGCCCTTGCCACGATATGCTCAGTGTGGTAAGCAGTATGTCGGGCAGTGTCGTATGGGGTTGGGTGTTTGTTATACTTGTGGTTATCCAGGCCACTTTATGAGAGATTGTCCGATGAGAGGTGGTACAAGCATAGTTCAGCTAACGGGATCTGTAGTTGGTTCGTCATCATAAGTACGCCCCCCTAGGAAAGGTTCACAAGCACCAATTGGTCGTGGTAGAGGCAGAGGTGGAGCATCTAGCTCGAGCGGTCCTCAGAACCGCATTTATGCATTAGCAGGTCGATAGGATCAGGAGTCGTCACCTGATATTATTACAGGTATATAATCAGTCTCCTCATATGATATATATGCATTGATTGACCCATGTTCCACCTTATCATATTTTACTCCGTTGGTTGCTAGTAAGTTTGGAATAAAACCTAAGTTGGTTAAACCTTTTGAGGTATCCACACCTGTTGGGGATTCAGTGATAGTTAGGCGGGTATATAGAGATTTTATAGTAGTAGTTCATAGTCGATCTACAGTAGCAGACCTAATCGAGTTAGATATGGTAGAATTTGATGTTATAATAGGTATGGATTGGTTGGCTTCTTGTTGTGCCAACGTTGATTGTAGATTAGAGATGGTCTGATTCCAATTCCTAGGGGAGCCTGTTTTGGAATGGAAAGGTAATACGGCATCGCCGAGAGTTAGATTTATTTCCTATCTCAAGGCAAGGAAGATGATCAGAAAGGGCTATATTTGTCACTTAGTTTGGGTGCAGGATTTGAAAGTAGAGTCACCAACCATTCAATCTATCCCTGTGGTTAATGAGTTTCCCGATGTTTTCCCCGATGAGCTTCCGGGTCTTCCGCCAGAGAGAGAAATTGAGTTTGCTATTGACCTATTACCAGATACTCAGCCAATATCTATTCCTCCCTATAGAATGGCACCTACAGAATTGAGGGAGTTGAAGGAACAACTAAAGGACTTTCTTGAAAAAGGCTTTATCAGACCTAGTACATCACTGTGGGTAGCACCTGTGTTATTTGTGAGGAAGAAAGATGGTTCCTTGCGGATGTGTATTGATTATAGACAGTTGAATAAGGTAACGATCAAGAATAAGTACCCGCTCCCGAGGATTGATGATTTATTTGATCAGTTGCAAGGTGCCAAGTGTTTCTTGAAGATAGACTTGAGATCCGGGTACCATCAGGTAAGGGTTAGAGAGAAAGATACTCCGAAGACAGCATTCAGGACCAGATATGGGCACTTTGAGTTTCGTGTTATGTCCAGTTTGACTAATGCCCCAGCAGTATTCATAGACTTGATGAATCTAGTGTTCAGACCATTTTTAGATCTATTTGTGATTGTATTTATTGATGATATATTATTGTATTCTCGTTCAGAGACTGAGCATGCAAATCATTTGCGTAATGTGCTCAAAGTTCTACAAAAAGGGAAGTGGTATGCCAAACTCTCTAAATGTGAATTATAGTTGAATTCTGTAGCTTTCCTTGGGCATATTATTTCAGGTGAAGGTATCCGGGTTGATACATAAAAGATTGAGGCAGTAAAGACTTGGGCTAGACCCACGACACCGATGGAGGTTCGTGGCTTCCTCGGTTTGGATGGTTATTATAGGAGATTTGTAGAGGGATTTTCTTCTCTTTCAGCACCATTGACAAAGTTGACTCAGAAGGGAGCTAAGTTCTAATGGACTGATGCTTGCAAGCAGATTTTTCAAGCATTGAAGGACAGATTAACTTCAGCACCAGTTCTAACACTCCCAGAGGGAACCGATGGTTATACTATCTATTGTGACGCTTCGGGCGTTGGATTGGGTTGTGTACTGATGCAGCATGGTAAGGTTGTAGCTTATGCTTCTAGACAACTAAGAAAGCACGAGAAAAATTACCCGACCCATAATTTAGAGTTAGTCGCGGTGATTCATGCACTAAAGATATGGAGGCACTACTTGTATGGCATTCATGTTGATATCTATACGGATCATAAGAGCCTTCAGTATATCTTCAAGGAAAAGGAATTGAATTTATGTCAAAAGAGATGGTTGGAGCTACTGAAAGACTATGACGTTAATATTTTATACCATCCAGGAAAGGCGAATGTAGTAGCCGATGCCCTCAGCTGTAGATCTATGGGTAGCCTATCATATTTATAGCCAGAGAAGAGGGGTATAGCCCATGAGATTTATCAACTAGCTAGTCTTAGAGTTCAATTACTGGACTCAGGTGATACCGGCGTAACTATTCAGGACACAGCAACATCTTCTTTAGTAACTGAAGTGAAGGAACGCCAGTACGAGGATCCTGTGTTAGCTCATTATAGGGATACAACCCCTCAGAAGGAGAAGACACCATTTGAGATTATAGAAGATGGGGTCCTCAGGTATCGGGGACGATTATGTGTCCCTAATGTTGCACGGCTACGTCGGCAGGTTATGGGAGAAACTCACTATTCTCGTTATTCTATCCATCCAGGAGCAACAAAGATGTATCATGATATCAAGAAAATATATTGGTGGGACGGAATAAAAAAGAATATAGTGGAGTTTGTTGCTCAGTGCCCTAACTGTCAGCAGGTTATGATTGAGCATCAAAAACCCGGTTGATTATTGCAGGCTATAGAGATTCTGACTTGGAAGTGGGAAGTAATCAATATGGATTTCATCGTAGGCTTACCTCGTACCCAGCGTAAGTTCGATTCTATATGGGTGATTGTTGATAGACTTATAAAATCAGCCCATTTTCTGCCCGTTAGGACTACATATTCCTCAAAGGATTATACAAGGCTTTACATTAAGGAGATAGTACGACTTCATGGTGTCCCTATATCTAACATCTCAGATAGAGGAGCTCAATTAACAAGCTAATTTCTGGAGGTCCTTCCAAAAAGGATTGGGGACTCAGGTAAGTCTTAGTATGACATTTCATCCCCAAACAGACGGACAGGTTAAGCATACTATTTAGTCACTGGAGGATATGTTACGAGCTTGTATGATAGACTTCAAGGGTAGCTGGGATGATTATTTGCCGCTTATTGAGTTCACGTATAATAATAGCTATCATGTCAGTATTCAGATGGCTCCATACGAAGCTCTTTACGGACGAAAGTATAGGTCGCCTATAGGATGGTTCAATGTTGGGGAAACTACGTTAGTAGGACCAGAGTTGGTACAACAAGCAATCGAGAAGATTAAGCTTATACAGAGAAGGCTATTAACAGCTCAAAGCCGTCAGAAGTCTTATGCGGATAATTGACGACGAGACTTGGAATTTCAGGTTGATGATTGGGTATTCCTAAAGATATCACCGATAAAAGGCGTTATGAGGTTCGGTAAGAAAGAAAAACTTAGCCCTCGATACATTGGACCATATAAGATCATACGCAAAGTAGGCCAGGTAGCATATGAGTTAGATTTGCCTTCTGACTTGGAGTCTGTACATCCAGTCTTTCATGTGTTTATGCTTCATAAATGCATCGGAGATCCTTCTAGAGTCGTATCAGTTGACGATGTTCAGGTCACAGAGCAGCTATCATATGAGGAAACTCCCATTGCTATACTAGATAGACAGGTTCGGAGATTGAGGACTAAAGACGTAGCTTTGGTGAAAGTACTTTGGAGAAATAATAATGTGGAAGAAATGACTTGGGAAGCCGAAGAACACATGAAGTCTAAATATCCTCACTTGTTTCCTTTTCAGAAAAGGATCCGACTGAGACATCACAGCCTTAAGGTACGAGTATGGATTCTTGTGTTAGTTATTGTCATTGGTCGTGTGAGGCCATTGTTGTTATTGATGATTGTGGTCCCAAGTGGTATTGAGTTATTGAGTTTTCTACAGGAAGGATTGGTAGTAATACCGTTATAAAGGCGACTCTGCCAAAAGTTTATATAGATCGCGGGGAGATAAACATTCGAGGACGAATGTTTCTAAGGGGGAAGGATGTTACATTCCGCATTTCGTACGTTAAAGTTTCGACGTAAGTTAATCGACGTAAGCTCGGGAATGAGATTATTTTTGAGGTTATATGTATTTATGTTATTTGTAACAAGTGATAAGTGAGTGCCGTGAAGGTTAGAGGGTAAACGAATCAAAAAAATGAGTTTTGTTGAAGGTTGTCAATTTGGGATAAAATACGGTCCGAGCTATCATACCCAGTATTTATGGACTAGTGCCATACAAGGTACCACATGACCTTGATAGCAATGTGTATAAAGTATGTTAAAAGTGAGTAGTATTTTAAGTAATTTGAGATAATTCTTAATTATGTGGGTAATTGGTTAATTATTGATTTGAGTGGGAGATTGGTTAATTAATTAAGATCTTTGGATAAGCCTAAAAAACATCAACGTGGAAGCCAAGGACCTTAGATAAATGTGACTCTTAAGTTCATATAATTAGTCGGCACACTTAGAGGATTATGTGGCTAAATCATCAAAAAAGTAGGGCCCATAACCTAAAATTTTAAGACATCTTCCTACATCTTTAAGGGGGGTGTATGTGCTAAGTAACAGATGAATTCCCAAATAAATTCATATGAAATTTCATAACACTGCAGCAACGTGATTTGCTACAAACTGCATACAAGACTACTTAGCAACGTGAGAATTTCGATTCTAAGAGAACACAGTACAATCTTTCTCAAGAATATCATACGGATTTTTTCCTACTCCGATCCGTCGTTATGTGTTTCGTCACGATTGGCGTGTGTTAGAGGGATTGTCAAGAGTATCGGTTCATGTATGTCAAGGCTATCCCTTCTTTCTTTTGGCTTGATTCATACTATATAAACGAAACGAGCAAATGCACAACTTTCATAAATGACTCTATTCATAGAAGTACTAGGGGTTCCTATGTTCTTGATTCCCTATGTGAATTATTATTATTATATCTTCTGTTCATGGGTCTCAGAAAAATACGTAGTTGATAAAGTTTATCTGTAAGGCATATTGATCTTATGATATTCCGAGAGATCTTATTAACGTATTTCTTATGCATTTCATTTATTTATACATGTACATTGACCCATAACCAGATGGCATTATATACGCGTATATTATATGTATATGGGATATGGAAAAATGTTACGTCGTTATATACGCACCACCACCTGATCAGCTGGTATATGTTGATGATTTTGCCCATAGTGGCCGAGATGATATGATGGGATGCCCTCAGAGGCTTGATGATGTTATGTACACCTATACCTATGCATGATATGACATTTATACGCACGTGCATGACATTATAAATGTTTCAGGATTTACAAGTTTATTTAGACTCACAGGTGAAATTCTTTACTCTATGTTTCATCTATGTCTTTATGTACTTATTTTCATGCGTTACATACTCAGTACATTATTCGTACTGACGTCCCTTTTGCCTGGGGACGCTATGTTTCATCCCCGTAGATGCAGGTAGACAGGCTGACGGTCCCCATTTTTAGGATCTTTGATAAGTGAGAGTTGGTGTGCTCCAGTTGATCTGAAGCTGTTACTAATTTTGGTATGCTATTTTTGGTATGTAGATATGAGTACGACGGGGTCCAGTCCCATCCTTTATACAGTTGTCCATGCTATTAGAGGTCTGTAGACAGTTATGTATAGTTGGATAGTATGTGGCCTTGTCGGCTTCCAGTCTTGGATGTATAGTTGTCTATAGCAGCCTTGTCGGCTCGCCCTTCTGTATTCCGCATGTATATGTATATATGTCTTTTGGACATGTATGTTTTTCTCACATATGTTATATACGTGATTCAGCAGTTTATTGACAGATGTTATCATGACCTACCCTAAATTCTTGTTTATATATTAACCATGCTTAAGGGTGTTCGACAGGTAAGACTCGGACACTCGTTATGGCTCATCGCTTTGGGTCATGACAATTCCCAACTCATTTACACTTTTAAGCTCACAAAAAAAGACTGTACTATTGTCTTTGTACCAATAACAGCCAAGAAGTTTTGGTCCTAGTGTTAATACTACAGTTAGGGTTACATTATGTACCAAAAAATCAGTATGGGAGAAAGCTCGTCCCGTTACACTGTAACATCATATACAATAAGAAGCAAGAGGAAATGCGGAACTGTGTTTAGGTTTCCTGATTCTTAAAAAAGTTACTCCTACTTTGTCCAAAGTGTATGGACCTCTGGCCTCTGCTGGCATATCCATCTTCCTGTTATAGATTTTTGGGGGGTTGAATTGTTGTAAGGTTGCACTATGTTTAGTGAACACATCAGCTACTTGGTTAGCTTTCCTATGACAATGTTGAATCCTCATGTTCTGCTTCATTATACCCTTTTTCATTGATGGGACTACATATTCAAGATTCCATGAAACATCCATCTTTCCTAGTAACATATACACCACAAATTGTGAATCTAATTCTAGGATAACATATTCCTTGTTCATAAGTATACACCAATTTACAATAAAGGAAAGTTGCCTCAACTTCGACACAATTGTTAGTGCAGAACATTAGAGCCTTAAAAAATGCCTGAATTTGCTCTCCATTTATGTTCCTAACAACTCCTCCTATTCCCGATGTCTTCTTTGTGCTATTGCTGCTACCATCAGTATTTATCTTCAACCAAAAATCAAGAGGTTTGTTCTAATTTACAATTCTACACACAAGATTGACAGTGACAAACTCCATCTCCCTAAAAATCTTTTGCCAGTACCATGAGAAGTCAAAGATAATTCATCTCTTCTTCATTATAAATTTTGTATGGAATAGAACTTCGCTGTTTATTCTAGATGTAGATATTTTTTCTTTTCCATATCTGGCAGAGCATCTTGTTTTCCATAATTTCCAAAATATGAATATTGGGGCTGATTGAACTAGTAGCTTCTCCAGGGAATTCCTGCACTTTGTGCCATTTCAGTTATGCATCATAGAGATTATATTCCAACCTCCCATATGGACACCCATAGGGCCTGCAAAAAGATTCTATATATTAGTAGTAATATCACCAGTGATAAAGACGTGTTCAATAATTTCGTCTTTGGGTTGATTGCAGCAGCTATAATTTGGTACAATAATTTGTCCAATATTCCAAATAACTTCATCAAGAGGAACTTTACTTTTAACCAGCCTCCGTAACATAAAAGACATCTTGAAAGGGATGTCTTTTCTCCAGATTTCTTTCTATAGTTGCAACTTTTTATTTTTTTGTCTAAGAAGATCCCAAGAACTACATGACAAAGCTCCTGAAGTGGTAAGTTATCATACTGGTTGATCCTTTACGTTTCTCTCTCCGATGAGATTTTTAAATATGACATGTGCCAAATAATTTGGCACTATACTGTTGATGAATTCCATTTCTAGTTATTATTGATAATACAATTTTTAACCATTAGATTTCCTGGTCTGCCTTCAAAGTTCATATGAGTTGCCAATGGTCCCCAGTCCAATTATCCAACCAAAAGGATGTTTTGGCTTCATTTATCTTCCATAGTATATGTGATTCCACACTATTTCGGATCATAGTAAGATCTCTCCAGGTTGCAGAATGTCCTGATTTGTACTATCCTTGTTACAGGGTGGCTTCTTTGATAATATTTTGCTTTTAGAAAGAGTGATCATAAGTTATCATCTCCTCTAAACCTCCACCATCTTTTAGCACTAAAAGCTTTGCATATATCTTTCAGCCTTTTAAAACCTGCACCTCCCTCCTCAATAGGATAACATAACTTCCTCCAAGAGTAATATTTCTTTTTGTCTTCAGTTTGTCCCAAGAAAAAGTTGTAGGAGTATTTCTCCAATTGTTTTAGAATTGTTTTTGGGGGAAACACATATGCCATAGTGTAGATTGTTTGAGACTGCAAGACATATTTTATAAGAGTAGCCCTGTCTCCTATTGATAGTAACTCGGCTTGCCAACCATTGATTTTATTTATCACTACTTTGGCAACATCTGTGAAATAAATAATCTTCTTTCTCCCTGGATAGATAGGACACCCGAGGTATCTAAAAGGGAAGTACTGATGCTGAAAGCCAGTGATCCTTTTGATCATTTTTCTTTTCTTCTCTAAGGTGTATGTAGCTGTAAGAAATAAACTCTTTTCTTTACTGATCTCTTGACCTGACACAACTGCATACTGATGTACTTCTTCATGATCATCTTAATAAAGGCTTTGTCCCCTGAGGTGAAGATCACTATGTGATCTGCATAACATAGATGGTTTACTTGAGGACCCCTTTGTTGCATAGAATAGCATTTGTGTCCTTCCTTTTCACATAAATAGTTCGAGGCTTTTGTCAAAGCTTCTGCTGCCAAAATGAAGAACCCGGGTGATAGAGGGTCACCTTTTTTCAATCCTTTAGTTGAATGGAAGAATTCATATCTAATACCATTGACCATTATGGAATACTAAACATATTCTATAAGTCTATATATCATATCAATGTTGTGCTCAGAGAATCTCATCTTTTTCAATTCATCAATAAGAAACGACCAAGATATTTTATTATATGCCTTAGCCATATCGAGCTTAATCACTATATTTTCACATTTGTTCTTATTCTTTATGTCATGAACTATCTCATGTGTCAGCAGAATGTTCACGTTATCAGCCTCTCTTTCACGAAGTCAAATTGATTTGGAGAAATTAGTTTAGGAAGGAGAGTTGCAAGTCTGTTGGAGAAGATTTTGGAAATTATTTTGTTAGTAAAGTTGCTCGGACTAATAGGTCTAAGCTGAGCAAAGAAAGTTAGATCTTAAACTTTTGGGAGCAAAATAAGACAAGTATGAGTAATGTATTTAGACATCCTCCTCCCATTAAAGAATTCTTCTACTATAGCAAAAATATCAGCAGCAATAATTATCCAGCATTTCTGATAAAATAATGTATTGAATTCATATGGACCAGCTGCACTATCAGGATGAAGTCCATCTATTGCCTCCTTGATCTCCTCCATAGTAGGATGTGAAATCAGCTTATTATTGTCATCTTCAGTGACTAAAGGTTCCACTCTTTTGAGAAAGTTGTAGTCTGTGGTTTGTTGAGGCTGGTTGAATAGTTGATTGTAGTATTGAACTGCCTCTGATATTGATTCATTTCCTTGTACCCATTGACCTTGGGCATCTTTAATTCTGTGCAGATAGGCTCTTTTCCTTCTTTTTTTGTCTGATCACACTATGAAAATTTTTTGTGTTAGTGTCTCCTTCATCTTGACCCTTGCCTTTTGTTTCAATATAAATGTCTCCATTTTCATCCATTTAATCTGTTGTGTGTAGAGACATTGTAATTTGTCTCTATTACAATCAGAATTATCTTGTTTATACGCAACTTCTAGAGTCTTTACTTGGTGCTCCAGTTCTCTTATCTTATCAAAGATATTGCCTATAGTATTTCTAGACCCGGCACTAAGAAAATGTGCTAGCCTTTTCAGTTTTTGCTGGATTATATATATAGTTGCGCCTTGAGCTTGTTCACCCCAATTGTTTTTGACATAGAAACCAAATCTTGAAACTCTAATTTACAATCTAGTGACTTGTGATATCTTATTACTAGAGAATCTTTTAGAATTAAAAAGTAAAAGTATAATTTGCTCAATCTCAAAACATGTTTACTGATAAAGGATGAGAAGTGCATATTTTGAGTGTATTTGTGTGTTATTTCTTGTGTGAATTACGGGAGTTCATATTGCTTTTGAAGTGAAAATATGCTCATTATGTATTTCTTATGTGTAGGAAAAACTTGCGCGGAAAAGGATCAAATAGGAGAAACATTGGTGAAAGAAAAGCTGAAGAGAGAAATATGGGACAACGAAGCGAGATTCGCTTCGCTAGACCGGGACCGGAGCAGAAAAAATCAGCTTCTCCAATCCGAATTAGGAGAAGCCAAATTCGGCCCAACTCAACCCTAAACCATATAAATATGAGAGTTACCCACTCTTTGAGGGAGAGAAGACTTTGGGGAGGCAAGAACACTCTAGGAGCAAGGCAGAGAATTCTTCTACGAGTTTTTCACTTTCTTCGTCCTATTTTCCATTATTGATTATGAATTCTAGTATTGTAGTTTTATATATTATTATGAATAGCTAATTTGTTATGTAGGATTTTGATGGAACCTTTTATAAGATAAATTCTTGTTATGTTTTTATATAATTGAGTCATTGGATTTATTGCTGTTGATTGAATGACCATCAATTGACTGTACCTATATAGTATGTATTGCTTGAGAGAAGGTACATATTTAGGTAGTTATTGAACAACATCACTCTTAACGTATGTGAGAAATCAATACGAAGTGTTTAAAGGCGGTATTTGAAATAACGAAACCTTGGTGTGATCTTAGTGAGCGGTGAACTAGTACCAACTAGGGTAGTTCGAGAGAATATCTCTAGTAAATTGTGATAGTTTCTCGAAAGAGAATTACGACACCTGAAGTACTCACGATTAGTATAGAATACTTAGGCGATAATATAGGAGACATAGCGGGAAAGATTCCTACAATTGAAAAAATCATAACTCTATGTCTCCTTAATCTTGTCTCCAACCCTTAGTAACTTTAGTTGTTAATTCTCTCCTTTAATTTATTTGTTAATTAGTTAGACATAAGAATCTTTATATTTATAACTTAGGAATTGTTCGAGTTTGTCTTCTTAGTGATAGTAAAAAATTCTAGCTAAACCTTAGTTCTCTGTGGGATTCGACTCCGGACTCTTAGATCGGATTATATTTGCAGAGACCGCTTATCCTTTTTAGAACTAGAGTTGGGCGTG
The DNA here is from genome assembly GCF_000715075.1 of Nicotiana tabacum. NCBI lineage: Eukaryota > Viridiplantae > Streptophyta > Magnoliopsida > Solanales > Solanaceae > Nicotiana > Nicotiana tabacum. The sequence goes on from NC_134098.1 coordinate 37,138,841, forward strand.
ATAAAATTTTAGCGCTGTTGCTGGGAAAATAACAGTGTAGCTATAGCTGTAAATATTGCTTAGTTTCAAGTTTGAACTTTTCTTTTATTTTAATTTTTGATTTTGAGAAACATGACATCTTGGAATTATGAGAGTTTAGGCGTTGGTAATTCTACTTTTGATCCTTATACATATTGTGAAGGAAATCACCCGTGGCAAAATTATAAAAATATTTTCGAGAGTGAGTTATATGAACCAACTCAATATTATGTGTGGAATATATGTGATGTCTGTGTTAGTCAAGATGGTGACTTTTATGGTTGTGCTTATATTTCTTATCCTCCCCCAACTCCTTACTATGATGGTTCTACTTTTTCGTGTGAAATTAATAGGAATAAAGCACCCAGGGATGATAACCTAAAAGAGATCAATGATATGCTAAGGTGCCTTATGGAATAAAATAATGAGAAACAACTACACATACAAAGGCAAGAGGCAACTATTCGCAACTTGGAGGCTCAAGTGAGTCAACTAGTTAAAGCTTTTAATGCTCAACAAGTTAATATTAAGGATAGTAGCCAGGAGCAGTGTGCATTAGAGACAAAACTTGAGGTGCCAATGAAGGGGTCCAGAGTAGAACACTAATAATCTATCCAACTAGAATTTGAGAATGCCGATGTTGAAGAAGTAATATTAGAGTCAGCCAAGGACATTGAGGATACAAATTTTATTAACTCTAGTGTGATCGGTGTTGAGGATGTTGACAATCCTAAAGTTCATGTGTTTGAGCGTAGTGGTCCTCACTCAAAGTATTTTTCCACATTGTGTTTGGATGATGATATGAAAATAAAGTCATTCGAGCAAATTGAGGAGTCAAGGAATGAGGAACAAGGTACCTACATTCTGAAATTCTTCTTCCCAGAAAGTCAGGATTACACACCTCATGCAAAGGCTAAGAAGTGCAGAATACTATATTATCTCCTTGGGCTAGTTAGAGTTGTTCCACACCCTGGAGCATAACCGAAAACTTGAAGCAAAACTTGGAGTTCAATTCATAAGCTCGAGGTGGAAGAAGATAGTGATTCACATCGTGCCGCGACGTTAAATCAGGTGCTTATTGGGAGGCAAATCAACTTTAATGCTTTCTTTTATTTTTAATTTTTTTTAAAAAAATTATATTATTTTTGTAGTGTTGTTTTCGATTTTCTAGGAGCATGGGAAGAAAGGCTATCGGAAGAAAGCAAAAGCAAGTGAGATGGTTAGAACTAAGTGTGGGTGCCCGCATAATGAACTAAGTTTGGGAGAAGTCTGAGTACCCCATAGGGTTTTAATGCTTCAGCCTTTAGCCTACCAGGGAGTTTCTTTAATCCTATTGTATTTATGGGTGTGCATCGGAGACAATGCACAATTTTAAGTGTGTGGTGAAGAGACTGATTGGGTGATTTCCTATGCTATTTTAGTTGTATTATCTTATGTATGTTGAAAAAAAATCAAAATCAAAAATAAAATAAAAATAATTAGGTAGAAACAATCCCTCTTGGTTTTTCTTATGCCCACGGTTCTTTTTCAAGGGATGACTCTTTGAATCGGGTAGTAATTTTTTTTTTGTAGGTAGAATTTTCAAAAAGTTTTGGACTTTTTCCGACGATGAACTTCCTAGACAGTTTTCTTGAGGGTTTAAAGTCCAAATAAAAATACAAAAAAAATTTCGCTTTTTCTTTTTAAACTGATAATGAAATGGGGAGAACTTGAGTATCTATGCTTTTTGACATATTTTATATTGGAGCTTAGAGGTGGAGAATTTGCATTAAGTACTTTTTTCATGATCTTTATAATTACATGCATTGGCAATATGTGTGGTTTTCTTTTGACACCGAGGCTCATCTTTCGACTCTTGTGATTAATTCTCGTGTGCTTAAATTTTATGATGGTTGTGCTAGTTGTTTTAACTTGAGAGTCAGGTCTGAGCCGTCCTAAGTGAGTCATGTGCATTATCGGGTTTGAAGTTGAAAAAAAAAATTCAGTCTGATATACAATGCACTTAAGGCCAATTAAGTTTAAATATTGCACTTAAGGCAAAATAGGTTTCAAGTGCAACAAATATTTCATGCACTTAAGGCCAAAATAGATCTGAAATAAAAAATTACACTTAAGATGCACTTAAGGGCAAATAGGTATGAAGTACAACCAATATTTTCACTTCAACAACAACAACAACTCAGTATAATCCCACTAGTGGGGTATGAGGAGGGTAGTATGTACGCAGACCTTACTCCTACCCTGGGATAGAGAGGCTGTTTCCGATAGACCCTCGGCATCCCTCCCTCCAAGAACTCCCCACCTTGCTCTTGGGGTGACTCGAACTCACAACCTCTTGGCTGGAAGTGGAGGGTGCTTACCACTAGAGCAACTCACTCTTGTCAAAATAGGTCTGAAGTGCAAATTCCCTAGAAACAAAAATTTGTTCTTCGAATTTCAACAATCCAACACACGATTCAATACCTAGAACTACTCCAAATAAGCTCAAACTTGAAGCATAGTCTCCAAATATCATAAAGAACAAACCCCAATTATAAATTTGTTAAAACAACAACAAATCTAACAAACCCATTTTGCATTGATATCATTCAGAAGAATAAACCCTAAGCGATAGCAAAGAAAGGAGCCACATCATCTCACTACTATAAAATACTATAAACCAACTTAAAATCTGCTCACAAACACCATATACATTCATCGTCACCTTTATTTTCACAGCGACTAAGAAGAAGAAGAAGAAATAGGAGGAGCGGAGGAAAATGTCTGAAGTTGTCTATACTTTGGGTACTAGTACAAATAATTATTTTTAAAGGGGGTACAAGTTAAATAAGGGCGACCAAATAAGGCGACACATGAAATTTTTACGGCGGGTCAATGACCGGTCCAACTTTGACCAGATTGAACGGGTTAAATAGGGTTGCGCTCAAATTACTGCCCTTATTCCGTACTTAGTGAATTATCATCATTTAAAAGAGTTTGAAATTCAAATTACCAACAACCTTAACTTAACAAACGACTAGAATCATTCTAGAGTGTTGAGTATTCATTTTCTAGGCAGTTGGTTATCCTCTTATAATCAACTAGACTCATGAAATCTCGGGTTTGATATGTCGTTATCTTGCTCCCTATTTTATCAACCATTAATTACTAATGTGATATATACTAAACTCTTTATTTAGTCAAACAAGATAAAAGCGAGTGAAAAAGAAAGCAAAAGCACGGTCCTTTTAGACCGGAATATTGAAATAAAGGGAATAAAAGAATAGTAAGTGTATTTCGTGAATGTGTAAATGCAGAGTTTTTATTTTGGAATTTCCCTAAACGGGTGCCTCCGTGTCCTTGGATTCACTCAATGCATACCTACTTAAACGGGATAAAGTGAAAATCAAGGAAAATAATGTAAATGAAAGGTATTGACGTGGACCTTAATGATGACTTCGAGAAAGAAGAATGAGTTCCATTTAAGGCATCTCCTTACCATTTTGCAATTATTATCTCAAATTATGGACCATTTTAACTTTATTTTTCATCAAACACAGATATTGAAACGCGCTCTCTTTTTCCTTTTTTTCTTCTTACCAAAAAGTTTGTGCTACTTAAAAGCATCTGTATCATTTCATGAAGTTTACTTGCTTGGCCTCCAATTTTGTATTGTCATTTTAGTAAAACTACTTTTATTTTTGTTTCCAGAATAAAATGGCTTAATATGTATTTACTCATATAAGTTATTTATAGAATTAAGAATAATATAAAATATATACAACAAAACTCCATCTTTGTCGTTTCAAATTAATAAATTGAAGTCTCTTATAAATTATTGAAAAGTTCAATATAAATATACAATTTGAGGAATACAATCGGGTTCCGCATGCACTTACTCCATCAACAACATAATATTGAAATAAAAATCAGAGTGGGAAGGTATATTCATAATTGAGTTTAGTGAAATTTTACATTAATTAGTTGCAACGGTAGCTAGCTAATAATCAAGTGGCAGATGGTGTTTGTGATTTAATTTGTTGTTTAGACATTGTATCTATTTCATGACCAAAACTGGAAACAACTTGGCATTAACATAACAAAACTATCTCAAAATTGAATACTTGTAGGTATATACAACAATTTATATTTTATCGTACAAACACAATTGGCTAAAACATCCTTAAAACTGACAGCCTTGCAAACAGAAATTTTGAACAAGATTAATATATGACATGTCATGACTAGAAATCAATATTCCAGTTACTGTATTAATATACCTATTAATTTACAAGCAATTAGTTTTAAATATAGATATAGAATATGATGTATGGGGTCTGCCTTTGAGGAAAAGTTTAAGCGAAAAAAACCAAGTTCCAACCTTATATTCTAATATAATAATTGCAATTGTTGAAACCAAGGCTTTGGAAGAAGGCGTTGTTACTAGCTGTCACGACCCAAAAGTCAGACCTATCGTGATGACGCCTATCGTAGTACTAGGTAAACCGACATCTCACACATATCAATATTTTTTTTTAAACTCAAATATGCGGAAGAAAGTTTAAATAATTAAGAATTTCCCAAAATACTGGATATGAACCTCGAAACTCAATACAAAATCCTCCCAAAAGATCTGGGTGTCACGGAGTACATGAGCATTATATATATATAACAACATAGTCTAGTACATTATTTGGAAAGTAAGACTAAATACATAAAACTGAAAGATAGGGAAATGAGGATCAAGGTCTGCGGACGTCAAGCAACTACCTCGAAGTTCTCCGAACAGGTAGACTCCACGATCAACGACCACCGTGTCCGGAAATGCCTGAATCTGCACACGAGGTGCAGGGTGTAGTGTGAGTACAACCAACTCAATAAGTATCGCAAATAAACAAGGCAAGGTAAGAGAAGCTTAATTTGTTGAAGTCACTAGTTAAATCAGTACAATTCTATCCTTTTTAATTAACATGATAGAGATTTAAAGCTAGCCCATAAGGCTTCGTGATACGAATATCTGTGTGTGCATGTGCACTGGTTCTCAGCTACCCTGCTCAACAATATTATGGCATATAGGGGAGAGAAAACAAGTAAATCAGATAAAAGATAAAAAAAATACAAGTTTCACACACTGCACGGACAACTCACGTGCTAACAATAGAATTTGCACGGATGACTCACGTGCGACACGGACAACTCACGTGTCAATAATATAAATATATGGATCCGTACGGACAACTCACATGCTGCACGGATAACTCACGTGCCAATAATATCAACATATGAATCTGCACGGATAACTCACGTGCTGCACGGAGAACTCACATGCCAATAACATAATCCGCTCGGCATAGCCACAGGCCCCAGTCCAAAATATCATACAGAAGCAATAAAGCAAGTGTACGAGTATATAATGAATGAGATAAGATTCTCACATCCCTGTACTTGTATAATAACATGCTAAAGTGTAGGCATGTACAAAGTGTGCTATCGCAGCTAACTCCGAAAATTTCATCAATGCAAAACATATATCAAGTTCGTTCAAGGATTAAACCTCTAAGAAGACTCATCATGGCTCAATTAGATCACATAAGCTGTTATCACATACTAGATAACGAAGCTCAAAGCTTAACAGTTATTTCTGAGGTTATAGGAGCCCGAGCACAACCCAAACATGAATATACAACCCTGGTGCCCTGCACATGGGATCATCCCCACACATGTGCGCACCCAAAAGCACGTGGCTATCACAACAATTCAGGCAACTGGTGCATCAACCGAGTTTAAATACGATACTTACCTCAAGCAACTCGAATTACTCCACTAGCAAGCCCTTGCCTCGCGAATCGGCCTCTGAACGTCTCGAATCTAGCCACAAACAATTCAATACAATCAACACGAGCTAAAAGAATCAGTTCCATAAGAAAATACCAAATTCTTAATCAAAAGTCAAAAGTCACTCTAAAGTCGGCCCCCGGGCCCACGTCTCTAAATCCTATAAAAGTCACAAAATCCGGAATCCCATTCAACCACGAGTCCAACCATACCAAATTTATCAAAATCTAACACCAAATCGACACCCAAATCCCCAATTTAAACTATCCAAATCCCTAGCCTCAAACCCCCAAATTACACCTTAAAACCACACAATCTAGGTGGAAAAATCAATGGAAAAACATAATTATTGAATAAATTAGACCACAAGTGACTTACCTCAAGGAATCCCCCGAAAATCCTCTCAAGAATCGCCAAATCCCGAGCTTGAAATGTTTAAAATGGTGAAAATCTCGGAATCCTCATTTATAAAGCACTGCCTAGGCTTTTCGCACATGCGGAACCGCTTTTGCGGTAAAATCATCCGCTTCTGCGGAAATTACTTAAATTCCCAGGGCCTTAATTTGTGCTCCTGGTTCTGCACCTACGGAGGCGCTTCTGCGGCCCATTATCTGCTTCTGTGGAAACAGACCTCGCCCCTCAACTCCGCATCTGCGGAGCCTTGCTCGCACCTACGGGCTCGCAGATGTGGTTACCCGCTCGCACCTGCATCCTGCCCCAGGCCAGCCTAGCTCCTCACATGTGCCAATCTAGTTGCATCTACGGTATCGCACCTGCGGCCAATCACTCGCAAGTGCGATCACACCAGAAAATTCCCAGCTTTAGCAATGCACTAAGTCTCATTTTTGATCTGTTAATACGCCGAAATCAACCTGAGGCCCTTGGGACCTCAACCAATTATACCAACAATTCCTAAAATACGATACGAACTTAGTCGATCCCCAAAATCACCTCAAACAAAAAACATGAATCACACCCCAATTCACGCTTATTAAAACTAAGAAAATTCCAACTTCTACAAACGACGTCAAAACCCATCAAATCACGTCCGATTGATCCCTAATTTTGTACACAAGTCACAAATGACACCAAGGACCTACTCCAACCCCGGAACTCCAATCCGAGCCTGGTATCCACAAAGTCCACTTTCGATCAAACTTCCAAATTTCCAACTTTCGCCATTTCAAGCCTAATCCCACTACAGACCTCCAAATCACAATCCAGACACGTTCCTAAGTCCAAAATCACCCAACGGAGCTAACAGAACCATCAAAATTGCATTCCGGAGTCGTTTCCACATAAGTCAATATCCGGTCAACCTTTTTAACTTAAGCTTCCAACCTTCAGACTAAGTGTCTCAATTTATTCTGAAATCTCTCTGGACCTGAACCAACTACCCCGACAAGTCACATAACAGCTATAAATCACAAAAGGAGCAGTAAATGGGTGGACGGAGCTACGGCTTACAAAACGACCGGCCGGATCGTTACATCCTCCCCCTCTTAAACAAACGTTCATCCTCGAATGGGTCTAGAAACATACCTGGAGTCTCAAATAGGTGTGGATATCTGCTCCCCATCTCCCGCTCGGTCTCCCAAGTAGCCTCCTCAACTGGCTGACCTCTCCATTGCACCTTCACTGAAGCTATGTCCTTTGACCTCAACTTTTGAACCTGCTATCCAAAATGGCCAACGAGTCCACATCATAAGTCAAATCACCATCCAACTGAACTGTGCTGAAATCCAAAATATGAGACTGATCGCCGACATACTTCCGAAGCATAGAAACATGAAACACTGGATGCACACTCAACAAACTAGGTGGCAAGGCAAGCTTGTAAGCCACCTCTCCAATCCTATGAAGTACCTCAAACGGCCCAATATACCGAGGGCTCAACTTGCCATTCTTTCCGAACCTCATAACACTCTTCATGGGTGACAGCTTGAGCAGTACCTTTTCCCTAACCATGAAAGAAACATCCCGAACCTTCCTATTGGTGTAACTCTTCTGTCTGGACTGCGTCGTACGAAGCCGATCCTGAATCAATTTAACCTTGTCCAAAGCATCCTGAACCAAGTCAGTACCCAATAGCCTAGCCTCCCCCGGCTCGAACCAACCCACTGGAGATCGACACTGTCTCCCATATAGATCCTCATACAGAGCCATCTGAATGCTCGACTCGTAGCTGTTGTTGTAGGCAAATTCTGCGAGCGGCAGAAACTGATCCCATAAACCCCCAAAATCAATGACACAAGCGCGTAGCATATCCTCCAATATCTGAATAGTATGCTCGGACTGTCCGTTCATCTGAGGGTGAAATGCTGTGCTCAACTCAACCCGAGTGCCCAAATCTTGCTGCACTGCTCTCCAAAACTGCGAGGTAAACTGTGTTCCCCGATCTGAAATGATGGACACTAGCACACCGTGACATCGAACAATCTCGCAGATGTAAATCTTAGCCAACCGCTCCGAAGAATAAGTAGTCACATCTGGAATAAAGTGTGCGGACTTGGTCAGCCGGTCCACAATCACCCAAATAGCATTAAACTTCCTCGAAGTACGTAGGAGCCCAACTACAAAATCCATGGTGATTCGCTCCCATTTCCACTTTGGAATCTCTAGCCTCTGAAGCAACCCACCTTGTCTTCAATGCTCATATACCTGTTGACAGTTAAGGCACCGAGCTACAAACCCCACTATATCCTTTCATTCTTCTCCACCAATAGTGTTGCCTCAAGTCTTGGTACATCTTCGCGGCACCTGGATGAATGAAATACCACGAACTATGGGCCTCCTTAAGAATCCACTCATGTAGCCCATCTACATTAGGCACACAAATCCGACCATGCATCCTCAATACTCCATCATCCCCAATAGTAACATCTCTGGCATCACCGTGCTGGATCGTGTCCTTAAGGGCAAGCAAACGGGGATCATCATATTGGTGCTATTTGATGCGATCATATAAGGAAGACCGAGAAACCACACAATCTAGAACCGGACTGGGCTCCGAAACATCTAATCTCACAAACTGGTTGGCCAAGGCCTGAACATCAGCTGCAAGAGGTCTCTCACAAACAAAAATGAATGCAAGGTTACCCATACTCACTGCCTTTCTACTCAAGGCATCAGCCACCACATTAGCCATCCCGAGATGATACAAAATGGTGATATCATAATCCTTTAGCAGCTCCAACCACTTCCACTGCCTCAAATTTAGATCCTTTTATTTGAACAAGTGCTGGAGACTCCGATGATATGTAAATACCTCATAAGACATGCCATAGAGATAGTGCCTCCAAATCTTCAATGCATGAGTGATAACAGACAACTCCAAATCATGAACATGGTAGTTATTCTTATGAGGCTTCAACTAATGCGAAGCATAAGCAATCACTCTACCCTCCTGCATCAAGACACACCCAATACCGATCCGAGAATCATCCCAATACACTGTATAAGAACCTGAAGCTGAAGGCAAAACTAGAACTGGAGTTGTGATCAAGGCAGTCATGAGCTTCTGAAAGCTCTCCTCACACTCATCCGACCACCTGAAAGGAGCACCCTTCTGGGTCAATTTAGTAAAGGGTGATGCAATAGACGAGAACCCCTCCACGAATTGATGATAATAACCGGTCAAGACGAGAAAGCTTTGAATCTTCATAGCTGAGGACAGTCTGGGCCAACTCTGAGCCGCCTCTATCTTCTTCAGATCTAATTGAATCCCCTCACTGGACACTACGTGCCCCAAGAACACCACTGAACTAAGCCAAAACTCACACTTGGAGAACTTGGCATAAAGTTTCTCCTCCCTCAACCTCTGCAACATAATCCTCAAATGTTGGGCATGCTCCTCATGGCTACGAGAGTACACCAGGATGTAATTAATGAATACTATGACAAACGAGTCGAGATAAGGCTGAAACACATTGTTCATCAGATGCATGAATGCTGCTGGGGCGTTGGTCAGCCCAAAAGATATCACGAGGAACTCATAATGACCATAACGAGTCCTGATTGCCATCTTTAGAATATCCGAGTACCGAATCTTCAATTGGTGTTACCCAAACCTCAAATCAATCATAGAGAACACCCTCGCTCCCTGAAGCTGGTCAAATAGCTCATCAATGCGTGGCAAAGGATACTTGTTCTTGATTGTAACTTTGTTCAACTGCCTATAATCAATGCACATCCGCATAGTACCATCCTTCATCTTCACAAACAGAATAGGTACACCCCAAGGTGACACGCTAGGCCTAATAAACCCCTTATCAAGTAGTTCCTGAAACTGCTCTTACAATTCTTTCAACTCAGCTGGTGCCATACGATACGGAGGAATAGAAATAGGTTGAGTGCCCGGCACCAAGTCAATACCAAAGTCAATATCCCTATCGGGCGGCATGCCCGACAGGTCTGTAGGAAACACATCCGGAAAGTCTTGCACCACCGAAACAAAATCAATAATAGGAGTATATCCCTCACAAAGGCTAAATAAGATAAACAACCCATCCCAACCATCTGATGGGCCTTCAAATATGAAATCACTCTGCTGGGAACATAGTCTAGAGAACCTCTCCACTCAATCCTTGGCAAACCCGACATCGCCAACGTCATTGTCTTAGCGTGACAATCTTGCATAGCATGACATGAAGACAACCAATCCATACCCAAGATGCACGTCAAAATAAACCATACTCAACAATAAGAGATCAACTCTAGTCTCCAATCCCCTAATAGTCACTACACATGACCGATACACACGGTCTACAACAATAGTATTGCCCACTGGTGTTGATACATGAACAGGTGAAACTAAAGACTTACAGAGCATATCCAAATAACGAGTAAAATAGGAGGACACGTAGGAATAAGTAGAACCAGGGTCAAATAATATGGAAGCATCTCTGTGGCGCACTGAGACAACCTATGATCACTGCATCTGAAGCAAAGACATCTGTCCTGGCAGGAATATCATAGAATTGGGCCTGACCGCCACCTGATCAGCCTCCCCCTCTTGGGCGACCCCTAGCTGCCTAAGCCCCTCCCCGAGCTGGCTGAGTGGGTGGTGTAACTACTGGTGCTAGTACTATCGGCCGAGAACTCTACTGTGGAGCCTCACTCAATAATTTAGGGTAATCTATCTTGATATGACCCATGTCCCCACACTCGAAACAACCCCTCCTCTGACGGAACTGCTGCTCTTGATAACCCGAGGAACTGCCTGTAGAAACCTGAGCAAACGAGTCATGGTGAGAACTCTGCACTGGTAGTGCATTGAATGAAGACTAGCCTGAGCGAGCAATGTAAGAACCGAGGCTAACGGATGCACCACGATGAGTTGGACGAGTCATATGAGAGGGCCTATGAGAACGACCCCTTGCTATGGTAAGATTGTCCCCCAGAATGAACACCACTAGGATCACCCCAAACCTCGAGGCCTCTTGGCCTCCCTCTCCTCACGCTCCAGACTACTAACCATCTCTATCTACCGAGCAATATCAACTACCTCATCAAAAGTAGCACCGGATACCCTATACCGAGTCATAAGCGCCTGCAACTGGTATGTGAGGCCATCAATGAACCTCATAATCCTCTCCCTATCCGTGGGAACCAACCAAACTGCGTGACGGGACAAATCAAAAAACCTCATCTCGTACTAGGTCACAGATATGCCATCCTAACATAGCTGCTCAAACTGTCTGCGCAGCTCCTCCCTGTGACACTGTGGCATAAACTTCTCCAAGAAGTGAACGGAGAACTCACGCCATGTAAGTGGTGCTGCACCGACTGGCCTGCGCCTCTCATAAGCCTCCCACCATCTGATGGCAACCCCAGTAAACTGAAAAGTAGTGAATGAGACCCCACTGGTCTCCAGAATACTTGTCGTGCGAAGAATCCGCTGCCACCTGTCCAAAAAGTCCTTGGCATCCTCAGACTCAGCCCCACTAAATGATGGAGGCTGGAGTCTCTCAAATATCTCTAGTCTCCTCTGCTCATCATCAGTCATGACTGGACCCACCTGGGCCTGAGCATCTGCAACCGGTTGGGCTAGTGGTACCCCCGGTGTCTGAAGTCCCTGCATCACCGACTCTGGTATATGGGTGGCGGGAGTCTGAGTACCTCTTCGGGCCTGAGAAAGGTTGGTGCACACCATCAAAATCTGAGCCAAAGCCTCCTAAAGGCCTGGAATCAGATGGGCACTGCTGATGCTTGAGCTGGCTCCACTGGCTCAACCATAGCTGGTACCTGCTCCTGAGTTGGAGCAACTGGTGGATCTGCAAGTGCTACTCTAGCTGCTGTACGAGCTGTGCCTCTGCCCCTAACGCCACTTCGGCCTCTCGTGGCCCTAGCTGGTGGTGCTGGTGGATGGCCGTCCTGTCCGGTAGCACGTGTCCTCACCATCTGTGAGAGAATAGAACAACAGAAATTTAGTGACCGGAATCAACAAATTCGCACGACAAGAATGTGAAGTTTCCTAAGGGTTAGACAACCTCTCAAATATAAGTACAGACGTCTCCGTACCGATCCGCAAGACTCTACTAAACATGCTCATGACTCGTGAGACCTATGTAACCTAGGCTCTGATACCAACTTGTCATGACCCAAAAATCGACTTGTCGTGATGGCGCCTATCGTAGTACTAGGCAAGCCGACATCTCACACATACCAACATTTTTATTAAAACTCAAATATGCGGAAGAAAGTTTAAATAATTAAGAATTTCCCAAAATACCGGATATGAACCTCGAAACTAAATACAAAATCCTCCCAAAAGATCTGGGTGTCACGGAGTACATGAGCATTATATATATATAACAACATAGTCTAGTACATTATTTGGATAACAAACTAGTCTGTACATTGTCTAAACAGTAAGAATAAATACATAAAACTGAAAGATAGGAAAAGGAGGATCAAGGTCTGCGGACACCAAGCAGCTACCTCGAAGATCTCCGAACAGGTACACTCCACGATCAATGACCTCCGTACCCGAAAATGCCTGAATCTGCACACAAGATGCAGGATGTAGTGTGAGTACAACCAACTCAATAAGTATCGCAAATAAACAAGACAAGGTAAGAGAAGCTTAATTTGTTGAAGTCACTAGTAAAATCAATACAATTCTATCCTTTTTAATTAACATGATATGAGATTTAAAGTTAACCCATAAGGCTTCGTGATACGAATATCTGTGTGTGCATGTGCACTGGTTCTCAGCTACCCTGCTCAACAATATTATGGCATATAGGGGAGAGAAAACAAGTAAATTAGAAAAATGATTAAAAACAAATACAAGTTTCACACACTGCACGGACAACTCACGTGTCAATAATATCAATATATGGATCCGCACGGACAACTCACGTGCCAATAATATCAACATATGGATCCGCACGGACAACACACGTGTTGCACGAACAACTCACGTGCTGCACGGACAACTCACGTGCCAATAACATAATCCGCCCGGCATAGCCACAGGTCCCAGTCCAAAATATCATACATAAGCAATGAAGCAAGTGTACAAGCATATAATGAATGAGATAAGATTCTCCTATCCCTGGACTGGTATAATAACATGCTAAAGTGTAGGCATGTGCAAAGTGTGCCATCGTAGCTAAATCCAAAAATTTCATCAATGCAAAACATATATCAACTTCGTTTAGGGATTAAACCTCTAAGAAGACTCATCATGGCTCAATTAGATCACATAAACTGTTATCACATACTAGATATCGAAGCTCGAAGCTTAACAGTCATTTCTAGGGTTATAGGAGCGCGATCACAACCCAAACATGAATATACAACCCCGGTGCCCTGCACATGGGATCATCCACACCTATGTGCGCACACAAAAGCACGTGTCTATCAAAACAATTTAGGTAACTAGTGCCTCAACCGAGTTTAAATACGATACGTACCTCAAGAAACTCAAATCACTCTGCTAGCAAGCCCTTGCCTCGCGAATTGGCCTACGAACGCCTCGAATCTAGCCATAAACAATTCGATACAATCAACACGAGCTAAAGGAATCAATTTCATAAGAAAATATCAAGTTCTTAATCAAAAGTCAAAAGTCACTCTAAAGCCGACCCCCGGGCCCATGTCTCTAAATCCGATAAAATTCACAAAATCCGGAAGCCCATTCAATCACGAGTCCAGCCATACCAAATTTTTCAAAATCTAACACCAATTCGACACCCAAATCTCCAATTTAAACTCTCCAAGTTCCTAGCCTCAAACCCCCAAATTACACCTTAAAACCACACATCTAGGTGGGAAAATCAATAGGGAAATATAATTATTGAATAAATTAGACCACAAGTGACTTACTTCAAGGAATCCCTCGAAAATCCTCTCTAGAATCGCCAAATCCCGAGAGTGAAATGTTTAAAATGGTGAAAATCTCGGAACCCTCGTTTATAAAACACTACCCAGGATTTTTGCACCTGCGGCCAAATTACCTTACCTGCGGAACCGCTTTTGCGGTTAAATCATCTGCTTATGCAAAAATCACTTAAATCTCCAGGTTTCACAACTGCGTAGGCGCTTCTGCGGCCCACTATCCGTTTCTGCGGAAACAGACCTCACCCCTCAACTCCGCATCTGCGGAGCCTTGCTCGCACTTGCGGGCTCGCAGATGCGGTTACCCCCTCCCACCTGCGTCCAACCCAAGGCCAGCCCAGCTCCGTACCTGCGCAAATTCAGACGCATATGCGGCATCGTACCTGCGCAAATTCAGACGCATATGCGGTATCGCACCTGCGGCCAATCCCTTTGTTACATCCCACATTTCGTACATTAAAGTTTCGCTGTAAGTTAATCGACGTAAGCTCGAGAACGAGATTATTTTTGAGGTTATAAGTATTTATGTTATTTGTAACAAGTGATACGTGAGTGCCGTGAAGATTAAGGGTAAGCAAATCAAAGAATGAGTAATCGTTGAAGTTTGTCAATTTGGGATAAAATACGGTCCAAGCTATAATACCCCGTGTTTACGGACTAGTACTATACAAGGTACCACATGACCATGATAGTAAGGTGTATAAAGTATGTTAAAAGTGATTAGTATTTTAAGTAAATTAAGATATTACCTAATTATGTCATAATGGGTTAATTATTGATTTGAGTGGGAGGTTAAAAAATTAATTAGAAATTTGTGGATAAATATTTGGTGGAAACACTACCCCTACGTGGCACCAAGTGAATATATGGATCAAAAACCTAATGGTGACTCTTTGGCTAGGTGGCATTATTTGGGGGATGTTGGTAAATTAATCTTCTTCAAGTGGGGACCACAACCACAATAATAAGAACCTCCCTAATTCATTAAAGGGAGATGGATGAGAGCTTCAACAAAAGTAATGGATGAGAGCTTCAACAAAAATTCATACAAAACTATCTAATGCAACAACAACGTGACTTACAATTCTAAGGGAGCCCGGTATAACCTTTCTCAAGAATATCATACGAATTTTTGCTACTTCGATCTCACCGTTACGTGTTTTGTTGCGATTGACGTGTGTTAGAGGGATTGTCAGGAGAATCGGCTCAGGTATGTTAAGGCTATCCCTTCTTTCCTTTTGGCTCCAAGACATCATTTATTACAAAAACGAATGGTAAGAATGTTTTTCATAAGAAACCCAAATATCTTACTTTAGTTGGAATATTTTCTGACAATAAAGAGAGAGAGAGAAAGAGAGGAAAAAAGAACAAAAACACAAATCACTAAGTTCTTGAGGAAGTTTATGGTGATCCCAGCAATGCAGGAATGGTTTTGGCCTGTTTAGCAGATAGTCTCTTGTTTTGCTGGATAATTTGAAGAATATCCAATAGGCCAACCAACCCTTGAATATATCTTCTCCTTGTACTAATAGATATTGGTTAAAATAAAATGTCAATTTTGCGATCTCTGTGTTGAGCAAGGAAATGGTTTTATCGGGCACTGTAAATATTTTCAGTTATAAGATTTTTTTTTACAGGAGATCGATAAATAAAATGCATGCAGGAAATTTTTATAGTCATTTTCTTTTGTCCAAATTGTATGGGCGAAAACTTCATTTTATGTATTTGACCTAGTCAATGGTAATAAAGCCTTTGATGGATATGACATGTCGACATGACTCCAAAAGGTCGAGGTCGGATGTGAAAGATAAAGTGGTGCCGAGGTCAAAATGGCTTGGCAGAAGACGAGGACGAGGACAAGCATCCATCTCCAGTACGAAATGATGACTAGTCTTAGGATTTAGATTCCCTAGAGAATATTCTAGTGGATATTCCCTTCTGTTATACTATCTAGAATTTTGTGGCTCGTGTGCTCGTATAAATAGGAAGAGATGTAGATCAGAAAGGGGATTGGACATTTTGTAAAGAATTTCATCAACATTCCCTATACAAGATTCTCACTTTATTGAATAGAAACAAAGCTTGACTTTATACTTTCCTTCTTTTATTCCTCTCTCTTGATCTAAGAACGATTGGAATATATGATTGCTTATCATCATCCATCATTGTCAGAAAATACATATGAGGATCTCATCTTTGCCGGGTTATCTTTGTCTCATTTACTATATGGAAGTCATTTATTATCATTTATTACTCCATTATTATCTTAAGTTGTCTTCTTTAATATTACACAATAAAGTACTTACCGTATAATATTGGATCTGTCCTTGAATATTGTTATTGACTATGATTAACTCTATTTTTCTACTAGTCTAATTGTATAAAATCGAAATCTTTTTTTGGGGTCATACAGTTTGACGCCGTCTATGGGGTTTTTCATAGTAGAACTATTAGTTTTCATTCAGATCTACGACGTTCATAACCTATGGAAGACGCAACTCCTCATGCCATACCGAAAACTTTCAAGATGCCCCCTTACCTCAGAATCTATGACAGGAGAACTGATCCCGAGGACCATGTGACCCATTACATCACCGCAGTAAATGGCAACAACCTCACCAAAGAGCAGGTATCCTCTATCTTGTTAAAAACATTCGATGAAACTCTCACAGGGGGAGCATTGACGTGGTATTCATAGCTGCCAGCCTACTCCATACAAACTGTTACGCGGCGCCTTCCTGAAGTTCCTTTGAAGGGCGACGTAAGGCTAAGCAACCGATGTCAGTACGGTTGCTGTCCGCCAACTGAGGTCCCCTCCGTACGCTAGACTAGATTGTCAGTGCCGTACGGGAAAACCAATGTCATGAGCAATTGAAAGAGAGCAGAAAAGAGAATTGAGAATGAAAGAAAGCTTGATTGCATTGAATGAAAGCTATTACAGAAAACAAGACGGTGTCGGGGGGGGGGGGGGGGAGACACCAGTACAGAGAATTGTTTGCTTGCTTGAAAGTTTTGATTGCTTGGTCCCCCTTAATAATGCTTAAAAAAAATAAACCAAAGTTACATGACTAGATCTATGAAAGCTAGGAAAATCACACTTAAAGAAAATGTAGCAAAACTACTCTATATTTACAATGAAAAGGACTTAGTCTTCTATAAAGCAGCAACAAGTCCGTTGGCAGCAACTTTATCTTTAGCATCAGGTTCTGCGCGCGTGGCATTGTCTACGCGTGCGGAGCTGTTGGCATCTGCCTGTGGCTGGGCGCCAGCGATGGCTATCGGTGGGGCGACAGAGGCACATGCACATTTGTCACTTGGAGCTGCCGAGACCACGGGGCCGACCGTGGCGACGGGCATTGGGAGGCTGGCCAGGACGCCACGGGGCGCGTCCAAGGGGTCATGGAGCATGGTTGGAAAGCCGCCCATGACATTCTCCCCCACCTGAGTTGGCGACGTCCTCGGCGCCTTCCTTGCAAGGTAATCATCAATCAGGCTCTTGTAGGCTTTGAGGTTTGTTCCCCTCTCCCAAGTATTCTCCTCTGCATCACATCCTTGCCATTTCACCAAGAACTCCTGGTGATCTTTTCTTGAGGCGTGAATCACTCGATCATCAAGAATAGCTTCACCACGCCTTTTCCCGGTTGAATTAGGGCCTCGAATACTTGGTATTGTGAGTTGGCTTCGTGAAGGATCCTCCATATCTTCCCGAAAAGATTTCAAGAGACTGACATGGAAAACAGGAAGGATTTTCCACCAAGCTGGGGTATCCACCCGGTATGCAACTTTCCCAATGCGCCTTTCAATGGACAAGGGTCCAATATATTTTTGCAATAGGCGAGGGTCATGGACCCCTGCAAACAAGTACCGCTTTGGGATTTTGACCATCACTTTGTCTCCCACCTGGTATTCAACAAAGCGGCGATTCTGATCAGCATGCCTCTTCATCCGCTTTTGGGCTTTGACAAGATAGCTCCGCACTATCTCCAAATTTTGCTTCCATTCTTTTGAGAAGCTAGCAGCCCGAGGAGATTTTGACATGTTTGGTGCGTTCACTGTGTGTGGGAGTAGCGGTTGCTGTCCGGTAACAATTTCAAAAGCGCTTTTGTTGGTACTTGAGCTCTTTTGTGAATTGAAACACAGTTGAGCAGCATCCAGAAGCTTCACCCAATTCTTCTGCGATCCGGTCACAAAGTGCCGGAGATATTCCTCTAGCATGCCATTGAATTGCTCCGTCTGGCCATCAGATTGCGGATGAAAACTTGAGCTATGACTCAATTTTGACCTGAGGCACTTAAAGAGTTGGGTCGAAAAATTGCTAGTGAAGCGTGAGTCGCGATCACTAACAATGTCTTTAGGTAAGCCCCAATATTTGACGACATGAGAGAAGAATAGTCGAGCTGTATCTTCTGCTGATATATATTGTGGGGCTGCTATAAAGGTAGCATACTTGGAAAACCGATCCACCACAACCAAGATAGTTGTGAGATCTCCGACCTTGGGCAATCCGGTGATGAAGTCCAGGGAAACGCTTTCCCAAGGTCTTTTTGGTACAGCTAGTGGTTCCAAGAGCCCTGCCTGCATCAAGCGGTCTGACTTATCTTTCTGGCATACTAGACAAGTCTTCACATACTGAGCGACGTCATCGACCATTTGAGGCCAATAATATGCACGGCGAAGTAATGCCATGGTGCGTTCCTCGCCGGGATGACCGGCCCACAAAGTATCGTGGCATTCTGCAAGAAGAGCCCGTCGCAGATCTCCTCCTTTAGGAACATAAAGTCGGTTCCCTTTCACCTTCAGGAAACCATCTTCGGTGTAGAACTGGCGAGTCTTGCCATGTCCTACCAAATCAACCAAATATTGTGCAGCAGGATCCTTGATGAGTAGATCATGTATCTGGTCTTTTATGGTGGTGGTTACTTCGCTTCCCTTTAGGGCGGCGAGTACACACATCGATGCTAGATCAGCTCTCCGACTGAGTACATCAGCAACATGATTGGTCTTTCCACTTTGGTACTCCAGGTTGAAGTGAAATTCCGCTAGGAGTTCCTGCCACCTAGCCTGTCGACCGTTCAGCTTTGGCTGGGTCATGAAATGGCTAACGGCTGTGTTGTCTGTCTTGACCACGAATGGGGCTCCCAGTAGATAATTCCTCCAAAGGCGTAAGCAATGAACGACAGCCAATAATTCTTTTTCATGGGCGGCATAGCGCCGCTCTCCATCCTTCAGTTTCCGACTCTCGTACGCTACGGGATGCCCTTCTTGTAGCAATACTCCACCAAGTGCATAGTCGGAGGCATCCGTTTGCACTTCGAATGGCTTGGCCAAGTCAGGGAGGGCCAAGACTGGGCTACTAAACATAGCCATCTTCAATGCGTCGAAGGCCTCTGCCCGCTTGGGGCCCCAATCCCACGGGGTGGCCTTCTTGAGAAGTTCTGTCAGTGGCACTGCAATGAGGGAGTAACTTTTCACAAAACACCAATAGAAGTTGCATAGACCAAGGAACGACCTCAAGGCATGTATATCCTTAAGAGGCGGCCATTCTGTAATGGCCTGAATCTTCTGCTGGTCCATCTTGATCCTTCCTTCCTCGATGACATGTACGAGGAAGTCAATTTGTTTCTGAGCAAAGGAGCACTTGGATAGCTTCGCATATAATTTGTGCTCCCGCAATCGGGCTAGGACCTTCCGCAAATGCTCCAGGTGTTCTTCCAGTGTCTGTCTATATACCACAATGTCATCCAAATAAACCACGACAAATTCATCAATGTATTCTCGGAAGACTTGGTTCATCAAGGTGCAAAATGTGGCTGGCGCGTTAGTCAAGCCAAAGGGCATAACCAGGAAGTCGTACGACCCATATCTTGTCACACAGGTCGTCTTGTGCTCATCACCATCTGCAATCCGAACTTGCCAATAACCTATCCTCAGGTCTATTTTGGTGAATACCGTCGCACCACCCAGTCTATCAAACAAGTCTGCCATTAGCGGAACAGGATACTTGTTTTTCACGGTGATTTTGTTTAGAGCCCGGTAATCCACACAGAGTCGTAAACTACCATCATGTTTCTTTTGGAATAACACAGGGGACCCGTATGGGGACTTGGAGGGCACGATGATCCCTGTGTCTAGCATTTTCGTCAATTGTCTCCGAAGCTCGGAGAGTTCGGGTTGTGACATTCTATACGGCGCCCGGGCAGGTGGCTTCGCACCCGGCACCAACTCAATCTCATGGTCCACAGTTCGCCTAGGCGGAAGGCGCTTTGGCAATTCTTGTGGCATGATGTCTTCAAATTCCAGAAGCAACTCCTTCACGGGTACAGGAATGGGACCCGAGGAGCGTTCTATATCTTCCATGCAGAGGGTAGCCAGGAACGTGGGTTCATGTCTTTTTACCCCCTTCTTCAACTGCAAGGCCGAGATGTTCTCGGCTGCCATCTTCATGGGAATGCACGGAATAATGCAGGGCTTGGCCCCATTTGCCCCCATCATCAGTAGCATGTCTGCATACGGTGCGGGCATGGTATTGGTCTGTCTCAGGAATTCCAACCCCACTATTAACTCAAAGTCATCTATGATCACTACGCGCAGGTTGAACTTTCCTTCATAAGGGCCAAGCTTCACTGGTACTTCTTTGGCTATTCCACCCACTGGTTGAGGTGGTGAGTTGATAGCCTTCACACGACCTTTGCCCTTTCCTACAACTAGTCCAAGACGCTCCACCTGAGTCGAGGCTAAGTAGTTGTGGGTGGCACCCGTGTCTATCATTGCACGAATGGGCTTGCCATTTACCTTCATGTCAACGAACATTAAGGTCCTCTCTTGATGAGGAGGAGTCCTCAAATTCGCCTTCTTATTTCCTTTCCTGGCAATTGGACAGGGGTCCTTCTTCTTGCGGATACCGGCACTGGTTCCCGCTAAGGGCTCAGAAATGGAGCCAATAATTGCATTGAATGCACCTACTGGCTCGGTCTGGTTCGCATCATCGGCATCATCATCCGTCCCATCCTCAAAAGCTTGATGGGCGTTCATCTGTGCATGTGGGAATTCATTATTCCAATGTGGTCCGCCGCAATGACGACATCCTGAGGGGGGCTTCCTCCCCCGATCATTGTTGTTAGATGCAGCACTAGTACTGCCGGGAGAGGGAGCCTTGGATTTGGGTGCACTCCGGTCTCCTCCACTTCTGCTAGGGCCACCAGTGTTTGGTTGGCCCCCTTTGTATCCTCCTCGGACAGGCTGTTGAGGCCTATCCTTCCGGGCTTCCACTTGGTAATCCCCAAGGCACTCTGCTGCTTGGATTGCCTTAGGCAACGTGTCTACCCTTTGTCTCTGCAACTCCATCTGGGCATAAGGTTTCAACCCTTCCAAGAAGGTGAAGAGTTTGTCTTTGTCCCCCATGTCACGGATGTTCAACATGAGCGCGGAGAATTCCCGCACGTAATCTCGCACTGATTTGGTCTGGCGGAGCTCCCGCAACTTTCTCCTAGCATTGTACTCAACATTTTCGGGGAATAACTGTAGGCGTATGGCTGCCTTCAGTTCTGCCCATGTCTCGAGGGCATCTTCACCAGCCTTGATGGCTTCATGCTTCACCCGCCACCAGAGTTTGGCATCACCCTGAAGATACATGGTAGCAGTTGCTACCTTCTTAGCTTTTTCTAGGCCTCCCACGGCATCGAAGTATTGGTCGATGTCGAAAATAAAATTTTCCACTTCTTTGGCATTCCGAGCTCTACTGTATGGCTTTGGCTCAGGAATTTTCAGCTTTTGTGCCATAGGGGCGAGGTTCACACCACCCCCAAATTGGTTTCCGCCTCCTCGAAGTAGGCGTTGTAAAGCAGCATTGACAACATTGAGCTGGCCTGTCAAGTTGTCTATAGTTTGTTGCATGGCAGTCACCCTGTCTGTCTCTTGTTCCCTGTTGGCTAAATCCTCAGCACGCTCCTGCTGGAGGACCTCAAATTTACCAAAAATTTCAGCTGCCTCTGTGGCTGCTGTTTGCAGGTCTCCTTCAGAGTCGCGACTGATGTTTTCTATGTCAACTTCAGCCTGGATGAGTCTGCGGTCCAGGTCGTCCAACCTTTGCACTAGGCTGGTCTTTAGATCGGGCACCATTTCCACAATGGGCCGTAATGCGTCAACCGTTCCCTCAAGGGTCGCGATGCGATCCCCATAATTCACCATGGTCAGAAATGGCGGTAATTGCAATGTAATCCCTCGTCCGATGTCGAGCCTAGTCTCTGATACCAATTGTTACGCGGCGCCTTCCTGAAGTTCCTTGGAAGGGCGACGTAAGGCTAAGCAACCGATGTCAGTATGGTTGATGTCCGCCAACCGAGGTCCCCTCCGTATGCTAGACTAGATTGTCAGTGCCGTACGGGAAAACCAATGTCATGAGCAATTGAAAGAGAGAAGAAAACAGAATTGAGAATGAAAGAAAGCTTGATTGCATTGAATGAAAGCTATTACAGAAAACAAGACGGTGTCGGGGGGAGAGACACCAGTACAGAGAATTGTTTGCTTGCTTGAAAGTTTTGATTGCTTGGTCCCCCTTAATAATGCTTAAAAAAATAAACCAATATTACATGACTAGATCTATGAAAGCTGAAAAATCACACTTAAAGAAAATGCAGCAAAACTACTCTATATTTACAATGAAAAGGACTTAGTCTTCTACAAAGCAGCAACAAGTCCGTTGGCAGCAACTTTGTCTTTAGCATCAGGGTCTGCGCGCGTGGCATTGTCTACGCACGCGGCGCTGTTGGCATCTGCCTGTGGCTGGGCGCTGGCGATGGCTATCGGTGGGGCGACAGAGGCACATGCGCGCTTGTCACTTGGAGCTGCCGAGACCACGGGGCCGACAGGGGCGACGGGCGTTGGGAGGCTGGCCAGGACGCCACGGGGCGTGTCCAAGGGGTCATGGGGAATGGTTGGAAAGCTGCCCATGACATACAAACATTCGAGTAGATGGCGTACAAGTTCGTAACAGCTCATGTCGGAGCCAAAAAGGCTGAAATTAGTGTAAAAGACATCTTCACCATCAGGAAATCCCCAGGGTAAGGACTGAGGACTTCTTAGCTCGGTTCAATAGAGTAAGGATAACCTTACCAAATGTCTCTGAAGGAATGGTCGTAGCAGCCTTCCAGAATAAGCTAAACAGAGAAGGGTCGAGGGCGAGCAGAAAACTGCTGAGCCGATTGATAAAATACCCACCGGCCACCTGGGACGAGATCCATAACGCCTATTGTGCTGAGGTTAGGGCAGACAACGAAGACCTCAATGGGCCGACTCGATGACTTATCTCAGTGCAATCCAAACCCAAGAGGGAACGTAGGGATAATACGAGGAGAGGCCCTCCCATGCTGCGACCGGGTAGAGATCGGTATCAACCTTATATCAGGCCACCCGTCCCTAATTTCCACCGCGAAGATGGCCCCTCTAGGCCATGATCAGACATCCCCAGAGGCGACCAAGGTATGGTTCCTTTACTATCTGCTCATAACTTATGTGTGCCACCTACAGATGTGGTCTAAGCGCTCGAGAAGCTCAGGCCGAAGGTGAAGTGGCCATCGAAGATGAGGTTCGATTGGAACACAAGGAACTCGAACTCCTTATGTGAATTCCACCAAGACTAAGGGCACAAGACAGAGGACTACCACGCCCTAAGGTTAGAAGTGGTGGCTCTACTGCAACAAGGACACCTCAAGGAGTTGCTCAGTAATAAATTCAAGATCACCTTGGTAAAGGGGCAAGAACGCCCAGACTCGCCAAAGTCGTCGTCTCCCGCTCGCACCATCAACTTGATAAGCGGAGGCAG
This sequence comes from Nicotiana tabacum, assembly GCF_000715075.1. Lineage (NCBI taxonomy): Eukaryota > Viridiplantae > Streptophyta > Magnoliopsida > Solanales > Solanaceae > Nicotiana > Nicotiana tabacum. The sequence goes on from NC_134098.1 coordinate 37,162,839, forward strand.
AGATGACACATTCATCAATGGCATCAGGTTTACCGCCACTCACAAACTTAAGAGATCGATCACCCACGAACGATATGATGGCCTCAAAGAAAGTATCATCTTCGATGATTCAGATGCCAACGGTTTGACCTTCCTTCACAATGATACACTTGTTATTACCTTACGCATTCCTGATAATGATGTTAGGAGGATTATGGTCGACGATGGAAGCGGGGGATGCATTATCCATCCCCGAGTTCTCGTACTGATGCGACTCAAGGATAAGATAGTGCCACGCTGCATCACATTGATAGGTTTTAATAACGCAGTTGAGCGGACATCCGGAGAAATTACACTGCCCGTCCTGGCCAGCGGAGTCACTTTAAAGACCATATTCCATATCATGGATGAGGATACGGCATATAACGCCATCATAGGACCATAGATATATCCCATGAGAGTCGTCCCCTCCAGCTTATACCAAGTGATAAAGTTCCCAACACCTTGGGGAATATTCAGCATACGCGAGGAACATCGCACGTCCCGGGAATGCTATTGGATCGCCCTGTATAGTACAACCACTCAACAAAAGAAAGAAAAGGAAAAAGAAGCATAGCAATCAGCAGGGGGTCGAGGTCCCTTCATGTCGAAGCCAAATATACCATTATGGATCCAGAAATGCTCTAAGCCGCAGGGTCAACCATAAAGAACCTCGAACCTGTCCATCTATACCCGAGCGACCCCAACAAAAAGGCCTACATAGGCAGCAAGCTTAAGGATCCAGGTAAGTTCAGTCAATTCTTAATAACTAACACAAACTTATTCTTTTTAGCCATGTAGATATGCCAGGCATCCCCAATGAAATAGCTACGCACAAATTGAATGTCAACCCCTACTACCCTCCAGTAAGGCAGGCCCGACAAAAGTTCAACCCCGTCATCAACGGGGCCGTCCACGAAGAAGTGGAGAAACTCCTGGCAAACGGCTCTATGAGGGAGTCAAAGTACCCCAAGTGGATTGCTAATGTAGTAATGGTCAAAAAGAAGAATGGGAAGTGGAGAATGTGCATGGACTTCACTGATCTGAACAAAGCTTGTTCAAAGGATTCATTCCTATTGCTGCATATTGACCAGCTCATCGATGCCACAACGGGACACGAATTGCTGAGTTTTCTGGATGCATACAGGAGGAGGACCAGAAGAAAACTATATTCATCACTCACAGGGGAACGTACTGCTATAGGGTCATGCCATTCATGTTAAAGAACACAGGGGCCACGTACCAAAGGCTGGTCACAAAAATGTTCGAAAACTAGCTCGGTAAGCCCATGGAAGTATACATTGACGACATGTTAGTCAAATCCTTGAGAGTTGAGGATCACATCAACTATCTGAAGGAAGCATTCGAAATATTGAGGAAATACGGGATGAAATTGAACCCCGAGAAATGCGTGTTTGGTGTGACTTCGGGTAAGTTTCTTGGTTTCTTGGTGTCATAGCGCAGAATCGAGGTCAACCTAGATTAAATTAAGGTTATCGACGAGATATCAAAACACCTAACTACTAAGAAACAAGTCCAATGACTGACGGGTCAAATTGCAGTCTGTCCGTATTTATTTTGAGGTCTCCCGGTAGATGCCATAGATTCTTCAATGTACTCAAAAAGGAAAATAACCTCGAATGGATGCCCGATTGCAAAAAAGCACTGAAGGAGCTCAAGGAATACCTTTCATCACCACCCCTACTCTCAGAGCCTGAGCCCGGAGAATGTCTCCTCGTCTACCGCGCCGTTTTAGAGGTAGCGGTAAGTGCAGTCCTGGTTCAAGAAGACAAAGGTACGTAATCTCCAATTTACTATATCAGTAAGACACTTATCGATGCCGAGATGAGGTATCCTCACCTAGAGAAATTATCCCTGGACCTTGTCATAGCTTCAAGAAAGCTTAGGCCATACTTCCAATTCCATCCAATCTCGGTCGTCACCACGTTTCTTTTAAGGAACATACTGCATAAACCCGAACTGTCAGGGAGATTGGACAAATGGGCAATAGAGTTAAGTGAGCACGACATCACTTACCAACCTCAGACAACCATAAAGTCACAGTTGCTCACCAACCTTCATCGCGGATTTTAGTGCCAAGGTAATGCCCGAGGTCGAAAAGGAATCCACACAAACATCCGGCTTGATGCAAGACCTCTGGCTCTTGAACACTGACAGCTAATCTAATGCATGCAGGTCTAGACTAGGACTCGTGCTCGAAGTCCCCACTGGCAAAATAATCTGCCAATCTATAAGGTGCCTAGATATGACTAACAATGAGGCCGAGTATGAGATAGTAATTGCAGGAGTGACGCTAGCACTCGACTATGAAGCAAGGAGCTTAAGACTACGTTGTGACTCCCAACTCATAGTCAACTAAGTTACTGGGACTTTCCAGATCAAAGAGTAGAGGTTACAGAAATACCATACCGAGATCTACAAACTGTTGCCCAAGTTTGATGAATGTCAGCTCGACCAGATTTCACGACTCAGAACGTCGAGGCTAACAACCTCGAAACATTGGCCACCACAACAAAAAGCATAACCTCTGGGGACAAAATTGTTGTGCATCTCCTCAAATCAGCCTTAGATCACGTCGAGGTAAAATCTATAAACTTAACGTGGGACTGGCGCAATTGCATTATAAATTACTTGCGGGACAGTGTTCTCCCAAATGATAAAAAAGAAGCCAGGAAGTTGAGAATGCAAGTAGTGAGATACAGCCTCCTCAATAATGAATTGTATAAAAGGACGTACGGGGGAGCCTTGGCAAAGTGTTTTGGCCCAAACCAAACTCAATGCATCCTCGAGGAAATCCATGAAGGCCATTGTGGCAGTCACTCCGGTGACCGAGCACTTGTCAGATGCCTCATATAAGCACGGTACTATTAGCCCGCCATGAATAAAGTCGCTATGGAATTCATAAAGAAGTGTGAACAGTGCCAGAAGTACGCCCCAATAATCCACCAAGCAGGCGAACACCTCTATTCCGTCACCTCGTCATGGCTGTTCATCAAAAAGGGGATGGACATCGTGGGATCTCTCCCGCCGGGATGAGGTAATGTTAAATTACTTTTAGTTTTGACTGACTACTTCTCTAAATGGGTGAAAGCAGGCACATTCACCCAAATTCATGAACAAGAAGTAATCAGCTTCATATGGAAGAACATCATCTGCTGATTTGGCCTGCCCAAAGAAATAAGCTACGACAACGGACCCCGGTTCATAGGGAGAAAAATCACCGAGTTTTTCAAAAAGTGGCATATCAAAAGAATACTCTCAACCTCGTACCATCCAGCCAGCAATGGGCAAGCAGAATCCTCCAACAAGTCAATTTTAAATATCCTAAAGAAAAGACTCGAAGATGCTAAGGGACTGTGGCCTGAGACACTCCCAGGAGTATTGTGGGAACATAGGAGAACCCCAAAAACAAGCACGGGAGAAACACCTTACTCCTTAGTCTATGGGTCTGAAGCAGTCACACCAGTTGAAGTGGGAGAACCCAGTCTAAGGTACACCAACAAGAGCGACAATAACAATGACGAGAATAGACGACAGGATATTGACAAAGTCGAAGAACGGAGAGACATCGCGTATGTAAGAATGGTCGCATAGAATCAACAAGCAGAGCGCTACTACAACAGAAAGGCCAAGGTATGGTTACTCAACGTCGGGGATTACGTGCTCAAGGCCAAGACCCAAGTAGGAAGAGACCCATGAGAAGGGAAATTAGAAGCCAATTGGGACGGACCGTACAAAATCATAGGCAAGGAAGACAATGGGTCTTTCCAATTGGAGACATTGGAAGGAAAGCTACTACTGAACAATTGGAATATCATCCACCTCAAGTACTTCAACTTCTGAAAAACAAGGAATGCCCCGTAAATTGCACTCTTTTTCCCTCACTTGAGTTTTGTCCCACAGGGTTTTCTCAATAAGGTTTTTAACGAGGCAACAGCCGGGACATTTCTAGGTGAAGTATGCGGGAACAACCATATTTCATTTCCCGACACCTCAAGAATCTCCGAATCAAACAATAAAGGGACTAGATATACTGGGACTGGAACGCCAACCAACACCAAAAACTTGTAATTTTCTCCAAAAATGCCTCAGGGCAAAATGATATAATCAACACAACGTTATTAAAATGAATGAGATACATGTTTATTAGAAATGTTCTCCTAAGTCTCTCAACTAAGAGGTACATTCGACCAGCTCGAACAAAACTCCTCCTTCAGCCCCCGGCCACGTCTCAACTAAAAAGACGTATATTCGGCCAGCTCGAACAAATATCCTCGGCCCCTGGCTGCGTCTCAACTAAAAAGACGTACATTCAACCAGCTCGAACAAAGATCCTTGGCCTCTAGCCACGTCGTAACTAAGAAGTTGTACATTCGACCAGCTCGAACAAAACTCCTCGGCCCTTGGCCATATCTCCACAAAGAGAACGTATGTTCGAGCAGCTCGAACCAAACTCCTCGGTCCATGGCCACTCCATACCTACAAAAAGCACTCACTCAACCCGCTTGAGTAGGGTCTCCCAGCCCCACGACCATCGCGACCCAGTTGGCAACAACAAAAGGAAGAAGTGCATAAATAAAGCACACAACCACAAAAACAAAAATATGCAAGGATAGAAAAAGGTACACATAAAACAAAAGTTGACTTTAATGTTTAGAATTGAAGCATGAACTAAGATAAATAATCAACACCCAATCATAAACAAGAATTAAATTAAGTACCAATAAGGTTTACACACTAGGCTTGGGTCACAACCCTAGTAAGAATCTAGCTACTCATAGTGGGAATTGAAGAAAATAAAGAAGAAATACTAATTAAACCCATAATCAAATATTAAAATGATAAAATATAATATTTAAACACTAACATACTCACAAACTTCCTAAAATGGCAAAATGTAACAGCTACAATAGCTCAAACTTCGAAACTTGACCTAAAAATATAAAACTCGTCTATTTATAGTGGCCCAAAATACGCTGACAAAAATGACCCTCGGGAGGTTCTGCAGCCGCACAATTCCATGTGTAGTCCGTAGATTTCTTCAGTTGGCAGGAGCTTGGATTCTGCAGCCGCATATTTCTGGATTGCGTCTGCGAAGCATCTTCTGCGACCGCACAATTTTTGTGCGGTCCGCACTTCAGCAAGGCTTCATGTATTGGTCTTTTGAACACTCTATGAACTTTGAATCATTTGCCAGTGCAAACCTTGTTCTGCGACAGCACAATTCATGTGCGTTTCGCATATTAGCCAAAGTCCTGTTGGGTTCTTTCACTTGGTTTGCAACTGCAGATAGAATTCTGTGGTCCGCACTTTCTTCTGCGGGCGCAGAAATCCTTTTGCAGACTGCACTTCTTTGATACTGCGCCCTTTATTGCCTTGTGATTCAGAACACTCCTTTTTTAGTCGGATATCATCATGGGAGACCAAACTTCCAACATTCCTGTAATTTGCATAGTTTCATTAGTTTTGGGATCATAAATCAATACTTTCAGACTAAAACAAAATTAAAACGGTACTAACAAGTAGTCAAAATCCCCACTCATAAACTTTTCCAAACTTAAGTCTTTGCTTGTCCTCAAGCAAATAAATTAGTTCCCACCTCCTAGAGTTAAGGGTCATTTCAGCGAGTCAAAGGTGAGCCATTCACACATCAGTTGGGACCAACAATTACCCACACTACTCATGCATTATCAACAAGGTGACACTTCAAATATTCATGAACATATAGTTATAATGTGACATTTGCGCTTCAAGAATTGACTTTACTCATCGAGGACTCTTGTTCTATCATGTAAGTCATGGTGGACTCCAAACTCTTCCTCCTATACTTTCCATTTGCCAAGCTCATTTAAGAAATTAGCACTCAATCTTAGGATTCATGAAAGGTTCACTCGTCTCTCACAAGAGAATGTCACAAGTACGGCTTCAAGTACCATAGGCTTGCCCCTCAAGTAGATCACCACTAATGTAAGATCACTCGGTTTGAAATCAAGTAGGACTTCTTTCGGGTTGTAATGAAGGCTTTTGGATTAGGATAGAATACTATATGGGTACTTAGTTACACCTTTCCTTAAGCACTTCACACTTTCATTTCTCGGCTCACAATTGCCAATTCTTAGAGGCATTTTCTTTTCATTGGGGATTAGAGAGACTTAACATCACTCTTTTTTGTTCATTTTTTTCTTTTTCTCCCTTTATTTTATTGCTCATGTTAGGGATCATTACCTCTTTTTGAGACCATCAACTCTTCCACTTATTCGCGTTTTTTATTTTTCTTTCTATTCTTTTCTTCTCTTGCCTTCTCTTTTCATAGAGATCCTTTCTTTTCTCTTTTTGTACCTTGATACCTTTTTCAAATTCGTCATCTCTCCCCCAAACTTATGTTTTAAGCCACTTGTTTCACAAGAGTGTTAAGGAAAGTCCGGGTGCCAAGAGAGGGTCACGACAAAACGGGTAAAGGCTTATAACATGGTTATCAAATGAGAAAGGCTAGAGGCTCAAAGAGGTTAACTAGGGATAATGATGTTGGTTGGCAATAGAAAACTCGAACGGGCCAAGGAAAGCCTACAAACACTTCTCAAACCAAGCAAAACTTAGGATTTCGCCTTGAAACATATTCGGGGCAAGTTCTAGACACTTCACGCGTATACTTGGACTAGCAACAATTCATCTCACCCCTGACGCAACTAGATTGTAAAAGAGGATAGAGTCGAGGGCCTACCATTACCACATTTAAGTTTAAAGATCACTATGGTCCAATTAAACCACTTGATGGTTTCCAAAGTCAACTCAAGAGTCACAAAGTCACTAACTAGAGCTATTTTTTTCAAAAACCTTGTCTCTAACCATAAGCACGTAGTTAAGTGTGTTGGTACCTATTGAAGTATGGTCGACTCTTCGAGCATGACTTGATTAGGTCTTTTTATTCATTACTACTACTACTATTATTACCTAAACACAAAAATAGACTCATTCCCTTAAGAAGGTTGTCACGCCATCCATCGTTGGGATGAGTCACCCGGTTCACACAATAACTACCTTTGGAAAGAACCGCGACATTAAGAAAACCAAAAGCTTATTATCTACTAAAGCATAAAAAGAATCTACTTAACAAAACAAGAACTAATATGGAAAAGATAAAAAAGCTAATAAGCAAAAACAAAGATAAAGAAGCTAATGAGCAACAACTACTAAAGATAGAATGAATATACATAATAAGAGAGAGAGAGAGAGAGAGAGAGAGAGAGAAAATATAGATAAATACAAATAAAAAAGAGAGAATATCATCAAATTATTACAGACTAAATGTATCAAAGTGTACCAATGTGTCAAATAAACTCCACCCCCCCTCCCCCCGAATAAAAGTAAGCATTGTCCCCAATGCTTAGCAAAATAAGAGTAAAAGAGGAGAGGGTGAAGAGAAAACTCCCTATGGATCCTTGGATATCTCAGTGTCCCCAGTAATGGCATCTCCCTCAGGATCAGCCAACTGAATCTCATCATCATCAAATCTAGGTATGGCTGGGTTGGCGAACATCTCAGCACTGCCTCAACAGTGTCGGTAGTAAGGTCTGGTTCGTCAGACTGGCCAACTGGTGCTACCGGTGCAGATAGTGCTGAAGGATATGGGGCGTACTGGTGCGGGTCAAGCAGCATGTCAAAAGGAAGGTCTCCAGCTGTAGCAAGTCTAGTTACCTCCCTCCGGAGCTTGTCCACTAATTTCTTGCTCACCTGGGACTTTCTCATCTTCTTTACTTCCTTTCCTAACACCTCAATCACTGACTCGTGCTGTACCAAGGTGACCATGATAGTCTTCTGGTTCTCCATAATCTTCTTCAATGTCTCCTCAATGTCAAAATGAACCTGTGATGCCTGTGAAGTAGACTGCGCTACAACAGTATTGGACAAGTCAGACAACTTTGAAGTAGCTGTCTGCATCCAGTTTTTAATACTCGCCAATATCTGGGAGACTCGTAGCACAGATAGTGGGGCAGTGGGCATGGGAACTAGCCTCGGAGTTGTAGCAGGAGTTATGGTAGGAGTTGTATTCCCAAATTCATGAATCTAAGCTAAATTCTCAATTGTAGAAGGCTTAACATCGGTGGATGGAAGATCAACTGCCTCAAAAGCTACCACTGTTGGCTCATCATACTGGCCTGTGGTGGTAGAAGGCTGGGTTTTTTTCTTCGGGTTGCTCGCATCCATAAGTGAATACCAATCGAAAGGCTTCTTCGCCTTTACCTTGGTGTCAAAGTCCCTCGGCTCTACCTTTGCATCAGTGAGATATTCTATAATAGTGTTGGGATAAGGGTAGGCCGAGCTGTCCTGCCGGGCAATCACTGAAATGTTGGCCGACATTATGGCACCCACATTGATTGGGTAACCGGCCATGATTGGAAGCCACAAGCTCTGCCCTAGGGATAGGAAGGTGAGTCTCATTCTGGCTTGGATCCAGTCTACTGCAGACAAAGGTTTGCTACCCCTTCGCCTCAAAACTCAGAGTGTTCCGGTGGATGGGAACCCCAATAGCGATCCATGGTGGTGGTGGCCCTGGTGGTGCTAGAATCTCAGCCAACCAAGGTCGGACTTCATCCTATAGTGCGCATTTCTCCAGATATTCTTTCGGCTCAACATCCTCAAGGCCCAAATACGTATTTAGCGTATGCTGATCAAACCTCACCTTGAGGTCGCGCACTTTGGTCACCTTCGTCCCTTTCTTGATATGAGCGACATTGGCATAATATTCACGAATGAGGTATTCTTTGGTATCTTCTACCCTCTCGGTGAACCACATCCACCCCTTTCATGCCCTGAACTATCTCAATATAGCTGGGTTGTACTTCTCCAAATCCTTCAACAAAAACTGTCACTCAAGAGTTAGCGACCTCACTGGCCACCACATACGGAAACTGCTAAAGTCGGCTAGGCTGACAAAATGATCCTCCCAAACCTCTTTCTTCTTTGATCATTCAAGGCCTGAAGTTATAGCATCACCCCATCTGCCATCATCGAGGATGTCATGTATAACGGGAGCCTCAGGGACTGGTGCAGCTGATGGCTCAAAAGCCTGGCTAGCACTCTCTGACCCCTCGGAGGTGCTGTGAGATGAAGATGGCTAGTCCCTGAGCTGATATCTCCCCTGCGGCCTCGACTGTGTCGTCGGCTGCTCCTTTTGAACAGAGGCTGAGTTTCCCTCTGACACTTCCCTAGACATGACATATGAGCTAGACTCGGAGAGGTTTGCACCTCTCCCTCTGCCTGCTAGTGCTTTCTTTCTTATCGTCTTTGGCTGGCCAAGGGGCAAGGCACTTTTGCCTCGACCCCAAGAAGATTCACCTCTCTCTTTTAAAGTGTCGCCTCGTCCTCTTGATCGAATCATTGTCTGTATCAAATAGAATATATTGTTAGTTGCAATTCGATATTCAAACACATATAGGAGACATGTAAGTAAAAAAGAAACCATAGAACACAGTGGGGTTGTACAATATAGTCATACCTGCAGGGAAAGGGATCTGTAGTCCACACAATTTCACTTGCGGCCGTAGATGGGGACTCGCGGTCCACACATTTTTGTTGTGCGACCGTAAAAAGGAAGTGCGTTCTGCAAAATTTGACTTGCGGCCGCACCTCTGAGTCCCAAAAATGTTAACTCTCCGATGACAAATAATGTGCTCATCTGCGGCCGCAAGAGGAAATCTGCAGTCCGCACAATTTTACCTACGGCCGCAGATTCCTGCCTCACATATGTGTTTCAAAATGCATTATGCGGTCACAGAATTCAAAAAAAAAAGAAGAAGAAGTTACGAACATACATTTTATTTCTTAGTAGATTTTTCAATTTCTTACAAAAATAGACATGGCAACATTATAAAAACATGCAATTGTACGAACCCAACCCCACTAGAGCATGTATCATGGTTACCCAGTCCAGATCTACCATATATGGACACATAATGGAACTCTAATAACAGATGGCTAAAAAGAACTAAAAATTTAAAAATTAAACTAATTAAAGAGATTAATATGAAATTGAAGCATACTAGATAGAGTGAATGCACTGAGTGAGTAATCTAGGTGGCTGTGTGTGTGGACAGTGAAATCTTCAAGAAAACTTAGCAGGGCAACAATGTTTGTTCAAAGTAGAAAAAGAGTAAAATTAGACCTACTATTCAATTTATACCCTTCAAAATGACAAGGAAGCAGATACAAGTGCGGCCGCACATTTTCATGTGCGGTCCGCACTCTTTAACCCGGGAGATCACTTTTGGAAACCAATCTGCGTTCCACATATTTTTGGGTGCAGCCGCAGATTTCACGTGCGCAGATTGACCTCTGTACTGACAAGCTTAAACTTCAGAGAGTTGGTGTTTTTGACATTACAATTCTGCGGTCCACAAGACAAATGTACGGTCCGCAATGCTCATCTGCTATGGCACCTAAAAATGTGCGGTCCGCACTCTTTTGAACACTTAGCCATATTTTCGTCCACAATTCCTGTAAGTCACACTCACCCTGTATCACACTTCAAATCAAGTTAGAATAAAAATTGCACCTAACAACAAAAGAAAAATAAAAAGAAACATGGGTTGCCTCCCAAGAATCGCCTAATTTAATGTCGCGACACAATGCAAAAATACCATCAAGTGAGATGAATGACTACCACCACGTGGCTATCTCCAACCTTTCCCAAGTAATGCTTCACCTGGTGAACATTGACTCGGAATACCTCATTGTTTTTGTTTTTCAAGTCTAATGCACCAAACGGTGTCACACCCACAACTTCAAAAGGACCACTCCATTTAGATTTTAGCTTCCCGGGAAACATCCTCAACCTCGAGTTAAACAACAATACAAGATCTCCCACCTTGAATTCTTTGTTCCAAATGTATTTGTCATGAAAATATTTCATCTTTTCTTTGTACAAGGACGAACTTGCATAAACATGGTACCAGAACTCATCCAATTCATTCAAGTGTGCAACCCTTAAGTTAGCGGCTACATCCCAATCAAGATTTAACTTCTTTAGAGACCATATGGCCTTGTGCTCTAGTTCCACCGGAAGATGACAAGCTTTCCCAAACAGCAACCGGTATGGCGACATTCCGATAGGTGTTTTGTAAGCCGTCCGATAAGCCCATAATGCATCATCAAGCTTCTTGGACTAATCCGTCCGATTAGCATTCACCGTTTTGGACAAGATACTCTTTATCTCCCGGTTGGAGACTTCCACTTGCCTACTAGCTTTTGGGTGATAGGGAGTCGTGATTTTGTGAGTAATACCATACTTGCTAAGTAAAGTGTCAAAAGCCTTGTTGCAAAAATGTGACCCACCATCGCTTATAATTACACGTGGTGTACCAAACCTTGTGAAGATATTCTTCATTAAGAAAACCATCAAACTTCTCGCCTCATTGTTGGATAAAGCAACGACCTCAACCCATTTGGACACATAATCCACTGCGACCAAGATGTAGGTATTTCCACAAGAACTCACAAATGGGCCCATGAAGTCAATACCCCACACATAGAAAATATCAATCTCCAAAATGGTTGTGAGAGGCATTTCATTTTTCTTTGAGATTCCACCAGCCCTGTTGACATTCATCACATCTTTTCACTAACACACTAGCATCTTTGTAAAGAGTAGGCCAATAGAAACCGTAACTAAGCACTTTGGCCACTATTCTTGCTCTACCATGATGACCACCATATGGAGAAGAATGACAAGCCCCAAGAATTTCACCTTGCTCTTTTTCCGGTACACATCTTCTAATCACCCCATCCGTACAAATCCGGAAAAGGTATGGTTCATCCCAATAATAATCTTGACAATCCCTTTTGAGCTTCTTCCTTTGGCTTGAAGAGAACTCATCCGGAATGATTCCACACACAAAAAAATTTGCTAGATCCGCGAATCATGGCACCTCTTTCATTGAAATTGCCAAGAGTTGCTCATCGGGGAAGGAGTCATTGATTTCTAGGCCACGATGTGGCCTCCCCTCCTCCTCCTCCAAATGAGACAAGTGGTCTGTCACTTGATTTTCACTACCTTTCGTATCTTGGATGTCAATATCAAATTCTTGTACCAAGAGCACCCATCTCATCAACCGAGCTTTGGAGTCCTTTTTTCTCATAAGGTAATGAAACGCCACATGATCCGTGTGGACAATGACGTTTGCACCCATCAAGTACGGGCGAAACTTCTCAATTGCAAACACAATAGCAATGAGCTCTTTCTCCGTAACGGTATAGTTAATTTGGGCACTATTCATGGTCTTACTAGCAAAATAGACCGGATGAAATTTTTTGTTGATGCGTTGCCCCAAAACAACCCCAACCGCTACGTCACTTGCATCACACATGAGTTCCAAAGGGACACTCCAATTTGGAGCGGTGATGATGGGAGTAGTTGTCAACTTGAGCTTCAATAATTCAAAAGCTCTCATGCAATCATCATTGAAGTTAAACTTAGCATCCTTCTCAAGAAGCTTGCACAACAGGTTCACCACCTTAGAGAAATCTTTGATGAAGCGCCGGTAAAAACTCGCGTGGCTTAAGAAACACCTCACACCCTTCACCGAAGTTGGAGGTGGAAGCTCAGAAATTACCTCAATCTTTTCCTTGTCAGCTTCAATTACATTCCTTAAGATTTTATGGCCAAGGACAATACCTTCCTCGACCATGAAATGACATTTCAGCCAATTGAGCACCAAATTTGTTTCTTCACATCTAGCCAACACTTGTCCAAATTTGGAAGACAATCATCAAAAGAATCTCCAAACACCGAGAAGTCATCCATGAAAACATCAAGGTAGTCCTCCACCATGTCCATAAAAATAGCCATCATACACCTTTGAAAAGTCGCTGGTGCATTAACAAACCAAATGGCATCCGCTTGAAAGCAAAAGTACCATAGAGACATGTAAAGGTTGTTTTCCCTTGATCTTCCGGAGCAATGAGAATTTGGTTGTAGCCCGAGTACCCATCAAGAAAGCAATAGAAAGCATGGACGGCCAATCTATCGAGCATTTGATCTAAGAAAAGAAGTGGGAAGTGATCCTTCCTTGTGACTCTGTTGAGCTTGCGATAGTCCATACACACCCTCCAATCGGTCTCCGTTCTTGTAGGAATCAACTCATTTTTGTCATTGGTGACCACCGTCATGCCCCCTTCTTTGGGACACATTGAACCGGAGAAGTCCATGAACTATCGGAGATGGGGTAGACAACCCCGACATCCAACCACTTGATAATCTCTTTCTTGACAACTTCTTGCATAGCCTCATTGAGTCTCCTTTGATGTTCAATAGATGGTTTAGCACCATCCTCCAACTTGATCGTATGCATGAAAAAGGCAGGGCTTATCCCCCGAATATCCGCCAAGGTCCACCCAATAGCCTTCTTCCTCTTTTGTAGCACCGCCAATGTGGAATCTACCTACACGTTAGTCAAATAAGAGGAAAGAATAACCGGTAAAGTAGAACAAGGACCAAGAAATTCATACTGAAGATGTAGAGGCAATGGCTTCAACTCCAAGGTAGGAGGCTCTTCAATAGAAGGCTTTGTCGGAGGAATTGTCCTATTTTCAAGATCCAAGGATAATTTTCGGGGTGCATAGTTGTACGACCCCACTCCTTTCAAAGAATTCACACATTCCATGAAGCCATCCATCTCGTCATCATCAAAATTGAGCAAGACGGCCTCCAACATATCACCAACATTGATTGTAGCACTTGTTTCATCAATAATAACATCGGTCACCAAGTCCACAAAAGAACACACCGCATTGCTATTTGGTTGCCGCATGGACTTACACATATGGAATGCCACTTTTTCATCACCAACCCAGAAAGTGAGTTCTCCGGCCTCAACATCACAAAGAGCCTTACCCATAGTAAGGAAAGGTCTCCCAAGAATAATCGGTACTTCATAATCAACCTCACAATCTAGAATGACAAAATATGCCGGAAGAATGAATTTATCAACACGAACAAAACCATCTTCAATCACTCCCAAGGGCCTCTTCATGGTACGGTCGACCATTTGCAATCTCATAGAGGTGGATCTTGGTTGCCAAATTCCCAAAGTATTGAAGACTGAATAGGGCATCAAATTAATACTTGCCCTAAGATCACAAAGAGCTTTAACAAACTCGACACTTCCAATTGTACAAGGAATCGTGAAAGCACCAGGATCCTCCAACTTAGGAGCCATTGAATGCACAATTACACCCACTTGATGGGTGACTTTGATGGTCTCAAAGTTCATTGACCGCTTCTTTGTCACAAGATCTTTCATAAACTTTGCATAACCGGACATTTGTTCCAAAGCTTTAACTAATGGCATATTGATTGAGAGACTCTTCATCATTTGAATGAACTTCTTGAATTGATTCTCACCATTTTTCTTGGAAAGCCTTTGAGGGTATGGAGGTGGGGGCTTAGGCAATGGTGCCTTAGCCTTTTGCACTACCGGCTCCGGTATGTCAACAATGTGTTCCCTAGACGGGTTTACCTCCTCTCGGGTCTCTTCCACACTATCATCAATATCAATCTGAACTTCATCATTAGGTTGCACCACATTATTCGGGATCTCTTCTTCTTGCATCACTTGATCATCATCAACAAATTGCCTTCCACTTGAGGTGGGTGCATTCCCACCTCTTCCACTTCTTGTGATAACCATCATGACATGCCCCGTGTTGTTACTACCCTTTGAGTTTACCACCGTGTCACTTGGTAGTGCCCCCTTAGGACTAGAATTTAAGGCTTGAGAGATTTGCCCCATTTGAACTTATAGGTTGCGGATTGATGTGTTGTGTGAGGCAAGTTGAGTATCCGAATCGACATTCTTTTCCATCATTTGCTTGACATATTTTCAACATGCCACATCTCATTGTTTGAAGAACTTGAACCATGGGAAGTATAAAGAGGTAGGTTGCTTGGTTGTCGGTACATTGAGGGCCTTTGAAAACCCGACCCCCGGTTGCTTTGATTGTTGTTCCATCTGCCTTGATTGTTACCTCCCCAATTTCCTTGGTTGTTTCCAGTCCAATTTCCTTGATTGTTGTTGTTACGCCAATTCCCTTGATTGTTGCTTCCACTCCAATTTCCATGATTTTTAGAATTCTAATTGCTTTGATTGTTTTGAGGTCGCCATTGTTATTGGCTTGGGCCTTGGAAGTTGTTTCTTTGCCCTTGAAAATTGTTCACATATTGAACCTCCTCTTTTTGTTCATTATAGGAATTATCTTGCTCAAAACTACCATCTTCTTGCACATAGTTCTCCACTCAATTTTGCACTTGTGGACCCTTGGTCCTCCTCTTGTTCACCATCATGTTCACTCCTTCCATAGCATTGACTTGCTTAGGATTTTGCACTTGATTTAGTTTGGCCTTTGCTAGTTGAGTCATGGTAGTTGTCAATACGGTAATGGCTTGCCTATGGTCTTGCAATTCTTTCTGAATGTGGATAATATTCGGGTCACCTTGTGGAACATTGGCCCGGGATTGCCAAGCCGATGATGTTTCTGCCATCTCATCCAAAATCTCACACACCTCCGCATAAGGCGTAGTCATAAAGTTCCCACCGGCTAGTTGATTCACTACATATTAGTTGGTCATGTTAATCCCACGATAGAAGGTTTGTTTAATCATTTTTTTCGTCATATCATTGTTGGGACATTCCTTGACCATAGTTCTATATTGTTCCCATATCTCGTGTAGTGGTTCATTCGGCTTTTGCTTGAATGCCAAGATCTCATCTCGAAGTGTATCCATGTGGCCGGGAGAGAACAACTTAGCATTGAACTTTTCCGCCAACTCATCCCAAGTGTGAATTGAATGGTTCGGAAAATATTCCAACCAATCTAAAGCTTTCCCCCCGTAGAGAGAAGGGAAAAAGCCTTAGCCTCAATGCATCTTCGGAGACATTTGTTTGCTTGCTCCCCCAACAAGTGTACACAAACTCCTTCAAATGTTTATAAGCATTTTGTGTTGGAGCACCGGTGAAGAATCCTCGTTGCTCAAGTAAAGTGAGCATCACATTGGTGATTTGGAAGTTGCCTACCCTAATACGGGGAGGGACTATTGCACTAGCATAACCTTCATTGGGCAATATCAGGTGTGGAGCCATCGCGGTGGAGGTGGGGTGGAACGGGCACATTATCATGAGGTACCCCACCTCTATGATTGGCTTGTGGCGCATGAGGCACCTCCTCTACTTGCTCGACATCCGCATCCAAATCCCCCAAAGGCAAAGTTTTGAGCTCATTGTTCACCATGGTTGTACCTAAGATTTCACATACAAGTTAGTAACACGGAAGAAAAAAAAGATATTCCAAAAACTAACCCAAATATATAGTTAATACCGTTTTAACTCCCCAGAAACGACGCCAAAAATTGATCTACGTTTAATCCGCACTCAATAGTGAGTGGAAACGGTCATTGGAAGAATAGTACCCAACAAGAGTCGGGGTCGATTTCCACAGGGAGTTACAATGGGTGTTAGGAGTATACACTTGACGAGATCGAATGGATTAACTAAATTTTCTCTTCCACAAAAGGTTTTGATTTCTAATTCTACTTTTACTCTAACAATTGTAAGTTAAGATAAGAATCTAGAAGCGAATGATTGTTTTTGGTCTTTTTTCAAATAGTTAAAAAACCTAGGGATGTGACCATAACCTAGGTGTTCACCTAATAGGTTAAGTGCGTTAATACTTGTTTTGTTGATTGGGGTGTATTATAGCTCTCAACTCTATGTCACCCATTCAATACCTCTCGGTCAAATAGTGATTTTGCCCAATTTGGCTTTCTCAAGTCCAAATGGGTATCAAACAAAATAGTTAATATGAGTTCAAGTCGGGTTCTTTCTATCTCTAGTTTGAACCCTTTAATTAGGCTAATCAAACTCTCAATTAACCCAATTCATTATTAGCCAAGTTATCCTAGACTAGGTCCCTCTTTCTCAAGTAGAGATTAAGTCAAAAGGCATGAATCAATGTTTGCAACCATTAATTCTAAAATTGAAGCATGAACTAAGCTAAATAATTAACACCCAATCATAAAAAAAACATTAAATTAAGTACCCATAAGGTTTACACCCTAAGGTTGAGTCACAACCCTAGTAATAATCTAGCTACTCATAGTAGGAATTGAAGAAAATAAAGAAAAAATGATAATTAAACCCATAATCAAAGATTAAAATGATAAAATATAATATTTAAACACTAAAATAATCACAAACTTCCTAAAATGGCAAAATGTAATAGCTACAGCAGCTCAAACTTCGAAACTTGACCTAAAAATGTGAAACTCGTCTATTTATTGTGGCCTAAAATTCGCTAACAAAAATGCCCCTCGGGAGGTTTTGCGGCCGCACAATTCCATGTGCGGTCCGCAGATTTCTTCAGTTGGCAGGAGCTTGGATTTTGCAGGCGCACATTTCTGGATTGCGGCTGCAAAGCATCTTCTGCGGCCGCACTATTGTTGTGTTGTCCGCACTTCAGCAAGGCTTCAGGTCTTGGTCTTTTTCACACTATCTGAACTTTGAATCATTTGTCAGTGCAAACCTTGTTCTACGGCCGCACAATTCATGTGCGGTTTGCACATTGGCCAAAGTCCTGTTGGGTTCTTTCAGTTGGTTTGCGACCGCAGATGGAATTCTGCGGTCCGCACTTTTTTCTAAGGCCACAGAAATCCTTCTGCGGACTGCACTTCTTTGATTCTGCGCCCTTTATTGGCTTGTGATTCAGAACACTCCTTTTTAAGTCATATTTCATCATGGGAGACCAAATGTCCAACATTCCTGCAATTTGCATACTTTCATTAGTTTTAGGAACATAAATCAATACTTTGGACTAAAACAAAAGCAAAAATGTGCTAATAAATAGTCAAAATCCCCACTTATCAGCTGCCTCCTCCCTGGGCCCATCCACTTTGAATTGGCGCTTATCCATTTAATCTTGCAATCGGTCGACCCGACTTAGGAGGTCGCGACACTGAGCCTCAACACCCCTGCTCAGCTAAAGCTCATCATCCTTCCTCTTTAACGCCCCTTCCAGAGCGCTGAGCCACTCCACGGATGTGAGCAGCTCTTCATCTTTCTTTTTCAGCTCCTCTCTCAGGGTGGTCACGTCACCCCCTCGCGGAGCCTCCTCTCAGCCTCCCTACTTTTGCCTCTGCTCTCTCCAAACACTATCGATCTCCAGGATAACGACCTACACGTGAAAAAGAAAAAGAGGAAATAAGATAAGATTCAAAAGAAAACCAAAGCAGAGAGGAAAAGGAAATGTCTTACCCTGAGAGCAAGACCGGCGATACTCTTGGATAGAGTGTTATCACTCAACTCCCCGAGAGTCTGATGCTCGACATCAGAACAGAAAGGGCTGAAGGCCTGAATCACGTCCTCGGTGTTTTTAAGTAGGTCGTGATGTACCGGGATCGTTATCGTCCTTGACCCTCCCTCTACTCTCACTTCAATCTGAGTTGTCCCGCTGCCAATCATCTCATACTCTTCGAGATCGAAGTCAGAGTCAAACTCATTTCAAATGGGCTCAGCTCGCTCATCGCACTGCCCAGTGGGCATCTTGCATTTCCCCTTATCAGCCAGGGAAAATTCCTGAGCTAGTTAGGCGGACAGAACCTCCTCGCACCCGGGAAGTGCGGGATCTTTGTTAGAGGTATTCATGGTAGCCTCGTTCCCTTTTAAGCCCAAAGAAGCTGCAGCGTCGGCTTCCTCCAACCGAGGCACCTCTAGGGCTGCCCCAACACCTCCCTCGGCCAAGGTTGTCACATTATCTTGCACCTCGACCTCGGGGGAGACTTCAGATAAGACAACCATCGCTAGTACACCAGCTCCCCCATTTATTGCCCTCCTCTTTCGGGGCCTCAAGTCCGTACCGCATGGGGAAACCTCGTTATTCTCAACCTGGGAAGGAGCCGAAGGGAGAACAAATGCAGTGGTCGAACCATAGGAAGAAGTAGAAGAGGAACGACACTCCTTCTCCTGAAAGAAAGTGTCGGCACCAGATTCCTCCTGACAACCCTCCTGACCAAAAGCCGGTTTGAATGCAACATCAACTGAAGACCGATGATCCTGAATGCAACATCAACTGAAGATGACGTACTAACATTACCTCTTGAAGGGGAAGCCGGTTTGAACTTTTGCCAAAATCTAGGTCAATCTTGGTTTCCCACGGTACAAGGGAGGATCTGCCCGACCCAGTCAGAAAGATGTGACACCAACTGGAGGCTCCAAGCAGTAGCCAAGACGAGAAGAGTCAGTCAAAAAAGTCAAATATGCATGATCAATGAGATAATGTAGACAAGTAAAAGTACTAACGAGCGTGGTTCCAAGACTCCGGGAAGTACGTGACATCAACCACAACAGACTCAGTATTGACAAAAACAAAGTCGAGCCAAATCTGTCGACTAGCATTGTCGTCTGTCTTAACGATCAAGGATTTTCTTCCTCGGTGGCGAACGTTCAACATCGTGGCCTGATAGAAGTTGGGCATGTACAGATGTACAAGATGCCGCAGAGTGATCTCGACGTCGGCCAACTCGGTGAACTTAGATAGCATCTTGATTATTTTGTAAACCAAGGGCGCAAGTTGAGCCGGACAGACCCGGTAATGGCGACAGAATTCCTCCACCAAAGGGGGAAGAGGAAAAGAATAGCCGATGGTGAAGGGGTAGGGATAAGGGCGCAGTATCTTGGATGGTGAGTATACAATTAGTTGTCTTCTGCAGGTACGAGCTCCACTTGTTCGGGAATATCATATTTGGCCTTAAACTCCGACAAATGTTTCACCTTTAAAGAAGATCGAAAAGCCTCAACCACCGCCTCCGGCTGTCGTTGCAAGTCTGATTTCGCATTAGGATTGCGGGGAACTATCTCATCCATCGATGGAAGAACCTCTGCTTTAATAGTCGCGACGACGTCTCCCCCGCAGATGGAGACCGTAATAGTCAGTGGGGTGGACGGAATCTCCTCATTTATACTAGGCACATCTCAACTACGAACACTAGAAGGAGAGCTGGACATGGTTGTAAAGATATGGAATTTAGGAAGGAAGAAAGTTGAGAGAATGGAAGAGAACTTTAGAAAATGATGGGCAAGGTAAGAAGATTTGGAGAAGATGAAGATCTTGATAGCGAAAATGAATAAGGGATTCAAATAACGGTGGTCATCCACCCTTTTAAAGGAGGAACCTTAGGATTCGAAGCGACTCATCATTACGGCAGCCGCAGTCGAAATGACAGAACCAATCCTCAATCTATGCTTGTTCTAACGTAACGCATCCGGAACGGACATCATCATGATGCTTGACGTCACGTCTCAGCCACATCAGGTTCTCTCCAAAAGTCACTAGGAAAACCAAGACGGCACGAATTCGAAATATGCGGCTCTCATAATGCCATGTCGTCCGCCTTTGACGACGACCATATCCATCATTATCCACTTATCTAGTCTGTCCCTAAGGACGACTTCGACAAGCGGAGAGACTAACTGTATGGGCGAAAACTTTATTTTATGTGTTTGACCTAGTCAACGGTAATAAAGCCTTTGATGGATATGACGTGTCGATATGACTCCTAAATACCGAGGTCATATGTGAAAGATAAAGTGGTGCCGAGGTCGAAATGGCTTGGCAGAAGACGAGGACAAGGACGAGCATCCATCTTCAGTATGAAGTGATGACCAGTCTTAGGATTTAGATTCCCTAGAGAATATTCTAGTGGATATTCCCTTTTGTTGTACTATCTAAGATTTTGTGGCCCATGTACTCACCTTTTGTAAAGAATTTCATCAACATTTCCTATACAAGATTCTCGCTTTATTGAATAGAAACAAAGCTTTACTTTATACTTTTCTTCTTTTATTCTTCTCTCTCGATCCAAGAAAGATTGGAATACACGATTGCTTATCATCATCCATCATTGTCAGAAAACACATATGAGGATCTCATCCTTGTCGGGTTATCTTTGTCTCACTTACTGTTTGGAAGTCATTTATTATCATTTATTGTTCCATTATTATTTCAAGTTGTCTTCTTTAGTGTTACACATTAAAGTACTTACTGTAAAATATTAGATCTGTCCTTAAATATTGTTATTGACTATGATTAACCTAATATTTTTACT
Organism: Nicotiana tabacum; assembly: GCF_000715075.1. Classification (NCBI taxonomy): domain Eukaryota; kingdom Viridiplantae; phylum Streptophyta; class Magnoliopsida; order Solanales; family Solanaceae; genus Nicotiana; species Nicotiana tabacum. The sequence continues at coordinate 37,184,026 of NC_134098.1, forward strand.
AATCTAATTGTATAAAACCGAAATCTATTTTTTGGGTCATACACAAATTGTATATGGTGGTAGCATATCATTTCCTCTTTGACATGTATAATATATAATATAATGGTTGCGATAATAATATAAACATCTAATGACTAATGCAAATCTTTAGGTGATACTGTTATTTGAAATCATTAAAAAATCTAATTTAGCATATTATATGTCTCAAAAATTTGGACAAAGTTAGATTCATGAACTTAATTAACCATTGTTTTTCAATTTATTCTATTGGTCTAGTGAGTTGCTTCACTCAACGTTATTTTTGCAAATTCACAATGGTCAATGTTATTTAACTGCTCGCACCACTTACCATGGACAGTTTTCACCATTCCTAGCTCATGGCACCATTTGTGGCACCATTATCACCCCTCCTCTTCGTCACAATTCACAAATACCACTCTTTTACTCCCTTCCCTCTCTCATATAGAGTTTTTCTTTAATTATTATCAAAAGTTCAATGACCCAAATAATTTTGATTCGCGAGCGATAGGCCAATTAAAGGGTAAAGCGTTTCCTATCACGAAGTTCTTTACTATCCTGGATCGAACCCAAAACCTTTGAGTAAGAGTACCTAAAGAGTTCAACCCATCGCGCCATACATTTTAGTAGTCTCATGTAGAGTAATCTAGCTGCTAGTATAGTCACTACTCGCTACAATAAAGCTTTCTTCTTATTAAGTACTGCAATCCAAAAATTAATGCATATTAGCTTTTAAGTAACTTCTGCAAGAGAACTTTTATCATCCACTTTAGTACTTTTCGATGAATTATTCCATTTCCAATAAAATTGAAATTATAATTGGTGAAACTAACACAAAATATGTCTACAAATATCAAAAAAGCGATTAGTATAGACCAGCTACTTCTAGCTTCTATACTGGTCTTCATAATATCATTTATCCAGCAAAATCCAGGTACCCTTCCTTTTACCCGAATTAAAATATATACTCTAATCGTCCTAAAAAGAAGAAAATACTAATAATAGCAACCCACTTGCCATAGTTGGAAAGTTGTGCATAATTTGTCTGATAAATAAAAGATTCACCTCAATCATCCAAAGCCCTAGTCATCCCCCACCCTCAAAATGTTCCACTTGGCTTTGTAAACAGTTAAGATAAATTTTCATGTCATAAAAAGTACACACTTACGAGATTTCCATGGTTAATCCTTTTACCATCCACTAACAAATATCAAGTACTATCCACTTAAGTGGATTTCCTTTTCTCTCTTTTTGTTTTTTTGTTTTTGTTTTTATACTAAAGTTCATAATGTCAAAAGGAGTTGAGTATGTTATTCTAAGGTACAAGTGTTAAAAGCATATGATACAATATTTAATACACAACAATTGCACTGACAACATTTTGAACTTTTTAAGATGGTGTGATCCAACCTTTCATTTTTTTGTAAATATACACACCACTTTTTGTAGTTGAGAATGGGTAGAAGTGGGAGTCATAGTAAGTGCTCCAAACTCACAATGCTTAATTCATATTAGGCCCAAAAAAAGGTTGGAAAAAATATAAAGATTAATACAAGAGTGTCGTCCGACCATCAATAAGATGAGTGAAATTATGATAAATCAAAATTTAAATTTCAATAAAAATAAAAAATATTAGGTGATTTAAGTCTTGAACGATAAAGTTATCTCTAAGTTAGATTAAAAAAAACGTACCAAACTTATTTTCTGCGAGCACATAAAACAAAGTGGTAGCATGAAGGGTATATTTGATTGGTCAGTGGCGTGTAGTTCCATTCCATTCCACTTGTAAACCATCCTGTTGCCGTCTCTCTCCTCTCTTTCTCTTTATCTCTCTTTCTGCTTGAAATTGTACCGACATGGCTCCTACCAAATGGGGTTTGTCTTCTTGACCGTACAATTACAGACGCCTTAATTCTCCTACTACTACTATTACTACGTATTACAACTACTTCTGGGTATGACACTCTTACTTCTTCTCCCTTCTTTTTCAAGAATATTCACTTTCTCTCTCTCTTTTCTTCTTTTGCCAATTCCTGGTTCATGCTTTACAACTCATGGATGGTTACATATTCTAATTTTTTTTGGGTCTTCATATACCGTTTCGTTCTTTTATCTGATAATTTTAGTTGTTTATGTGGTTTTTTTTTTTTTTTTCTGTCCGTACAATGATGAAGAAACAGATCAAGCTTATTTTTAAGAAATTCTATTTTACATATAGCAAGTTTCAAGTTCTTTTTTTTTAAAAAAAAACTCTTTTTGCTAAATGCAGTAGCTTTTAATTCCATTCTGTCCTCCTTGATGATTTGTTTATTTCCGAATAAGATTATTGAATAGTGGGGTTGAGTTATATTATTTTATAAATTATGGATAAAATTCTAGAACTTCTCTTTTTATCTCGAGGAAGGCTAACTCTATTTTCCAGGGAAATTAATGAATATTGTTTGCTTTAATAATTGAGCTGCAGGAACTTCCCTTTAGATTTTCAAGAAAAAGGTGTTAATTGCTTTTGAGGTTTGCATTTATGACCATCATGCATACTCTATTTTCCTCCAAAGGAAATGAAGGGATTGTTCAGAATCCTGTTGCAACATTGTCCACTACTGTTCCTTGGTGGAGTAGTGGCCTTGTCTCTCAATCTTCATCGGCGGAACACTCTGAGTTGCCAAAGGGGAATGCAACTGAGTTCACTATTTTCTCTGGTACTTTCCTCTGCAATTTATCCTTCTTTTCTCTAATTTTTAGGATCTTTCTTGTTCATAAAATTATTGTCTTCTTATTTGGCATGTTAAGATGTACGTACTTCATTGTTTGGGCTAAAACAAACTTAATACTCCTATTTCATTTTATTTTGATATGTAAACAAACATAATATCTTATCTAAATAGTTAGTGTGCAAAAGACTTTTGATTAATTGCTTTTTTAAAAAAAAATGTTATTAATATTTTGAAAACTTAATGCTCCATTTCTTTTTAGTATTTCAACTTAATAATGTTGTTAAATTTATCTTGTTTCTTGGAGTCCAATCATTTGGTTGGTTGTTTGAGACAGAAACATGCTAGGTAAGACTTTTGAAAATTTGCTTTCATTACTTTATTTATATTGTCATTGATGTACCATTTCTTAGCCATAAAGACAAGCAGCAACCTCTTGTTTGAACATAGTAGCAATCTTTTCTTTTTCTTACTCCGTTTGAGCTTTACATTAAATGTCCACATGGGAAAAAAACAAAAGCACAATAAAGAAGGCCTTTGGTCTTATCACCAATTCTGTATGAAGTGTTTATTGTGAGAGCTTATTTCAATAGTTGTACAGTCTTTTACTTTTGACATTGCTATTTACACAAAGACATGGCAGTTTAGCTAATTAATGGCATCCTTTAATGTGTACCAAAGTTGTTAAGATCAAATAATGGCTAGACAAAAACTAATCTTTATGCAAAACTTGTACTCCCCTGTCCAATTTATGTGGCTCATTTTTTTTTAAAATTTATTTCCAAAAACTTTTTACCTTTCTACATATAAAAATAATCTAACTTTTAAATTTTCATTAATGAAATGATTTATAACACATAAATATCTATAACTTTATTAGATTACGAACTTTAAAAGTCTTTATTTCTTTTTTAAACTTTATTTTCAGTTCAATTATGCTCCATAAAACGGGATGGAGGGAGTACCTTTTTTTAGTCGTGTTATCCTTTTTTCACAACTGAATTATGTTTTTTTCAGATCCCTTGCTAATGAATCATTGACTGAACAGAATATCCAAAAGATAAATGTGCGAGTGGCTAATCTTAATTCTTATCCCGCGGAACTAATCACTAGGTTGGCTTTGGGCTATTGCATGTTGGTCATGACTCATGTCTTAATAGGCAAATTGTTCTTTGTATGATTTGCTGTTTGATAATAGGAAATTAAACTACATATACCTTTATTATTAGCGAATCATCCCGCATTTGTCTTTGATCCTAACAAAATTCTAGCATGATCTGATGATCATTCAACCAGGTCAAAATTTTGACACGTTGAATTCCGCATGTCAGAAAATGGTATAAATTTGCCGCTCTACTTTTATTTTTATTTAAGTATAATTAGAGACGCAACTAAAATTTTAAGTTTATGAATTCTGAATTCAAGAAGAACAATTTACTAAATTTTGGATAATTATTCATACATATTAAGTGGCTTTTCTTAATATGAATGTAAGATATGTGCCAAAGCTAGTAGGTTTTATCGAACCAATAAATAGAACTATAGCTTCCTATAATGGTGGGTAATTTTAAAACAAAAATAAAGGTTAGAGGTTAAATTTGGATCTTTCCTTGAAGTATTTTGACACGTAGAATCCATTATGTCAAGAGTTTGATGTGTTCAAAGCTCACCAATTTACATTGGAGCTTCATTAGGACCAAAAGCAAGTACAAGAAATAACAATGACTTGAATGTACAATGGAGGGTAATCTCAAAGCATTTCTAATAGTAAGGAGAAATTTAGATCTTTCTTTTTGATAATCAATACTTTTAAGAATGCATCTTGAAAAGAACTTGATGATCTTGCCGTTTGTACCGCGATACAGGGTTGGAAGTTATTGTTTAATAATTCATGTATTTCTTTAGGACTTTCTTTTTTGCTTATCAAAAAAAGTCACAAAGAAATTCATTAATTCTTAGGTTAGTACTTCTTATCTCCTACTCCATGAACTGAGCAGATAAAATATACTATGCATTTGGGTTGAATTTAGTTTACAAATCCAATACTCCTTTTGAACTTGATAGGCACACCAAGAATTTTTTTAAGAAACATCAATCTAAATACAACAACAACCCTGGGAGGGTAGTTTGTACGCAGACCTTACACCCCTACCCTACGGCAGAGAGGCTGTTTCCGATAGATCTTCGGCTCCCTCGCTCCAAGAACTCTCCACCTTGCTCTTGGGGTGACTCGAACTCACAACCTCTTGATTGGAAATGGAGGGTGCTCACCACTAGAGCAACCCACTCTTGTGGTGACTTAGTTAAAACATTCGCATTGTGGCCTTGTAACTTCAAATTTTGAAATCCAATTCTTTCTTAATTTATGTATTATCTGACAAAACGATATTTAGTTCCAAATATGCTAGCTTGCTTTCTTTCATGAAACACTCAGTTCTTGCCCAACGTGAGATTACAATTGTTATTCCGAAAAAAGAAAACACTTATTTTAATTTTCTTCTGGTCGATAAAGTTCTTGTAACAAAATTCTTAACTTAGAATTTAATGTAAATGCAGAACTTGGCAAGAAAGAAAAAGAATTGGTAGTGCTTTTCCAATCATTAAAATAACAGACTCAATCACTAAGAATAAGCCAAAACCTTTGGGAGGACTGAGTAAACTTTTTTCGTTTTATTTAGTGAAATATTCAATTTGGGAGGATTTATCTTTTACAGCACACGTTTATAAAGAACATGTTGACAGTATCTCCTTCAGGTGATTGGAAATCTTCAGGATATGGGCAAAACCAATCAAACATTCAGGCTGTTGCTAATATGGACTATCGAGGTCGATTTGAGCTAGGGTTTGGTCAGTCCCTGGTAAAAGATTTCATCATAAAATCTCATATGTCATCACTAAATCTCAATTTTTGTGCTTACTCGTTCTGTTTATTTGATGTGTTCTTATATGTTGTAGATTTCTGCAAAATATCCTTACGGAGGAGAGCAATCCGTCGGATTATTTTCAGCTTATGGTCCTCAACTTTCGGTACTGCTTCTTTCTGATAGCACCAATTTCCAATCACTAGAGTTATGATGGTTTGGTGTTATATGCTTTCTTCGGAATTAGTTGTAGTCCTAAAAATGAAATAACATTGTTACTGTAGACATTTCTGCGTTGCTGTTCCATAACTTACTTTGATGGAGTAACAAACTTCAGCTTTGTAAGATCTTTTCAAACTTACAATGGTAATCAATATTAACTATGTGACAGTATGTGATCATATTTCCATCATTGATAAAATTGCCCAAATTTTGTTTAGCACATCGTATGTAAGCGTGGTTGGACTCTTTAATGTGGTGGATTTGGAAAAGTTGCCAAAATTCTTCTTTCTGCTTGACTAAGAAGAAGGTTGACAATGTTTTTTGAAAGACACTAGAAAGTTCAAGAAATCTTGATTTATGCCCATTGATTTCGCAAGTTAGTTGGATCAATTGATTGATAAAGAGCAAAGTAATGTCCTTGGGTCTCATATTCGCTTCTTTTAACTGAATGTCTGTAGAAGCATGTAAATGCTGGTTGGGCTAAGATGTTTCCCAGATGGCACTGTAAGTTGGGCACTAATGGTAACCAATGGGTGTAACTTTTAACATCTGATATAATTGGTATGATGAAGTTTGTTCTCACAAATAGAGATGTTATAATGTGCCTCATGTGTAGAAGAAGCCACCTCTGTAGACATTCCATAATCTGAGAGTTTGAAGAAAATTGGTCCAATTTTTCACCTCAGTATTTCTTTTGGCTGAAGAGATACATCTCATACTTGTAAGCAGTTAAATAGATGAAAGTGCGTAAGAAGTCGCTCCACTGTATTTATACATTCCCAGCAAACAGATTCTACCATCCAATGTTGGAGGATAAGACTTTTAAAAGAGAAGTGTTTCCATTTCGCTCAACTACAGTCGGTCTTTTTGGGGTTTTTGTGAATTGTCCCCCTATTATGTACTTGCAAACAAAGGATTTAGCTTTTTATCTCTTTCACTTAAATTTTTGTGGTCATGACCTTGCCGCGTTCTGAGTCAGTAGAGAGGAGAGCCCTTTAAATACCTCTCGAGCATGCAACAAGAATTTTAATTGCTAAAATTTATCTGTGTCAGTTTAGCTATTTGATATGAGAAATCTTCCTTTACCAGCGCAATGTACAAAACTCAACAGTGAATGGGGCACAAACTCTTTATGTGAATATGGTGAGTCAAATTACAGCTACTTGCCCTACCTTAAAAACTAATCATTCATGATGAAATTTAGGGTGCTTTAGACGAGAATGGGTTACTTGTTAATAGAGGAGATGAACTCAACTGTAAGGAGTTATGGAAGTCAAAGCATTCTATGACTTGATTCATTTGCCTTACTGTATGAAAACGTACTTACCTTTTGTATTGAAGTAAAGAGTACCTGTTTTAGTTGGGGTAGTACAGCGTTTGGCGAAATACTTTATTAGATAAAAGGCATCAAAAATTGAAAGATTGATAATTTTATTTTGCAAAGAAACATTATTGGAATCACATTTGTCGCCCGTTGAGTTGAATTTGGAAAGAAAATTTTGCTTCCAAATTCATTCTCAAAATGTTTGCTTCCAAATTGTCACAACTGATAGGGCATAGCTATTTCTTTGGAACTATGGGTGAGATCCTCTAATTATTCGCTAATGACAATTCCCGGGCCACCATCTTGACGAGAACTGTCGTTTTGATCAAAGTATTTTCTTTATCCAGAAAATATTATCCTTATTTGTTGGTGACCTCTTCCTCATTGCCCCGGCGAGCTCTACTTAAGTTAATTATAAGTTTTCAATTGTTTTGGTAGAACACTAGGAAAATGGTCATGTTATATATGGTGTGTCACAGATACTGAACATTCAGCTGGTAAGCCAGTTTGATTCAGATGGAATTGTATTGCTTTTATCTGCTATCTTCACAGTATATTATGTTGTCACTATGTTTGATTCTGAATAAATATCAAAGTAGAATAAATGACAACCAAGTTCATTTGCTATATTATCATTTCTCTATAATTAAAGGAGTATAATATGTTGTGTCATTCTGTTCAAATGGTATTTTATTTTGCATCATAACCTTGTAATGAAGGTATTCTTATACTAATTAGCAAAGGAGTAAAGAAGAAGAGACTGGGATTATTCACCCATTGCGTCAAGTATAGTGGGAGAAGTGGTAAAGGATAAATATCTCTGGAGGAAAGTTTTCACCGTTCTTGAAAACATTGGAAGGGTAACTTGTCAACTGATTGAACTTATTTTCCTGGATTAATTCAGAGAATCATCTTACAGCAGTAGCAGTTTCAAATAGTTGGCACAATTATGGAATAACAAATTAAAAGGTGGAACCTGAAATTTGTTTCGAGTTAATGCACAATTACTGGTAGATATGCAGTAACGGAAAACACGTCTTCTGATAAAATGTAATTGATCATGTACCTAGGCAACGTAGTTGGCAATTGTAGTGTAATTTATTTTTAACTCCCATTTGTGCTTCATTTCTGTAGATCTCCCTTAGTCATGCATATTGTATCAGACTCCTTCATACTGAATAATTTTGAGGCTCTGATATTCATAGAGTTCACTTCTCAAACATTCCAGGGCCGTGTTATGCTGCCGTTGAATTTGGCCTCTGATGAAGGCCCGATATTCGTAAACGCCAAGCAGTATCATGGGATACTGAGGCGTCGTAAGTCCCGGGCTAAGGAAATGGAGAAAAAAGCTCTTAAACCACGCAAGGTAATGTTTTATTTCTACGATCATGGACAGTGGATCTACATATAATCATGATATTTTATTTAATCTTCATCAACTATTTTAACTTGCAAGACCACCACGCATAATATGCATGATACAATTATATGAAAGGAAGTTTTTAAATGAAGAGCAGCAGTCCTGGCTTCTGATACAAAATTTTAGCCAACAGTTACCTCTCTATTCATAAGCCTGTGGGCAGTAGCACGGAAGCAAAAATTCTTTGCGAAATGGGTCAGATATTTATTCTGTGTTCAGTCTTCAAAATTTCACAAGCTATGGATTTTTCAAGTAGTACTCTAACTCTTGACCACATTCCTTGTCAATGTTGGGGTTGCTAAGTTTGCATTCACAGATGACATTCAGATTTTCGTCAAAAGCATGTGTAAACAATGTGGTTGCTGAATTTTCCACTGCTTAATGCTTACAGCCATACTTGCACCTCTCTCGCCATCTCCATGCAATGCGCCGACCTAGGGGCTGTGGTGGCCGCTTCTTGAACACGAGGAAAATGAATGGAACTATGAAAGGTGGAAAAACCACAGATACAGTTAAGACGGGTGACGTTTACAGTTTTTACCCCATTGGATCCCAGAATTCTGAAGTGCTGCAGTCTGATAGTAGCAATTTGAGCTCACCTAAAGAAACAACTGGCAGCAGGCTCTGCCATTCATCAGAGGTCACTAACATGTACTCTAGGAGAAATCTTGATCCTTTTCCATTTCAGGACCTGAGGCCTTCGGTCCAGCCAATACCTGACATGATGAATACTGGACATGGTATTCTCATGGCCGGTAAGTGGGTTTCAGCAGCAGATAGCTGCTGCAACCTCAAAGTTTGATAGCCTTGGCTGAGAACGGGGTTAGGTGTCACAAGTTGTTCCTAACCTCGTCCTTGCTGCAACCTAATGCAAATTCATCGGAATTTGATCTTACCAGCATTTGGTTGCTTGAAGGCAGTCATCCTTGGCTATCAATGGGGCAGTTCATCCTTGGCTAGCGTTAAGGCTGCCTCTTATCATTCTATTGCTATCGAGCAACATGGATGGTAAGAGGCGCTCCTTAATGCACTTTAATTTTCAGCATTTGTAGGATAAATAAACATCTTTTGGATAAGATGATGAAGACCCTGTCAATCGGGGCTGTGATGTTGCAATGTGTTTGGATTACTGTTGTGATTTTTGTTTGTGAAAATACAGTGATGCATGATTGAACTTGATCCAGATAATGTGCAAATTGGTGTGTTTTCAGACTGGGACAAGTTAAATGTTTATACTGTATTTTGTACATTGGTAGGGTAGATTTTGATATGTTTGCAACTGTCATGTCATTCATTGTTACCTTCTCATGATGCACTTTGAAGAACACTAATCTTTGACATATCTCGTGAGCTTCTATCTTTTGTTGGCTGCCATTCATTTAGGATCCTTAGAAACTGTTCATTGCCCTTGTTTTTTTAACCCTTTATTCGTCCATCAACCAGACTTATTCGCCCAGATATGCATACGATGGCCTTATTATCAGCACAGTCTACTCGCACCAAGCCCCAACAAAGTCTATGATTTTTCTACTAGTATTCTAGAGGTAATCTTTGTATTGTTGTACAAGTTGGAGTACAATGTTTGAGATGGTAGATTGATCAATTTTTTTCCTCTTTTAAGATTTAGTTTTAGCATTTCAAAATTATACTCCTTTTTTCACTTTTAGATAATTTAGCTAAAATGTTTTAGGTGTTTTTCCTCCAAATGTTTCAAACATTTAATGAAATACTACTGCTTAATTAAAGGGCGAGTTTGCTAGGCACTACGTGTAATTTGTTGTGAAGCAGGACGTTAGCCTCAAGGTACAGGACTGCTAGGACATGAGCGTTTGTTTGTTATCTATATATCTATATTATTATAAAAGCATGAATACAATGTCAGTTTACAAAAATAACCTTATAATATTAAACATGATAACTTATAATAAAAGGATATAACCGGAATTCTAGATATTAGTCTTATAATCCTATTAGTTTTAGGACATAATACTACACATTAGAAATCTTATATGATTACCTTTAGGAATCCTATTAGTATAATTAGTTTCGGGCGGTTTAATTCATATAAAATTGAACAAGTAAATATCTTTAGTCATGTAATCACATTACTTTTAGGATATACTTCTTAAAAATTTCTATTACTAATTTAATTCGAGAATGTATTATAATGTCCTATTACTAATTTAATTTGAGAATGTATTATATTGTCCAAATCTATTTAGAAAAAGGAGAGTCTATTTTATTATAAAAGCATAAATACAATATTAATATACCAAAATAGCCCTAAAATATTAAGCGGAAGAACTCATAGGGCTTCATAACTGTAATAACCTATTTTTGGACTACAATACCTTCTTTGCTAATTTTTAATATTTAAAATTTTAAAATTAATAAAATTTTGTCTATTAAATTCTTATTAAAAATATGTAGGAATGTTTAATAAAATTAATTTCATAAGAATCCTCCGTATTGGCAATATATTATCACTCCATAATGTCTAATACCAAAAAAATAATATTAAATGGACTGCATAAAGAGTTGAAATTGAGAAAAAAAATACTCCCATAATAATATATTTTTATACTCCCTCCGTTTCAATTTATGTGAACCTATTTGATTGGGCACGGAGTTTAAGAAAAGAGAGAAGACTTTTGAACTTATGGTGTAAAATAAGGCACATATTTTGTGTGGCTATAAATCATTGTATAATGATAAATTATTTCCAAATAGGAAAAATGGTCATTCTTTTTGGCACGGACTAAAAAGAAAATAGGTTCACATAAATTGAAACGGAGGTAGTATTATATTTAAACTATTTTCCTACTCAAACAATATTTTTAATCAATTTTTCGTGTAATATTAAAAAATACCCAATTATTAAACAACAACTAAAAAAATATTTAAGAATATAAATGTGTGAGAAAGAGAAAAAAAATGGTTGGTAAGAGTCAATACCACTAATGATTCTTCAAACATAAAGATCTAAAAGTGAAATGTCATATCAATCTTTTACTCTTTGAAAATAAAATTTATAGTGGATAAAATTATAATTAAGATTAAATATTCAAAATAAGAGATGGACTAATATTAAGATCTGAATCAACATAGAATAAATTATTTTCTATGTTAAAACCAAATAATTAAATCTTTTAATTAAATATTTAGCAAGAGAATCCAATTCAATTATTTTTTAATTCATCATATGAGTTAAATTCTTATTCAAAGTTAAAAAAAATCTTAGGATACATAAATGTATTACATAAAAAGAGCGTTAGAACACAAAGTAAAAAGGTTAGTATATTATTAAGAATCAAAGTGCTATACAAGTGACTAAGGAAGCACAATCAAAGCTAAATCCTAATCAAGAATAAGCTTTCAAGATTATATTATAAAGAGTCGACTCTGGTATAATGGGATTATTCTTTGTAGATGCCTCATACGGAATCGAAATAATATTTCTATGTCATGCATTACTTGCAATATCATATTAAGAGGCATGAAACTGTTAGCAATAATAGCAAGTGGTGTACCAACAACGATTTTATTGTGAGGCCACCCACTTTAGATTTGATATACCTCTTCAAACAACTTAAATAACCATCACAAATATATCAAAGCAGAGCAATGGTGCTAAATTTATAAGAAAAGCAAAATTGATAATATGGGATGAAGCACTTATGGCAAAGTGTCAAACGATCGAAATAATTGTCCGGGGCACTTATTAATGAACTGTTTGGTGGAAAATTAATGGTTTGTGAGGTGATTTCTATTAAGTACTACCAGTAGTTCCAATATCGACAAAAGCAGAGACTGTAAAAGCTAACTTGCCAAAGTTATACTTCTGCCTCAAATGAAAAAGATTCAACTAACAAAAAATATAAAGTAAGAACACATCCAGTATTCGATGTCTTTTTGCTTTGTGTCGGAAACGAAGAAGAGCATTCAATAAAAGATGATTTGATTTTTCTTGAATACTTGGTTATCAATCCCAATTGTAATAATAATACATTTAATAAGAGAAATATTTCTATCATTAGATTAAAACGCAATTTGTGCAAATCACATGATAGAATTAAAAAGATATTTTAGCTAGAAGAAATGGATATGTTGATCAACTAAATAAAAGATTAATTTATTATAATAAAAATAAAATATTTTTCAGTTTCTGACTCAGTAGAAAATGATACCAATAATTACTACCAACAAGAATACTTAAATACTTTAATACCAAATGGCCTTCTACCATACATATTTGTTGTCAAGTTTATTATTTCTTACATATGTTAGTGTCACCGTATATATAATAGACTAAGTTAAAATTGAACTTCTATTGTATATAGGTTAATTTTGAAAAATATTATGCCCGTCATGCTACTGAAAAACTTAGATACACAGAATAGCTTATGTAATAGCACACATATGATATATAGAAGTTTTGACAATAACGTCATACATGCAAAAAATATGATACTAGTCAATGTGCTTCTAAGTATATTCTAATCCCTGAATTGAACTTTCGTCTTCCGAAACTAAGGAATATCCTTTTAAATTTGTGTGAAAATAATTTTTAGTATGTTTATTTTTTGCAAATATAACAAATAAAGCACAAGGACAAACATCCTGAATATTAAACTATATTTACCGCAATATATTTTCTTGCACCAACAAACGTATATTGCACTTTCAAGAGGGATATCGAGAACAACAACAACAATTTTGGTTAAGGTTGAGCAACCAAAGCATTAGGAGGAAACATACACAAAAATTATATTGTCCACAAAGAAGTATTCGTTAAGATGCCATCACATTAAATACTTTTACACTATAATACATAATTATCTAACTAACACGACAAAATTTATCATTTGTGTAAATTTTGATGATGTCCTTTTATTTTAAATTCATGTATTATGCTAATGTAAAAGATTATTGTATCATTATACATGAAATGTTTCCAATTAATTAATTTGTTTTGTTCCTTCATAGAAATAAATGTTTGAATCATCACGTGTCATTATTAACGTGCAAAGCACGTTTATAGATACTAGTTATTATAAAATCATGAATAAAATGTTGGATTACAAAAATAACCTTTTAATATTAAGCATAATAACTCACAATAACAGGACATAATCAGAATTCTAGACATTAGCCTTGTAATCCTATTAGTTTTAGGACATAATACTACACGTTAGGATTTCTACATGATTATCTTTAGGAATCCTATTAGTATAATTATTTTCGGGCATAGATATTATCCTTGTAATCCTATTACTCTTAGGATATACTTTTGAAGAAATTCCATTACTTATTTAATTTGAAAACGTATTATATTGTCCAAATCCATTTAAAAACAGGAGAGCCTATATATTATTATAAAAGCACGAATATAATATTGATAGACCAAAATAACCCTAAAATATTAAACAGAAGAACTCTTAGGAAAATGACATAGCTGTAATAACTTATTTTTTTGGACTATAATAAATTAAATGTTTTTTTTTAATATTTAAAATTTTAAAATTAATATAATTTTGTCTATTGAATTCTTATTAAAAATATGTAGGAATGTTTAATAAAATCAATTTTATAAGAATCCTCCATATTGGTAATACATTACCACTCTATAATATTCAATACCAAAAAAATTAAAAGTAATGGTAAACGGATTGCATAAGTCTTTGAAATTAAGAAAACAATCCCCAAGATAATATATTATTATATTATATTTGAACTGTTTTTCTACTCAAATAATAATTTTTTATTATTAATTTTTCGTGTAATATATAAAAATAAACAACTAAGTAAATTCTTATTATAGAACAACTAAAAATATGTAGGAATGTTTAATACAATCTTGTCTATTGAATTCTTATTAAAAATATGTAGGAATGTTTAATAAAATCAATTTCATAAGAATCCTCCATATTGGTAATACACTACCACTTTATAATATTCAATACCAAGAAAAATAAAAGTAATGCTAAACAGATTGCATAAATCTTTGAAATTAAGAAAACAATCCCCAAGATAATATATTATTATATTATATTTGAACTGTTTTCCTATCCAAATAATATTTTTTTATTATTAATTTTTCGTGTAATATATAAAACTATACCCAATTATTAAAGAACAACTAAGAAAATTTTTAAGAATATAAATGTGTGAGAAAAGAAATAAAAAGGTTGGTAAGAGCCAATACCACTAATGATTTTGCAATCATAAAGATCTAAAAGTGGAATGTCATCGATGTTTTTACTCTTTAAAAATAAAATTTACGGTGGATAAAATTATAATAACGGTTAAATATTCAAACATGAGATGAACTAATTTTAAGAATCTAAATCAATAGAAAATAAATTATATTTTATGTTAAAACCAAATAATCAAATCTTTCAATTAATTATTTAGCAAGAAACCAATTAAATTATTTTTTAAATTCATCATATGAGTAAAATTATTTTTCAAGTTTAAAAAAAATCACAGGGTACATAAATTTATTCCATAAAAAGAGTGTTAGAGATTTAAAAAAATAGATCACAAAGTAAAAAAGATTAGTATCATATTAAGAAGGTCATACAAGTGTTTGAGGAAGCACAATCAAAGCTAAATTCTGAACAAGAATAAGTTTTCAAGACTATATATAGAAAATCGACTGTGGTATAGCGGGATTATCCTTTGTAGATGCCTTCGGCGGAATCAAAATAAAAATATTCATATGTCATGTATTACTTGCAAATGTCATATCAAGAGGCATGATATTGTTAGCAACAAGAACAAGTAGTGTACCAGCGACGATTTTATTATGAGGTCGTACAACTCACTTTAGATTTGATATACCTCTTCTAATAACTAAAATAACCATCACAAATATATCAAATCAGAGCAATAGTGCAAAATTTATAAGAAATTCAAAAGTGATAATATGGGATGAAGCTCTTTTGGCTAAGTGCCAAATGATTGAAATAATCGCCCATAGTTTTAGAGATATATTGGGTATCGATGAACCGTTTGGTGGAAAAGTAAGAGTTTGGGAGGTGATTTCTGTCAAGTACGATCATCTGTTCCAAAATTGACCAAAGCGAAAACTGTAAAAGCTAGCTTGTCAAAATTATACTTATGACCTCAAATGAAAAATATTCAAATGACAAGAAATATAAAAGTAAGAACAAATCCAACATTCAGTGACTTCTTGCTTTGTGTCGGAAACGAAGAAGACCATCCAATAAAAGATGATTTGGTTCTTCTAGAACACTTGGTTATCAACCCCATTGGTAATAGTAGTGCATTTAATAAGGAAATTATTTTTATTATTAGAATAAAATGCAATTTGTGTAAATTACATGATAGAAATTAAAGAGCTATCTTAGCTAGCAGAAATGAATATGTTGATCAACTAAAAGATTGATTGCTAAGTTTTATTACCTTGAGTCTCCACAGCAATGCCCGATCAGCTAGCTAATGATCAACAAACTCCGAAGTACCAGGATCAGCACAAAAATATGCAAAAGGCGTAGCATGAGTACACCACGGCGGTACCCAGTAAGTATCAAGACTAACCTCAGTGGAGTAGTGACGAGGGATAGTCAAGACACCTACTAATCTTAATAACTTGTACAAGTATGAATGTGAAACTAACAAGGAACAATATCAATATAAAGCTAAGCATGGTAAAAATAACAAAACAATACTTGCAATAGAAAACTAGAAGCAACAATTAGCAACAAGGCACATCAGGTAATAACACCGTAGAGTAAGCTGAATACAGTTTATGTCCGGTAAAATCAAGTAACAACTAAATAAAAACAACCGCTTTCACACAAGATTTATTCAAGAATTTCCTCGAGGTACCATACCTCATAATCACAAATCACGGGTCACAATTCACGAACCATAATCACTTGGCATCTTGTGCCCACATTACAAATCACAACCGCATGGACAACTCATGTGTTCTACGGACAACTCATGTGTCAATACTATTAATACCTCATATCTGCACGGACAACTCACGTGCTAAGGGAGTGACAATATCTCATATCTGCACGGACAACTCATATGCCAGCAATAACAATAACTCATAACCGCATGGACAATTCACGTGTCAATAGTACAACTCTCACACAGAAGGCAAGTAAACGAGAATATATGTAAATGATTAATAGACATCAGGATTCATCATCTTAAACCGATATGGCTGATTAATTATGTGTATGCTTGTGCAAGTGTTCTATCACAACTCGAGTCAACATGTAAGAGCAGAGACAACGAATGGCACATAGAAAACAACACAACAAAACATAAAATGCATAACTCACATAAGGTAGACACACCACTACACAAATATCATCAATAACAATGCCCCCAGGCTATCACAAGTCATCGTAAATCATCCCTGACATAACCCCCTTGGCTTTCCACGTGCACAACAATAAAGTAAATGCCTGCCTTGTTTCGCCACACGCGCATAATAATATTTTCGCCTTGTCTCGCCACATGCACAAACCCACATATATATAGCCCGCCTTGTCACGCCGCATGTGTAAATATCAATAAGAACAATAGCACGGACAACTCACGTGCGAACTCCCCGACAATCCTCTCAACAATATCATGTGTGCCAGAAACATAATAACACAATATAACACTCGAACCTTATGTGCCCATATGCCACAACATTTCCACAAGATAATTCCAATACCACAACCACACATAGCCCCCGGCTCAATAACATTGAGTACAACAATAACAACAATAACACGAAAGTACAGCAAGTAAAAAAGTACAAGAATTACGAAAACACAATGAAATAGAAGAATTAGCTCACAATGAATGATACATCAAGTAATAATGGCTTCAAATAAGAATAACTCAACAATGAGAGAGATAACATGTAACAACGACAACAACCAGGAATAACTCAACAATAGAAATGGTAACGTGTAACAATGATTTCCAATAAGAGTAACTTCAACAATGGAAGAGGTAACATATAACAATGATATCAAAAAAGGATAAGTGAACAATGAAAGAGATAACAATAACTTCAATTAAGGATAATCAACTACGGAAGAGACAACATGGCAATAATAGAGGCAACAACTTCGATTAAGGCATATAAGGGTATATTTGACAATAAAGGGTAAGATATGAATCAATCAACTTCAAATAAGACATGTACGGGTAAATGTAGCAATGAAGGAAAGAGCATGCTAAGGCAACTTCATTTTAATGTGAATAAGAAACCTAAGAGTCTAAACGGTCAAATTTCTACATATAAGCAGTGTACACACTCGTCATCTCAGGTACACGTCTTTCACGTAGTTCAAATAGTACAACAAACAAATCCCAGCGGAGTAGTTCCCCCACATAATGTTAATCAAGAAACTTACCTTAAAAGCCCTCAATCAACACTCTAAAGTAGCTTTTCCTTGACATTTCACCTCCGCTCGGCTCAAATCTAACGAAAATCGACTCAATAACATCAAATAATGAAAGAGAAACCAATTCCAATAATTAAAGCTATGATCTTTATACAATTGCTCAAAAGTCAACAAAAGTCAACCCCGAGCTCGCCAGATCAAAACCCGGGTCCAATGGTAGATTCCGACTACCCATGACCCCACGATTTCATATATGTGATCAGTTTCAAAATTTGAGTCCAAATCGACTCTTAACACTCAAATTCTTATTTTTCTAAAACTTGATAAAGTTTCACAAATTTTCACTTTGATTCACATGATTTTGATGTTAAAATCTAAGATATATTGATGGAATATGATAAGAAATAAATTAGAATCACTTACCCAAAGTTTGTAGATGAAAATCCCCTCTCCAAATCGCCTCCCACCGAGTCAAGGGTTCCAAAATATGAAAATGAGACTAAAAACCCCGCCCCTCAGCTTTTTGTCTAGTCGCAGGTGTCACAAATGCGACATGGAGTTTGCAAATGCGAAGTAATTATCGCAAAAGAGAAACTCTTCCCATTCTTGCTGTCATCGCAAATGCGAACTTTGGACCTTCGCAAAAGCGATCAAGCTGATCACAAATGCGATCACTGCTGAACCCAGACCACCTTTGCAAATACGAACACACGGTTCATAAATGCGAACCCAACAGACTAAGCCAAACATCGCAAATGTGATCTCCCACCTCGCATTTGCTAGGTCTGCAACACCTATTCACACCAGCAACATTATAACTCTCTCAAATACTTCGGAACACGTATGAAACTTACCCAGAGCCCTCGGGGCTCCAAACCAAACACCAAAACAAGTCTAAAAACATAACACGAACTCGCTCGCGCGATCAAATCATCAAGATAACATCCGAAATCACGAATCAGACCTCAAAATACATGAATTCAACATGAAACTCAAGAACTTCTAAAAATACAACCGCACGTCCGATTCCTATCAAATCAACTCGGAATGATGCCAAACTTTGCGGACAATTTCCAAATGATAAAACGAACTTATTACAAGTCCCGAAATAGAAATCCAAACATGATAGCTATGAAGTCAACCTACGATCAAACTTATAAAAATTCTAAGCCTTTAAATTGCCAACTTTTGACAAAACAACACATATCAACCTACGTACCTTCGAAATCGATTTCGAGCATACGCCCAAGTCCAAAATCACGATACGAACCAATTAGATCCATCAAAACACCGCTACGGTGGTCACAAAAGTCAAACCTCGGTCAATATTTTCAACTTAAACTTCTAAAGTGAGAATCACTCATCCAAATTCATTTTGAATCATCCTAAAATCCAATCCGAGCATGAACGCAAGTCATAAGACAATAGGAAGCTACTCAAGACCTCGGACCACTAAACGGAACCTTTAACCTCAAAATAACTGATCGGATCGTTACACCTGCAGCTCTGCCCACTTGATCTTAAATTCAGCGAGCTCAGCATGTAACTGAGTGGACTCTTAACTATGTGCCATCTTTTCTTGCTCAGTTTGCTCTAACCAGGCTTCAAGTTCACCCATGTTAGCAAGCTCTGGCTCTAGAACTGGGAGACGCTCATCAAGTTGATCCTGCTCAGCTCTAAGTGCTTATTTATCTAGGATCATCTTTTGTAAGCCCTTAGAGGCAAGGAGGTTAGCTTGTGAAGTCAAAAATCGAAGTTATCAAAGACAGTGTTTAACAATATAAATGGAGGAGAGAAAGATGAAATGATACCTGAGTAGCAAGATGCATACTGTTGTTGATCAAACATTCAGTAGAGAGAGAATCCATTTTCCTCCAATTTTTATCTGAAGCCAGAGGCTTCAAGTAGTTGGCTACCCCAACCGATTTGGAGAGTAAGTGGCATTCATCAGAAACTGAAAATGTAATACTGTGTTTAGCATTAGGGTCCTGGATGGATGTCGGGAAGGCATTTTCTATGTTCCCCTGATCGAGTGATCGGCGGGAACGCACATCATGCTCTTGTTCGGTGGAGACCGGCGGCGAGGAAGGAGCTGGTAATGGAATTAAAGTTGTAGGAGTATCAAAAGAAGAACCCTTCTGACCGGAGGCGACAATCGAAGCCTCGAAATGGGATTCAGCATTCTCAACCAATTCGAATTCTTGAAAGAGTCCTTATATGTCCTCCGGTTGAGTTGTGAGAGTTCTTCTTTTTCTTCTTCTCTGAAGAGAAACCATTTCATTATCATCCTCGATTTCATCTTCATCAAGGACCATTGTGGCCGATCTTTCTGGGATCTCTTCTATGACTGGGGGTTTCTCCTTCCTCAGTCTTAGATGTATGCTTTCTTTTTGATTTTTTGCCTTTGGGCTAGAGACTGAGGAAAGATGCTCCTTCACCGGAAGCAAGAGCGACATCACTAGCCCTCTTTCGATTAAGGGACTCTTGAAGCCGTTATTGTGCCACATTTGGATCATGTGAAACCTCAACGGTAGGATAGACAGAAGATCCTTTCGGAAGGCCTGTTATGTTGATATGAGGAGTCAATAAATAAATACTGTATAGAGATAAAAGTTAAGAAAGGAAAGGGGATGTTTTTTCCTCATCATCGTTCTTGCCCTTCCCATTCTTCCTGATTGAAATTTCCTTCACATACAGAAATTCGGTATAGAAGTATCCAAATTTTTATAAACCCATTGGGTTAGGTTCTAAACTGATGGAGGAACCCAAAGGGTGGCTAGAATATAAGGAAGGAAAAGGTTAACTAAGAAATAAAATACCATCAAAATAGTAAAAAAGAGAAATTAGAGAGAGGTTACGAGTTTAGTTTCAAGCTTCGGGGATGGGAGATGTTGACCCCGGTAAAATATCCCCGAGAGCGACAACAACAAAGCTCTTTATCCAGTCATGATCGTATTTATCATCAACACTGATGATGATGGCATGCTGACCGCATTTGCTGAGTTTGATCATGCCCCCACGAAAAATTTTAGGGGCTTATAGATTGATCATATGTGCAAGAGTAACAACCCGGGAACACAGGTATCGAAGGTAATCCACCGTGCGCCATATTTCTGATCCCACTTGAGCTAAACAAACTTGGTAGTTACAGCAAAAATTCAAGATGATTGGGTCTATTTCCTTGCCAAGTCTTAAAGTAAAAGGGTATGTCTAAATATAAACATACCCTAGTCTGCTGAATGTTATCCTCTCCACTTCACGAGAGGCTAAACCTCAATGTTCTTCCAGTCACAATCTTCTTTTACAATAGGAATACTGGCTGGGCGAATAGAAGAAGGGTATTCAGAATCTTCTTTTACAATAGGAATACATGATTCCTTGATTATAAAGATCTTTTTCAAGACGACTAAGAAGTGATGATTGTGTTTGTAGAGGGAGGTCCATCATCATGTTTCTTAAATTTGTTCTTATATGATGGGCCGCCACCTACACAAGTCCCAGTGCTGATGGATGAAAAAGTTAAAATTAAGTCATGTTGTTTGGGGGTAGAATATGTGTTATCGGTGGAAGAAATAACAGAAGACATGATGATGAAAAGTGCAAATTTGTTTACTGAGAAAATGGGGGTTGCAGGAAAGCTTTAAGAAGACTCGGAGAAGAAAGTTTTAAAAACAAAAGAAAGTATTGAAAAGGGGAGAAGTTTATAGGTGGCACAATGCAATGATATCATTACCTAGGTAACTGCGAAAATACTTATTGAATCGTAGGACAACACGTGTTTAGTTTATTAAATGCAAAGAGACGTGCGTCCTTTCAAGTGTTAGAAACCATTCAAGAACTTTCCCACCAATAACAGAGAAGGTCTAATATACTTTCTAGTCACATCAAGTTGAGTCACCGAAAAGTATGGGGACTATCCGTATTGGGTAAAATTAACAGATGACAAGTGGATGTTCTTCGAGTTGACATATGGCAATAAACCAGATAGGAGGTAAGTCAGTAAATAGCTGACACCGGATACAAACATATGACTGGTGTAGGATAAGCTCTGAAGGCAGTAAAATCGGAGAAGAGGATTCGAAATCAGGGCACCAGTTGAAGACGGCAGCATTAAAGGAGCAACCGTTACAGAGAATCATGGCATTTAATCTCAATCATTATGCAGCTATCAAGAGGGGTCTTTATTCGCCTTAAAAAGGAGCATGATTTGAGGGTGTTATCTCCCCTAATTTAGCTATAAATAGAAAAATTTGTATTAATTGAAGGAGGCGAATTACTTGTATGAAAAAAGGCTAATACTATTCTCTTATTCTGCAAAAAAACTCTATCATGCTAATATTAAGTTTTTGGCATTGTTCTTGTCTCCAGAGAGATCAATTCAAAAGTACAGGCTTGTCTTTTCTTCAATTATTCTTATTTTACTCACTTTTGTCCTTTATTATATTATTTCTCAGATCAATTTAATTTACGTGTTTATAAACCACATTACAAATTCAACTGTACCGTTTTACGAATAAATAAGAGGACGAAAAGAATTGATTTGAGGGGTGAATAGGTGTCATCTTACATAAGATAGAACCTGCGTAAATAGGTGTGTATTCTAGTAGACACAATCTTTAAGGAATTTATTGTATAAGCAAGTGTTCGACCTAATTGATGTTTAACCGCAACAAAAAATGAAATTGTACGTGTACAAACAAATACACAAAATGATGAAAGAATGTGCACAAACGTAGTTAAAGTATCGCTACCGGAAGCATCCCGTGCATTAAATTTTTTTCTTTTCCTTTTATTATTAATTTATATATCTACCTACATTGGCACCTTTTAATGATGCTAATTCAACTTAATATTCTTCATTTACTCGCAATATGTGTTCAAGTGATAGAGACTAGAGTACTGGTTAAAGAATAATCAAAGCCCTTTTGATATTTTTTTATATAAATAACTAAGGGTCACAAAAACAATCATTTTCAAAAGACACAATTTTCAAGAGTTTGAACATGTGTCTTTTGCAATTTAGGTTTGAAACTTTGAATATGTACCTCTTTTGCAAATAAAAACATGACTTGATAGTGCTTACTAACTGTTTTGTTCATTTCTTGTCATACACTTATTTTACGTATGTAACTATCCATTACTAACTGTTTTGTTCATTTCTTGTCATACACTTATTTTACGTATGTAACTATCCAACCGGTTATTTTATATATTTGAGTCTCGTTCCCCCATTTGATATTTTTTGTATATTTATTTGTTATTTTGTAACTTACGAGGATGATTGATTTTGTTTCAGGATGGTTCGGGGGTGATTTGGAATACTTAGTGTCATTTTTTGGAAGATTAAGTTGTAAGAGTTGACCATGATTTAAAATTTATGTAAACGATCTCAGATTGGTAATTTAACGATTCCAATAGGTTTCGTATTGTATTTTGGACTTAGGTGCATGTTCCGATTTGGATTTGGAGGTTCCTAGGATGTATTGGATCTATTTGCCGAAAGTTGAAAATTTGTGGGTTGGGAGGGTTCATAAGTTTGATCGAGGGTTGACCTTGATAATATCAAGCTTAGATGTTATTTTGGAATTTGGTGTAGGTTCGTTATATCATTTGGCACTTGTGTGCAAAGTTCGGTTGGAATACAGATTAGTTTGGCTTGAAAATCGGACGCTTGGTTGCAAGTTTGATATTCTTGAAATTAAGAGATTGGTTTTGATCGTCGATTCTTGGTTTTGATGTTATTCGTGGTATTTTGAGCTCTTTGACAAGTTTTTATTAGATGTTAGAACTTGTTGGAATGATTGAACCGGGTCCCAGGGTCTCGGGTGTGATTCGGGGTAGTTTTTGATCATTTTCCCCTTTATTTGGAGTTACTGGTTTTCTGCAGTTTAGCAGTGCTTTGTGATCAGGGAGAAGGGGGAGCTGGCAGGCGGATTTTCTTTTTCATGTTCACGAGGAAGGAGTCTGGTTCACGGAGGGATGGAAGCAGAAGCTTCGTGTTTGCATGCAAGGGCCGCGTTCACGATGAAGTAGCACCATGCATAAGGTTTGACTTTGCGGATAGCGTCTCGCATTTGCGTAGGATTATCTCGGCATGGACCGCATTTGCGAGTGTGTCTTTTCATTCGCAAAGAGGAGTTTTCAGCTGGGCAGATTTTGGCTTTCACGATCGCGATGTGTATACCTGGGCAGATTATTTAAGTTAAGATTTCAGGCCTATTTATCTATTGTATCATATTTTGAGTCATAGACTTCGAGAGTGGGAGATTTTAAAGAGCAAATTCACTACATCATTGGAGGTAAGCGATCTACACTTGGATTTGACTTCATATCATGTTTTTCCATGGATTTCTACACCTAAATACTTGGATTTTAAAGTACAATTTGTGGGGGGGGGGGTAATTGAGATTTGAACCCTGATTTAGAATCGGTTTTGAATGAAACTTGTATATTTGGACTCGTATTCAAATGCGTATTTGGGATTTGTGATTTTCATCGGATTTCGGAATGCGGGATCGGGTTGACTTTTTGCTTGACTTTGTGTATTTGATTAAAAATTTGAACTTTATCGTTTGGGATTGATTTTATGGCTTTGTTTGACGATATTGAGTTGTATATTACTAGATTCGAGCTGTTTGGAGCTGGATATCTAACGATTTGGCATCTTTGGTGATTTTTAGCTTATCGGGCGGAGGTAAGTCTTTTGACTAAACTTGCTAAGAGGGAAACCCTTAGAATTTGACTTGATTGCTACGTGTTTTAGTGTCATGACCCAAAATTCCACCTCGAGGTCGTGATGGCGCTTAGCCGAACATGCTAAGCAAGCCAACTCACAATCACTCAAAGTTCATTTCCTATAATTAACAAAAACATATTTCATAAATTAAGACAATAATGGTCCACAACAGTAGTAATATCCGATAAAATCCCAAAAAAGGACGAAACATGTCCAATACAGCACGCCCCTAAGAATAGGTGGCACAAGTATACTAGCAAACTACGAAAATGAGAACATGTCTGTATACATAACATTTGTCTGAAATACAGTAGACAGAAATAAAAGAAAAGAATAAAGACTCAGGAACTGCGCAATAAAACCATGAAGTGTAGCTCTCCCTAAGTCTCTATATAGTCTCCAAGCTCAAATCTGGAAGCTTTGCTAGGACCCACCCGAGGATTTGCACAAAAAGATATGCAGAAGCGTAGTATGAGTACACCACAATCGGTATCCAGTGAGTATCAAATCTAACCTCGAAGAAGTAGTGGCGAGGCTAGATGCTTCCGAATACTTGCCACACATATGTAATACTAGATTAAGAATTGAAGCAATAAATAATATCATGAATATCAAGGAATCACAAATATCCGCAATTGAAAAGGTACTAAGTATGCTTTTCTAGCACAGAAATAACCCTATCACTGCTAAGATATAATAATAAAAGATAACATGCTCAAATAACCGAATCAGAACTCCCAATTAGTATATAAAAATGTGAAGTAACAATTTTCGGTGAAATAAATACTTCAAAACAATTAAATTATAAGAATGCATGCTCAATCAGTACAAGGTCCATGTACCCTGATACACAATCCATGTATCACATAACCCAATAAAAAATCCATATATCGACCTAGTACAAAATTCATATACCGACCACGCTCACAGGGCCCAAATTAACATGGCTTATCACCTGACTCTGGAGGAATGGATCCAAATCCAAGCACAAAGAGGGGTTTATCCAATAT
Organism: Nicotiana tabacum; assembly: GCF_000715075.1. Classification (NCBI taxonomy): domain Eukaryota; kingdom Viridiplantae; phylum Streptophyta; class Magnoliopsida; order Solanales; family Solanaceae; genus Nicotiana; species Nicotiana tabacum. The sequence goes on from NC_134098.1 coordinate 37,209,714, forward strand.
GCCACAATTGTATCTCATCCGCACGCTTATCCTTCGTGCCAAATCCTCAGCCCAAATCACGTATACAATATTCAAAATGTATAAATATGCTCAAGAATTATAGATGAAAGGTGCACATAGACTTAATAATTATGATATGGATATGTGCTCAGGAGTTCTCTATGTGACTACGGGCAATTAAGCAATTTAACATATCCAGAATGAGTTCTCATGCATTTACAATTGATCATAAGCCTAGGCATATTTCTAGAATGAATAAGAGAGCATCACATAAGCTAAATAAATTATGAATCAAATGAGCATATAGTCAAACAAAGCATAAGATATCCCAAATTCTACCCCGGTCATGATATAAACTTGGTAAATGCATATATGCTCTCCATCACATATATACTACCCCAAATACCCTAAACATATAGCAAACAAGTCAATTCCTAGAGGTTTCCCTTTTAACAAGGTTAACCAAGAGACTTACCTCCTCTTGGTAGCCTCTAATCTCCCAAAAAAACCTTTCCTCTCAAATCAACCTACGAACGTGCCGAATCTAGCCAAGTACAACACAATAACGTCAAATAAAGCCATATGAATCGAACCCAAACAATAAAGATTGAATCTTTAATCAATTGCACAAAGTCAACCAAAACGTTAACTCAGGTTCGCCTCCCGGACCTGACAAAAGTCACAAATCCTGAACACATATTCCAATACGAGTCTAAATACATAAGTTTCATCCAAAACGACTCCAAATCGGGATCTAAATCTCTATTGTTTCACTTTAGACAAGTTTTGCCAAAACTCATGATTTCTCTTTTAGATGTCATCAACCAAAGGCCAAAATCAAAGATGGAATCATGAAATCAAATCAAATCTGAGTCAAGAACACTTACCCCAATCCAAGTGGTAAAAAATGCCTCAAAATTGCCACAATCCGAGCTCCCAATCTCAAAATATGATAAAATAAACTAAACCCTCGCAAAGATTACTCTGCCTAGCAATTCCGCTTTTGTGGACAAAAAGCTCACTTTTGCGGTACTGCATCAGCGGAAAATACCTCGCAGATGCGGATTCCCCTTAAGTTCTGCCCTTTCGCTTCTGCGGGCAAACCTCCGCTTCTGTGGACCAAGTAGTGCACCTACGCATTCGCTTCTATGACTAGGCCTCCCGCATCCGCGGACTCCTCCTACCCTAGCCTTTCTCCGCACATGTGACCCCACTATCTGCTTCTGTGGACTCGCACCTGCAGACCCAACCTCGTAGGTACGAAAATACCTACATAATACCAAACAATCTGAAATCAATTGAAAACACACACGAGGCCCTAGAGACCGTCCAATCACACCTACAAGTCCCAAAACCTAACACGAACCTACTCGAGGTCTCAAATCACACAAAATAACATCAAAATCATAAATCGCACCTTAATTCAAGCTTAATAAACTAATCTAACTTCCATGTCTAATTAACTCGGAATCACCTTAAATTTTGCACACATGTTCCAAATTACATAACGAACCTATTTCAGCTCCCGGATAAATAATTCAAACCCGATAATACCAAAGTCAACTCCCGATGAAACCTATCAACCTTCCAAACCTTCAAATTTTCAAGTTTTCCCAGATAGAATTAAATCAACCTAGGGACCTCCAAATCCAAATCTGGACATACACCTAAGTTGGAAATCACCATATAAACCAATTTGAACCATCAAATACCATTCAGGGGTTGTTTACACAAAAGTAAAGCATCGGTAAACTCTTATAACTTAAGCTCCCAACATTGGAACTAAGTTTTTCAATTCAATCTAAGACTCTCTGAAACATAACCAACCATCCCCCCAAGTTACAAAGAAAAACAAATGCGCGAAGCATCAAATAGGGGAACGTGGCTCAAATATACAAAACGACCGGCCGGATTGTTCCATTCCCACTCTTAAACAAGCGATCGTCCTCGAATGAGTTTAGAAACATACCTGGAATGCTAAAAATATGAGGATATCTACTCTGCATATCATGCTCGGTCTCCCAAGTTACCTTCTCGGTCGGTTGACCTCTCCACTAGACCTTCATCGATGCAGTATCCTTTGACCTCAGCTTCCATACTTGTCTATCCACAATAGCCACTGGTTCCTCCTCATAAGCCACGTTCGCATCCAATTGCACTGAACTAAAATCCAACACATATAACTGATCCTCATGATACTTTCGAAGCATGGAAACATGAAACACAGGATGAACTCCCGACAGGCTGGGGGAAAAAGTAAGCATGTAAGCCACCTCACCTACTCTCTCCAAAACCTCAAATAGAGCAATGTACCGAGGGCTCAACTTGCCCTTCTTCCCAAACCTCATCATGCCTTTCATAGGCAAAACTTTGAGAAGCACCCTCTCACCCTCCATGAAAGCTACATTGCAAACCTTCCTATCAGCATAACTCTTCTGTCTGGACAAGGCTGTACGAAGCTGCTCCTAAATCAATTTCACTTTCTTCAAAGCATCACGAGCTAGATAGGTGCCCAATTACCTAACCTCCCTAGACTAAAACCAACTAACAGGAGAATACATTGCCTCCCATTTATGTCCTCATACGGGTCCATCTGAGTACTCAACTAGTAGTTGTTATTGTAGGTGAACTCTGCTAACGGTAGAAACTGATCCCACTAATCCCCAAAATCAATGACACATGCCTTCCACATAATCTCCAAGATCTAAATGGTCTGTTCAGACTCCCCGTCCATTTTTAGATGAAATGCCATAATCAACTCAGCCTGCGTGCCCAGCTCACATTGCACTACTCTCCAAATATGTGATGTAAACTGTGTGCCTCGATTCGAGATGATAGACACATGCACACCATGTAGGAAAACAATCTCTCTAAGATAAATCCGAGCCAACTACTCAGAGGTGTAGGAAGTCATGACCGGAATGAGATATGCAGACTTGGTGAATCTGTCCACAATAACCCATACAACATCAAATCTCCTCAACGCTCATGGTAACCTAATCACGTCCAATTCACACCCTAATTATAGGAATATGAAATAGTCGTTACAATAATAACACCCAACGCGACTCGGAATCGAATACATAAGGAGTTTAGATTGGGTGTTAAGGTCAATATTTAAGAGAGCAACTCAAAATAACTAAATTTAAATTCCAAATAAAAATTGTGTATCAATATTTGCTAATTAAACTACTAAGGATTTTTGACTAAGCTAACAAACGAGTAATAATTGAAATATTTTTGAAGTTTTATCAAATAGAGAAAAGCCTAGGGTTGTAACCTTAACCTAAGTATATGTCATCATCCAAACCGATGGACTATGATGAGTGCCTGAGTCCTACCTGTCGAACACTCCTAAGCATGCGCTTAAATATAAACATGAATTAAGGGTAGGTCATGAATAACATTTGTCAATAAACTGTTGAATCACGTGAATAACATACTTGAGGAAAACATGTCCAAAAAATATATATACATATACATGCAAAATATGGTAGGGCGAGCCGACAAGGCTGCTATAGACAACTATATATCCAAAACTAGAAGCCGACAAGGCCACATATTTTCCAACTATACATGACTATCTACAGACCTCTAATAGAGTGTACAACTGTATGAAGGACAGGACTGGACCCCGTCGTATCCATATCTACATACAAAAATAGCGTACCAAAATCAATAACAACTTCGGATCAAGTGGAGCACACCAACTCTCGCTGATCAAGGATCCTAAAAAGGTGAACCGTCAGTCTGTCAACCAGCACGTGCATGTTACTCCCCATATTTTCGTACGTGAAAGTATGCCATAAGTAAATTGATATAAGCTCAGAAATGAGATGTTACATCCAATATTTTTGTACATTAAAGTTTCGTCGTAAGTTAATTGACGTAAGCTCGGTAATGAGATTATAAGTATTACGCTATTTCAAACAAGTGATAAGCAAATTCGTGAAGGTGATAGGGTAAGCGAATCAAAGAAATGAGTTTTGTCAAAATTTGATAATTTGGGATAAAATATGGTCCAAGCTATAATACCCGGTATTTAAGGACTAGTGCCATACAAAGTACCACATGACCATGATAGTGAGGTGTATAAAGTGTGTTAAAAGTGAGTAGTATTGTAAGTAATTTGAGATAATTCTTAATTATGTGAATAATTAGGTAATTATAAATTTTTAACTGGGAGATTAACTTGTAAATTTAATTTTGTGGATAATTATTTAAATGAGATTTGGATCATTGTTAGGGGGGACAGCATCGACGTGGGATTTATGGAAACTTGGCAGCAAATTACCACCAATTCATAACCTTAAGTAGGTGGTGACAATATTTAAAGTTATGTGCACCTTTATATCATTCTTGTTGAAGAATGCCATCTCTAATCCATAAGGTTAGGTAAATAGTGTATCAAATGGTGTTACACTTTGAGAATAACAAGGTACAGATGAAGCTAGAACAAGAATCCATACAGGATTGCATTATGCATTAGCAACGTGAGTTGCTTCAACCTTTCAAAATCACTTAAGAGAGATACTTGTATCTCAACAAGATAATGAAGGGAAACATCATCAAATTCATACGAAGATGTTATTATGTAATGGCAACATTATTATGTAATGGCATCATCAAATTCATACGAAGAGGTTTTATCGCGATTGACGTACGTTAGAGGGATTGTCAAGAGAATCGACTCAGGTATGTTAAGGCTATCCCTTCTTTCTTTTTGGCATGATCCATACGATACAAATGAAACGAGTAAACACACCATTTTCATAAATGACTCTATAGGGGTGTCTATATTCTTGATTCCCCATGTGAATTATTATCATATATTCTGTTCATGGGTCTCAGAAAAATACGTAGTTGATAAAGTTTATCTGACAGGCATATTGATTTTATGACATTCCGAGAAATCTCATTAACGTATTTCATATGCATTTCATGCATTTATACATGCACATTGACCCATGACTAGATAATGTTATATACGTGTATATATATGTGTATATATATGTAATATGGGATATGGGAAAGGTTACGGCGTTATATACGCACCACCACCTGATCAGTTGGTATACGTTGATGATTTGCCCACAGTGGCCGAGATGATATGATGGGATGCCCTCAGAGGCTTGATGATGTTATGAATGCATATACCTATGCATGGTATGGCATTTATACGCATATGCATGGCATTATAAATATGAAATGATTCATAGAGCTATTCAGACTTACATGTTGAGTCTTTTACTCCATGTTTCTCTCATGTCTATTGTTTACTGATTTTTATTCCTTACATACTCGGTACATTATTTGTACTGACATCCCTTTTGCCTGGGGACACTGCGTTTCATGCTCGCAAGTCCCGATAGACAAGTTGAGAGTCCTCCAAGTACGCTATCAGCTCAGTGGAAGATATTAGTGCGCTCCATTTGCTCCGGATTTGCCTATTTGGTCAGTATGCATTGGACACGTATTGATTGGTATGTCGGGGTCCTATCCCGACTTATGACGTTTATGTACTCTCAGAGGCTTGTAGATATATGTTATGTATATGAAAGATTGTATGGCCTTGTCGGCCTATATTTTGAATGTACACATGATCAAGTCGGCCTTATAGGCCTGTATGTTATGTGCATAAAATTCTATATCATGTTGGATCGTCATACGAAATATACATTACGTTGGTACTCGGTTGAGTAAGGTGCCGGGTGTCCATCGTGGCCCATTGGTTTGGGTCGTGATAAAAGTGGTATCAGAGCAGTTCTATCCTAGGGAGTCTACAAGCCGTGTCTAGTAGAGTCTTGTTTATGGGTGTGTTGTGCACCACGCATATAAGCAGGAGGCTACAAGGAATTTAGGACTGTCACTCTTTATTCTTACTCTATATCATGTGGTAGAGCTCAGTTGTAAGAACTCAATTTCCTAAACTCTATCTTATTCATAATACGATGATGCATGCATCCAAAAAGACAGTTGGTAAGGGATTGCATGTGGTCGTGGAAGAGTTAAGTCAGAGGAACTCGATTTTGCATCATGTTTATGATGAGTAAATGTGAGGTCTTCAGCAGAACATGTGTGCATTAAGACGTGTAAGCTTCTTGATAAGGAGCCTTAAAGTAAGAATACCTATCCACCCATATGGTGAAAAGTAATGAGAGATTCAGAAGGTGGATACAAGTTTCAACAAATAAAAGAAGCAAGGTGAAGAAGGGTACGAGGCGCCCAGTCAATGGAGATTATCAGTATTTACAATTCAGGTAGAAAAATATAAGCCTTTTGAGTTACCTTCAATAATAACAGATGTATGTACAATCGGCCACACCCATCTCAGATATACCCTATGGGAGCTAACATATATGGTTTAAAAGGAGGACGGGATATCAGGATCCGGCTGGCGTTAGAGTAACCCAAAATGATGGATGGATTGTATGCGTTAGTTGACATTTCCGAAGGATATTGCAAATGTACTAATACATCTCCTTGTGAGACACCTAGATGGTGCACTCTAGAATAGTACAGCTAGATATGAATACTAGGATGTTCAAAGATAGGCACTGGAATCCTGAGGGGATAAATATTATCTTAGTATGGCTCCCGTCCCTAGTAGAGAGAGAATGTTAGGCAACCCGAAGAGCCAGTGGATGGAGCAAGGGGAGCTAAAAGCAAAAACATGTCTTGTTGAAGTTTTCAGAATAAGGTGATAGACAGAAATGTTAGCAGGGAAATCAGAAGAGAGTTAATGAAGCATTATGAGTAAGATGTGATACATGGATGACAACGGTAGATCAAAAACAAAATTGAAATTGAAATTGATAGTATTACAGAGTCTATAGTCAAGGGAAGAAAATATGAGAGGTGTCAGGCCTTGAGACAACAAAAGAGTATATGCCATAATTTCATATCCTCATTTCGAAAAATAAGTTCGTGACTCTAACGTGATTACCAGAAGGAAAAGTTAGAACCCCAGAATAATAGAAATCAGTATGGGCTGGTGAACAAGATAAACTAAACATGAATTAGGGACTGAGTTATTTGATAATAGTCGGCATCATGAGAATTTCAGAGATTTCATTTCAGTGATAATAGAATGGACGACATAAGAATAACCCTTAAAGGTCATTCAGGAAGACGCTTCCCTAAAGCAAGCAATGTGAGCAAAGTTAAGCTTAAGGGACTATGTGTGCCAGTTACACTAACTGTCACCCTTGTAAGGAAGGAATTTTGTTATCCTTGGTAAAGAAGGATTACCGCAAGGTGGGTAAGGGTCATCGATGATGACGCCAAAGATGAAGAGGTAAAACATCTATACGTAGATCATCGTAGTACTAAATCTTAGTACTCCCCTAAAGGGGGGAATATGGAGTGATGTGGCATTAAGTCAGAATTAAGTGATTCTAGTAACTATGGAATGGTAAAGGAAGAATGCGATAAAAATGAGAAAAGGGATGAGATTACACTTATTCAAATCCTACAGATTTGCTACATTATGCAAACACGACGTCAAGGAGAGGAAGTAAGGGTTCCTGCCCAGGATGTTATTGATAGATAAGGAGCCAGTGCGAGACGTAAGTTAAGACAAAGGAAAGAACCTAAGAAAGATTACGCGAAATATTGATATGAGAATGGGCCAACAAATAGTAAGCAGTTGATTCAGGAAGAGCCTAGTTATGGGTAGACAAAAGATTACCGACAAATCAGCAGATCGCACAAGATAAACATAGTGAACCCCAACGTAGTGAATCCAGTCTCGCAGATAATGATATCGTGATCCTTGAGAAATATTTAGATAAGGGTTGGGGTAGTTAAAGGTACCATATGAGTGTTATGGAAATAAAAGAGAGTTCCACTAGGAAGACAGTCAAAATATCAGTTAAGAAGCAACCCTACAAGCACAAGGGCGTGAAGGTAAGTAACTACGGATAATTATAGGCGAGGAAGGACATCAAATATTCCGTTGGGTATACGATGTAATAAGCTCGCAACTTTACAAGGGTCAAGGGGTCTTCCCTAAGTACTACAACGAAAGACTAGCTGAGGAAATAAGGAAGAAGGCTTCAACCTAAGCACAGTAACCTAAAGAGGAAATGGTTTTGTGACAACAATCTCACTACAACATTGTATGTACTCCATAAGAAAGTGGCACCTACTGTGGCTAATGAACGGGAAGTAAAATCAAAAGTAATATTTGAGATCATATGAGTTGCACAAAAACTCCGGCATGCGTGAAAACTAAGATAAGCTAAGTATGCATGCAACAAGGGGGCAGCAAAACTAGGAAAGGTAATAGCTTATGTTTAAAGAAAGCTGAGAAGGAATGAAAGGAATTATTCGACCTATGATCCAGAGTTAGTTACGTTATGAACGCACTTAAGAGTTCGAAGTATTATCCATGCAGCATATATGTTGATAATCATACAAAGGATTGAATTGTTAAAAGATTGTATCATGTATATTCCATAGCGCCCATGAAAGGCTAAAGTAATAGCTAATACCAAAAGCCGCAGATCAGGAGATAGCTTAAGCCTACATAAAAGCCGATCAAAAGGAAGAGGAAACTAAAGAGTTACATCAACTAAGTAAATTAGGTGTCTGATTATTGGACCAGAAAGTTATAGACATCATGATTGAGAATATTGCAAAATTACTCTTAATATCAGAGGTACAAGAGAGATAGTACAACAACCATATTTTATGACGGCTTTACGACAAAGCCAGTTAGAAGAGTACCGGCCTCATAAGAAGTTAGTATGAAGCTCTTACCAGATTGTGTATACACCAGAGGTGCAAGTATTATAATAGGGCTTCAAGCTGTGGATATAAATTATACCTGTGTGGAAGGGAGGTCATGAAAGAGATAGAAGATGTCATGCGAGATTTTAAGGTAAGTAAGGTAAAGGTGAACAACGTACGAGATACTCATGTGTAGAAGGTTGTGAATAATCCATACTTCAGATAGAGGGTTAGAAGCGTTGGGATTCAGTATCCAGGAATGATAACGGTGTCATTGGTACCGAGAGGTCTGGTTAAAAGAGTAAAGAAGAGTTTGAGGCGATGTGATGTCTCGCTTGATGTTCCAGAATAACATAAGGCAATCATGGGGCAATCAAGTTTGAAGGAAGGTTGCAAGTAGTATAAATAGATATGTATAGGTCGCGAGCTAAAGTATGGTAGAGCGACAAGGTTTTAGGAAGACAGGAGTAAGGATTAGAAAATGTGAGTGAGAAGGTGACGAGAATGGATAAGTTCTCGGTATTAAGCCCATGAAAACAAGAGAGCTGATGGGTTCTCTAAGTTATAGAAAGCTCAGTATAGCTTGAATGAACTCAAAGGAGTCTAAGACTAGTAGCATTTAGAAGAAATGGAATGCTGCCCTGGTAGTAGAATAAGGGTGTAATTGTGGTAGATAAAGGATGGCGTTTGGGCCTTCGATTGAGTTATGATTTGAAGAAAAAATGGGGATTTCATGAGTTGTACGGGATTAAAATAACCCCCATAGGATGAATCACGTTGGGATGCTATGAAATACGGTGATGGAAGCATGGTATTGCCCCCAAGCGGATCAGTCTAATCATTTCAAATGTTCCACGATGCAACGTGAGCTTTAGTGATTACATAAAAGGTCAAGTTATCAATAGTAGATTATAGATCAATATTGAGGTGAATCAACAATGGATGGATAAAAGTTACAAAGTATGATAAGTGCATCAGTCAATATTCGAGGACGAATTTTCCAAAGGGGGAAATGGTGTTACACCCCATGTTTTCGTACGTGAAAGTATGCCACAAGTAAATCGATATAAGCTCAGAAATGAGATGTTACATCCCGCATTTTTGTACGTTAAAGTTTCGTCGTAAGTTAATTGACATAAGCTCGGGAATGAGATTATTTTGAGATTATAAGTATTACGCTATTTCAAATAAGTGATAAGTAAATTCGTGAAGGTGAGGTAAGCGAATCGAAGAAATGAGTTTCGTCAAAATTTGACAATTTGGGATAAAATACGGTCCAAGCTATAATACCTGGTATTTATGTACTAGTGCCATACAAGGTACCACATGACCATGATAGTGAGGTGTATAATGTTTGTTAAAAGTGAGTAGTATTTTAAGTAATTTTAGATAATTCTTAATTATGTAGATAATTGGGTAATTATGGATTTTTAAGTGGGAGATTAACTTGTAAATTAAATTTTATGGATAATTATTTAAATGAGATTTGGATAATTGTTAGGGGGGACAACATCCACGTGGGATTTATGGAAACTTGGCAGCAAATTGCCACCAATTCATAACCTTAAGTAGGTTGTGGCAACATTTGATGTTATGTGCACCTTTATATCATTCTTGTTGAAGAATGCCATCTCTAATCCACAAGGTTAGGTAAATAGTGTATCAAATGGTGTTACACTTTGAGAACAACAAGGTACGGATGAAGCTACAACAAGAATCCATATGGGATTGCATTATGCATTAGCAACGTGAGTTGCTTCAACCTTTCAAAATCACTTAAGAGAGATACTTGTATATCTACAAGATAATGAAGGTAAACATCATAAAATTCATAAGAAGATGTTATTATGTAATGGCAGCGTGAATTTGCAAATTCCAAGGGAGCCCGGTACAGTCTTTCTCAAGAATATCATACGGATTTTGCACTATTCCGATCTCGCCGTTACGTATTTTATCGCGATTGACGTGTGTTAGAGGGATTATCAAGAGAATCGGCTCAGGTATGTTAAGGCTATCCCTTCAGTCTATATTCTTAATTCCCCATGTGAATTATTATTATATCTTCTGTTCATGGGTTTCAGAAAAATATGTAGTTTATAAAGTTTATCCGAAAGGTATATTGATTTTATGATATTCCGAGAAATCTTATTAACGTATTTCATATGCATTTCATGCATTTGTACATGCACATTGACCCATGACCAGATGACGTTATATACGCGTATATATATATATATATATATATATATATATATATATATATATATGTATGTATATGGGATATGGAAAAGGTTACGACGTTATATACGCACCACCACCTGATCAACTTGTATACATTGATGATTTGCCCACAGTGGCCGAGATTATATGATGGGATGCCCTCAGAGGCTTGATGATATTATGAACACATATACCTATGCGTGGTATGCCATTTATACGTATATGCATGACATTATAAATATGAAATGATTTACAGAGCTATTCAGACTTACATGTTGAGTCTTTTACTCCATATTTCTCTCATGTCTATTGTTTACTGATTTTCATTCCTTACATACTCGGTATATTATTTGTACTGACGTCCCTTTTGCCTGGGGATGCTGCGTTTCATGCCCGCATGTCTCGATAGATAGGTCGAGAGTCCTCAAAGTAGGCTATCAACTCAGTGGAAGATATTGGTGCGCTCCATTTGCTCCGGAGTTGCCTATTTGGTTATTATGCATTGGACATGTATTTATTGGTATGTCGGGGCCCTGTCTGGGCCTTATGATGTTTAGGTACTCTAAGAAGCTTGTAGACATATGTCATGTATATGAAAGATTGTATGGCCTTGTCGGCCTATGTTTTGAATGTACAAGTGATCATGTCAGTATTATAGGCCCGTATGTCATGTGCATAAAATTCTATATCATGTTGGGTCGTCATACGAAATATACGTTACGTTGGTACTCGATAGAGTAAGGTGCCGGGTGCCCGTCGTGGCCCATCGATTTGGGTCGTCACATTGTGGGCATGAAACGCAGGCCCTAGGAAATAGAGGCGTCAGTACGAATAATATACTGAGTATGTAAGGCATGAAAATCAGTACATAAAAGAAATATGGAGTAAAAGAATCTGCATGTAAGTGTGAATAACTTTGTGAGTCCTGAAATATTTATAAAGTCATGCATGTGTGTATAAATGTCATATCATGCGTAGGTCTATATGTAAATAACATCATCAAGCCTATTAGGGCATTCCATTATATCATCTCGGCCTCTGTAGGTGAAATCATCAACGTAAACCAACTGATCAGGTGGCGGTGCGTATACAACTCCATAACCTTTACTCATATCCCATATACATAAAATATATGCGTATATAACGCCATCTGGTTATGGGTCAATGTACATGTATAAATGAATGAAATGCATAAGAAGTAAGTTAATAAGATTTCTCGGAACAACATAAGATCAATATGTCTTCGGATAAACTTTATCAATTACGCATTTTTCTGAGACCTATGAATAAAAGATATAATAATAAGACACATAGGAATTCAAGAACATAGGCACCCCTAGTGCTTCTACGAATAGAGACATTTATGAAAGTTGTGCGTTTGCTCATTTCGTTTGTATCATATGGATCATGCCAAAATAAAAGAAGGGATAGCCTTAACATACCTGAGCCGATTCTCCTGACAATCCCTCTAACACATGTCAATCGCGACAAAATACGTAACGACGAGATCGAAGTAGGAAAAAACCCATATGATATTCTTGAAAAAGATTATACCGAGCTCCCTTAGAATTGTAAGTCACGTTGATGTTGCATTAGATATTTTCGTATGAATTTTTGTTGAAGCTCTCATCCGTTACTTTTGTTGAAGCTCTCATCCATCTCACTTTAATTAATTAGAGAGGTTTCTTATTATAGTGGTTGTGGGCCCCACTTGATAAAGATTAATTTGCAAATATCCCCCAAATAATTCCACCTAGCCACCTAGCCAAAGACTCACCATTAGGTTTTTGATCCATATTTTCACTTGCTGCCACGTAGGGGTAGTGTTTCCACCAAATATTTATCCACTAATTTCTAATTAATTTGTTATTTCCCACTCAAATCAATAATTAACCCATTACCAACATAATTAAGTAATATCTTAATTTACTTAAAATACTAATCATTTTTAACATACTTTATATACCTTACTATCATGGTCATGTGGTACCTTGTATGGTACTAGTCCATAAACATGGGGTATTATAGCTTGGACCGTATTTTATCCCAAACTGAAAACTTTCAACGAAACTCATTTTCTTTGATTTGTTTACCCTCTAACCTTCACGGCGCTTACTTATCACCTGTTATAAATAAAATAATACTTATAACCTCAAAAATAATCTTATTCCCGAGCCTACGTCGATTAACTTACGACGAAACTTTAACGTACAAAAACGCGAAATGTAACATCCTTCCCCCCTTAGAAACATTCGTCCTCGAATTTTTAACTCCCCGGGATCTATATAGATTTTGGTAGAGTCACCTTTGTAATAGTACTACTACCAACCCTTACTGTAGCAAACTCCATAATTCAATGCCACATATTGCCACAATCATCAATAACGATAATAGCCTCACACGACCAATGACAATAACTAACACAAGAATCTATACACGTACCTTAAGGCTGTGATGTCTCAGTCGGATCTTCCTCTAGAAGAGGAAAAAGTGGGGATAGCTAGACTTCATGTCTTCTTCGGCTTCCCAAGTCATTTCTTCCACATTATTGTATCTACAAAGTACTTTCACCGAAGCTACGTCTTTAGTCCTCAATCTCCGAACCTGTCTACCTAGTATAGTAGTGGGAGTTTCCTCATATGATAGCTGCTCTGTGACCTGAACATCATCAACTGACACGACTCTGGAAGGACCTCCGATACATTTACAGAGCATAGACACATGATAGACTGGATGTATAAACTCTAAGTCAGAAGGCAAGTCTAACTCATATGCTACCTGGCCTACCTTGCATATGATCTTATATGGTCCAATGTACCGAGGGCTAAGTTTTCTTTTCTTACCGAACCTCATAACGCCTTTCATTGGTGATACCTTTAGGAATACCAAGTCGTCAACCTGAAACTCCAAGTCTCATCGTCGATTATCCGCATAAGACTTATGACGGCTTTGAGCTGCTAATAACCTTTCCTATATAAGCTTAATCTTCTCGATTGCCTGTTGTACCAACTCTAGTCCTACTAACTTAATTTCCCCAACATCAAACCATCCTATAGGCAACCTACACTTTCGTCCGTGAAGAGCTTCGTATGGAGCCATCTGAATACTGGAATGATAGTTATTATTATATGCGAACTCAATAAGTGGCAGATGATCATCACAACTACCCTTGAAGTCTATCACACAAGCCCGTAACATATCTTCCAGTGTCTGAATAGTACGCTTAGCCTGTCCGTCTGTCCGTGAAGACTGTTTTGAGTCCCCAATCCTTTTTGGAAGGACCTCCAGAAATTAGCTGTAAACTGAGCTCCTCTATCCGAGATAATAGATATAGGGACACCATGAAGTCGTACTTTTTCCTTAATATAAAGCCTTGCATAATCCTCTACGGAATACGTAGTCCTAATAGGCAGAAAATGGGCTGATTTTGTAAGTCTATCAATAATCACCCATATAGAATCGAACTTATGCTGGGTACAAGGTAAGCCTATGACGAAATCCATAGTAATCACTTTCCACTTCCAAGTTGGAATCTCTATAGCCTGCAATAATCCACCGGGTTTTTGATGCTCAATCTTAACCTGTTGACAGTTAGGGCACTGAGCAACAAACTCTGATATATCCTTTTTCATTCTATCCCACCAATATATTTCTCTGATACCATGATACATCTTTGTTGCTTCTGGATGGATAGAATAACTAGAATAGTGAGTCTTTCCCATAACCTGTCGGCACATCCCCTGCAACATTAGGGACACATAATCGTCCTCGATATCTAAAAACTCCATCTCCTATAATCTCAAATGGTGTCTTCTCCTTCTGAGGGGTTGTATCCCTGTAATGAGCTAACACTGGATCCTTGTACTGGAGTTCCTTCACTTCAATTACTAAAGAGGATGTTGTCGTGTCCTGAATAGTAACTCTGGTATCACCTGAGTCCAGTAATCGAACTCCAAGATTAGCTAGCTGATGAATGTTATGGGCTATCCCACTCTTCTCTGGTTGTAAATATGACATGCTACCCATAGATCTACGGCTGAGGGCGTCGGCTACTACATTCGCCTTCCCCGGATGGTATAAAATATCAATGTCATAGTCTTTTAATAGCTCCAACCATCTCCTCTAACATAAATTCAATTCTTTTTGCTTGAAGATATGCTGAAAGATCTTATGATCCGTATAAATATCAACATGAATTCCATACAAATAGTGCCTCCACATCTTTAGTGCATGAATCATCACGGCTAACTCTAAATCGTGGGTTGGGTAATTCTTCTCATGCTTTCTTATTTGTCTAGAAGCATAAGCTACAACCTTACCGTGATTCATCAGTACACAACCCAATCTAACGCCCGAAGCATCACAATAGATAGCATAACCATCGGTTCCCTCTAGGAGTTTAGAACCGGTGCTGAAGTTAATCTGTCCTTCAATGCCTGGAAACTATGCTCGCAAGCATCAGTCCATTAAAACTTATTTCCCTTCTGAGTCAACTTTATCAATGGTGGTGAAAGAGAAGAAAATCCCTCTACGAATCTCCTATAATAACCTGCCAATCCGAGGAAGCTACGAACCTCTGTCGATGTAGTGGGTCTAGCCAAGTCTTTATTGAACCAAGTTCTAACTTGCACTTTCCAAGTCTTTTCTTCTTCTAAACACATCAACCACAATAGAAATATTATTCTTACATTATTTCAACTGATTTCTAACCATAAAATATAAAGAATTCAACTCCAAAATTATCCAGTAACTACAATACTTCAATCATGAAGTTCAACTTACTTCACAAGTTTCCTTTATCAAATCAACTAAATATACACGGATGATCTTAAATACATATAGGAGAAGTTAAACCTTACCTTGGCAGCAAGAATACTCATCCAACTAAGCTTTACTTCAAGCTCAAATAAGCTTTTTACCCCAAACCACAAAGTAGAGAGATAACTAGGTGATCTTGATCTTCCAAGAGAAATCATCTTACCAACTTGTGGATTTGGTCTTGAACCCTAGGATAACTTTGAGAGAGATCTTGGGCTGATATTTTGGAGCTTCTTCACGTTGCAATAGAGAGAGATGGATTATGAATTGTTTTCTAAGTGCAATTGAGATATATTTATGTTTATATGGCCCCACTAATGGACTTGGGTAGATGGGTCTTAGGAAAGCTACATAATTCAACCAGTTTTCACATTTAGAGAATTTTGCATACAACTTCCCCTTTTTTTTAGAACTCTGAGCACAGTACGCAAATGATCTGCATGCTCAGTCTCTGAACGGGAATAACCCAATATATCTTCGATAAATACAATCACGAAACTCAAAGTGCATGTATCTGGTCCTGAATGCTGTATTTGAAATATCTTTCTCCTTAACTCTTACCTAATGGTATCCGGACCTCAAGTCTATCTTCGAGATACATTTGGCACCTTGCAACTGATCAAATAAATAATCGATCCTCAGGAGCCGGTACTTATTTTTGATCGTCACCTTATTCACCTATCTACTCAACTGAGCGCCACGTACCTTATCCTTATTTATTATCAAACTTATCACAGGCCACATATATATATAAGTAACAATATTAGAATTTAACTCGCATAACTAATTCAAAAAAGGTTTATTTAGATACATAGGGGCCGATAAGGTTGTAAACATGGCATACCCAAAACTATACATATGATACTGTCTGCAAAACCTCTAAGAAAGCATGACCATAATATATATAAGTCGGGACAGGGCTTTCGACGTCCTCATAAAACAACATAACATATACATAACCCTGACTTGGTAATACTTAAGGAAGAAGTGGAGCTCACTAACCAAAAGTTGATATCTGGAGGCAACCTACAGTATAGGGTCCTCGCCTCGTCCTATATGAGAGCCTCGATCGGACATACTTCGAAGCGGAATCTTCATATCCTTATCAGCTACCTTCCTCATTTTGGCTCGACTACTCTCCTCTTCCTCTACATAGCCCATGACATACATAGACGAACCTTGAATGGCGGACTCCCAAGACTGTGGACTATCTAGAACCTCCGAATAGCTGGTGTCTGTAAATATCTTGACATAGTTTTGAGCCTGAGGGAAATCCGGTTGTTCCAATCCGTGTACCACTCCTATTATACCCTGATCAACGGGCCCTGATAATGAAACTAAGGGCCTTGGTGAGGTTGGAACTCCTCTCACCCCATCTGCTATCGGCAAAATCGAAACTACTCGAACGGATGACTCATATGGATCATAGGAAGGAAGGATCCTCCTCAATATAACCCATGATCTTCGATGGGTATGACTCCATAGTGTAGCTTATATCTCCTTTTATCTTCGATGGCGCCTGTCGTCTAGTAGTAATAAATAAGGTAAATATTAGGAGTGAATAATTACGACTCAGTTCTATTGCACAATCTAGATTAAAAAGAAAATTAACCATCCTAAATATCATGTAGCCTCCTGTCTATAAGTGTAGTTCACAACACACCCATAGGCAAGACTCTACTAGACAAGGTCTGTAGACAATCCTAGGATAGAACTGCTCTGATACCACTTTTGTCACGACCCAAACCGATGGACCATGATGAGTGCCTGAGTCCTACCAGTCGAACACTCATAAGCATGCGTCTAAGATGTAAACATGAATTAAGGGTAGGTCATGAATAACATCTGTCAATAAACTACTGAATCACGTGAATAACATACTTGAGGAAAACATGTCCAAAAGACATATATACATATTCACGCGAAATACGGTTGGGCGAGCCGACAAGGCTACTATAGATAACTATATATCCAAAACTAGAAGCCGACAAGGCCACATATTTTCCAACTATACATGACTATCTACAGACCTCTAATAGAGTGTACAATTGTATGAAGGACGAGACTGGGCCCTGTCATACCCATATCCACATACAAAAATAGCGTACCAAAATCAATAATAACTCCGGATCAAGTGGAGCACACCAACTCTCGCTGATCAAAGATCCTAAAAAGGGGAACCGTCAGCTTGTCTACCAGCACCTGCGGGCATGAAATGCAGGCCCCAGGAAATAGGGGCATCAGTACGAATAATGTACTGAGTATGTAAGGCATGAAAATCAGTACATAAAAGACATAAAAGAAACATGTAGTAAAAGAATCCGCTTGTATGTCTAAATAACTTTGTGAATCCTGAAATATTTATAAAGTCATGCATGTGTGTATAAATGTCATATCATGCATTGGTATATGTGTACATAGCATCATCAAGACTCTGAGGGCATTCCATCATATCATCTCGGCCTCTGTGGGCGAAATCATCAACATAAACCAACTGATCAGGTGGTGGAGCGTATATAACGTCGTAACCCTTTCCCATATCCCATATACATATAATATACATGTATATAACACCAACTGGTCATGGGTCAATGTACATGTATAAATAAATGAAATGCATAAGAAGTAAGTTAATAATATTTCTCGAAACATCATAAGATCAATAGGTCTTCGGATACACTTTACCAATTACGCATTTTTCAAAGACCCATGAACATAAGATATAATAATAAGACACATGAGAATTCAAGAACATAGGCACCCCTAGTGCTTCTACGAATAGAGACATTTATGAAAGTTGTGCGTTTGCTCGTTTCGTTTGTATCATATGGATCATGCCAAAAGGAAAGAAGGGATAGCCTTAACATACCTGAGCCGATTCTCTTGACAATTCCTCTAACACACGTCAATCGCAACAAAACACGTAACGGTGAGATCGAAGTAGCAAAAATTCGTATGATATTCTTGAGAAAGGTTATACCGGGCTCCCTTAGAATTGTAAGTCACGTTGTTGTTGCATTAGATAGTTTTGTATGAATTTTTGTTGAAGCTCTCATCCGTTACTTTTGTTGAAGCTCTCATCCATCTCCTTTTAATGAATTAGCGAGGTTTTTTATTATAGTGGTTGTGGGCCCCACTTGATAAAGATTAATTTGCCAACATCCCCCAAATAATGCCACCTAGCCACCTAGCCAAAGAGTCACCATTAGGTTTTTGATCTATATTTTCACTTGCTGCCATATAGGGGTAGTGCTTCCACCAAATACTTATCCACAAATTTCTATTTAATTTCTTAACTTTCCACTCAAATCAATAGTTAACCCATTACAAACATAATTAGGTAATATCTTAATTTACTTAAAATGCTAATAACTTTTAACATACTTTATACACTTTACTATCATGGTCATGTAGTACCTTGTATGATACTAGTCATAAACACGGCGTATTATAGCTTGGACCGTATTTTATCCCAAATTGAAAACCTTCAACGAAACTCATTTTCTTTGATTTGTTTACCCTCTAAACTTCATGGCGCTTACTTATCACATGTTATAAATAGCATAAATACTTATAACCTCAAAAATAATCTCATTTCCGAGCCTATGTCGATTAACTTACGACGAAATTTTAACGTACAAAAACCCGAAATGTAACAGTATAAACCTAATAGGTAAAGTAAATTTATGCTTACTCGGTATATCGGGGTTGCTATGGCTCTCAATACTCAAGTACTCACTCAATAACTCCCGGTTAAGGAGTGATTATGCGCAATTTAGCTCTTTCGAGACCAAATGGGTAGCTATAAATGCAATTGAAAATGTGTCCAAGTTAGATTATCCCTATATCGGGTTCAAATCCTTTAATTAAACTAATCAATAACTTTACTAGTTTAATTTCTTGTTAGCCAAGTTTACCTAGACTAGATTCCTCTTTCTCAAGTAAGAACAAAGTCAAATAGGCATGAATCAATATTTGCAATCATCAATTCTAACTTTAAAGTATAAAAAAGGTTAAATAACACTAACCCAATCAATAGAAAGCTTAATATTAAACACCCATAAGTTTTACACACTAGAGTTAGATCACAATCCTAGATAAAAATCTAGCTACTCATGTTAATAGACATGGAAAAATGAAAAGAAGAAGAAATTAAAGACACAAAACTAAAATAACTGGAAAGAGTAGATGATCCTCTCTAACTGTAGCTCAAAATTATTCCAAATGGCTAAAAATAACGAACTACCAGCTGCTACAATGAAACGATGCCCTAAAAAAGTCATAAAGTCCTATTTATAGGGCTCCCGAAATCTCTAATAAAATTTCCCTTCGAAAGGTTCTGCAGCCGCACTTCAACTTCTGCAGTCCGCACTTTACTGGGTTAATATTGCATGCGCTTTCAATCGGAGACGTTCTGCGGCCGCGCTTTAGCTTCTACGACCGCACTTGAATTTCTGCGAGCTACATTTGAGGAGGCTTCAAACTTGTTCGATTGCTCATTCTTTGATCATTCAAGCTTATTGGTGCGAACCTGTTTTGCGGACCAAGTGTGACCGTATATTTTAGTCTGCGGACTACACTTCTACCAAAAATCCTGGAAGCTTCAGTTCTTCTTCTGCGGCCGCATTTCATCTTCTTTAGATTGTACTTGCTTTTGTTGCCGCAAATGGAATTTTGTGGACCGCACTTCTCTTAGCACTTCTTTACTTTGTTGAACTTGGTTAGAACATCTCCTTTTTGAGTCATATTTCTTTATTGAGCTTACATTCTCCAGCACACCTGTACTTCAACCATCTTTATTAGATTCGGAGACAAAAATCAGTACTTTCGGACTAAAAACTATAGCAAGAAGGTACTAATAAGTGGTTAAAATCTACATTTATCAACTCCACCAAACTTAAATCTTTGCTTGTCCTCAAGCAACTAGATTAATGCCCTCCTCCACACATTGTATGATCATTTTAAGGAGTCACCCACAAGTCATTTATACTCAGTTGGGGCCAATAATTACCTACAACACTCATGCATTCTAAACAAGGTGTCAAATTTTTCAAAAAGGTGAAACTTGCTCATCTTGTGTAACATTTGAGCCTCATGAGTTAACTTCATTCATCAAGGATTCTTTTTCTTTCATGTAAATCATGGTGGAATCCAAACCCTTCCTCTTCTACCTTCCATTTGCATTGGTCACTTCAAATTTCAACACTCAATTTCTAATGCAACAAAAGTTCACTCTTCTCTCACAAAGGAATGTCACAAGTTAAGCTTCAAGTACCATAGGCTTGCCCCTCATGAAAATCTCCATTAATGTAAGCATACTCAGTTCAAAATCAAGTAGTACTTCATATGGGTTTTAATGAAGGCTTTTGGTCCGGGGTAGGATACCATATGGGATACAAGTGGTTACACCCTTCCGTAAGCACTTAACATCTCATTTCTTGGCTCACATTTGTCAAACCCTTGGAGGTATTCCTTATTCTTGGAGGCTAGAGAGACTTGCCATCACTCTTTGTTGACAATTCCATTATTTTTCTCCCTTGATTTTTATACTAGATATACTTGGCTTACTCTATCTTGATCAATCTCCCTTTTTGGGCTTCTTTTTGTTCACATTACTTTCTTTTCTTTCTTTCTCTTATCATTTCTTTTCTCTGTTTCTATTGCTTTGGTACCTCATTTAGATTTCTCAGCTTTTCCCCCCAAGCTTAAGGTTTGAGCCACATACTACATATGAGTGCTTAGAAGGCTTCGAGTGCCAGGAGAAGATCATGTTCAAATGGTGAAAGACTTATAGCAAGGTTACCAAAAGAGAAAGGCTAAAGGCTCAAAGGGGGTTGATTAGGGATAAAAAATGTAGAGTGGCAATTGAAAGCTCAAATGATCCAAGGAAAGCCTACAATCATCTTTCAAAACAAGAAAAATCAAATTTTTGCCTTGAAGCACATTCAGTGCATGTTCTAGACTATTCACTCAAGCATTTGGACTAACAATTTTTTTTTATCTCACCTCTAATGCAAATAGATCGTAAAAGAAGATAGAGTCTAAAATCTACAATAACCACAATCGAGTCAAAAATCTCTATGATTTACACAACCACCTAATTATTACCAAAAAATAACTCAAGAGCCTCAAAGTCACTTTACTAGAGTTACTTTTCTAAAAAATGATTCACAACAACCTTGTCTCAAACCATAAGCATGCGGTTAAGTATGTTAGTACCACATGAAGCATAAATAACCCGTTTTTATAGAAGAACTTGATTGGGACTTTTATTTATTACTACTTACGACTACTATTACCTAAATATGTAACAGACTTATTCCATTAAGAAAGTTGTCACACTATCCATCATCTGAAAAAAGTCACACAGTTTACACAAGAAACTACCTTTGGAAAGAACCGTGGCATTAAGAAAACCAAAGGCTTTTTACCAATAACAAGAAAGAAAAGCATAATATTTACACAGCCAAAACAAACAAAATTATAGATTACTACTAAATGTATCAAACTACTAAAATAAAAAAAATAAGTCATCCAATTATTACATCCCGGTATCATCAAATGTATCAATTAATCAAATTCTTCACCCCCCCAATAAAAATAAGCATTTCCCCCAATGCTTAACAAGACAAAATCAAAGAGTAGAGAGGGGCGAAGAAACTTCCTAAGCATCCTCAGTCATCATGGTATCACCAGTAGGGTCAGTCCGAGCCGGATCAGCTACCTGGATGGTATCATCATCGTCCATGGGAGCTACCTAAGATATGAACATGTCACGCACTGTTACATCTCGCGTTTTGTAGGTTAAAGTTTCATCTTCAGTTAATCGACGTAGACTCGGGGATAAGATTATCTTGAGGTTAACGTATTTATGCTATTTATAACAAGCGATAAGTAAGTGCCATGAAGGATATAGGATACACGAATTAAAGACAACGAATTTCGTTAAAGGTTGTCGATTTGGGATAAAATACGGTCCGAGCTATAATACCCGATATTTATGGACTAGTGCCATACAAGGTACCATATGACCACGATAGTATGATGTGTAAAGTATATAAAAAATGAGTAGTATTTTAAGTAGTTTGAGATAATTCCTAATTATGTGGGTAATTAGTTAATTATCCGTTAATGGGACATTACCTAGTTAATTAATAAAAATCATAAGATAAGATTACCCCCCCCCAAAAAAAAAAAAAGAAAGATGTGGCAGCAAGCCACATATTAAAAGAATGACTCTTAGTCATTTTTGGATTAGGTTGCACCTAATTAACAACTAGAAGACACTTCATTCTCACTTTTTGAATAACAAGTCTTGTAAAAGTATTTTGGATACAACACTTCATAACAAGAACGTTAGCACTTCCTACAATCAAAAGATTAGCCATTCCTACAAACAAAATATTAGACATTCTTACAATCAAAAACGTTAGCCAGTACTGGATAATTAAAGAACACTACAATCAGAATCCACACCATATGATTGTCCAAACCTAGATAATCAAATCATTGCATTTTATCTTTTTGTAAGCTACACTGTAAAAGGGAGTAGTACTCTTGTACTTAATTTTCTGCAAAAGTTTTGGTGACGCTAACTGTACAGAGGAGTCATCCTCCTTAATTATAACGTGACATTTCTGCTTCAACGAGAATTCGAGAAAGAATAGCATACAAATATTTTTCTACTCCAGGTATGTTAAGGCTAAGCCCTCTTTTCTTTTGGCATGATCCATACGATATAAATGAAACGAGCAAATGCACAACTTCCATAAATGATTCTATTCATAAGAGTATTAGAGGTGCCTATGTTCTTGAATTCCCATGTATGTTATTATCACATCTTCTGTTCATGGGTCCCAGAAAAATACGTAGTTGATAAAATTTATCCGAAAGGTATATTGATCATGAACATCCAACAATGAAAGATAATGTCATGAACATACATAACATGGGACGACAAGAATGTCAAGAAACTATATATAAGGTACGAGCTACCATGCTGCCATGAAAGACTATACAACAAAAATTAGTCGACAAGGCATTCTAAACCATACATAAGTCGACACCTGTCTATGAGCCTCTAAAGGAACATAAGTGCTACAACATTGCCGGAACAGGGCCCCGACATACCCATAATGTCTATAACAAAAATGCATACCAAGACCATGGCAATTCCGGAGAAGGGATCTCGCCAATAACCGCTGAACTGGACAACCTACTGTGGTGGGGGAGCTGCGTCTACCCGTCTATCAGGACCTACAACACGACATGCAGTGTCCACAAATAAAAAGGACGTCAGTACGAATAAAGTACTGAGTATGTAAGGCAGGAAAGCATAAGTGAGAACAGTAATGTAAACAGGGATAGAGAATATACAACCTGTGACATCTGGGTACCTCTGAGGGCTACTGACATGAAATACATGATACATACATATATATATACATAAAATTTTAAAACATACGTCTTTGTGGGCATCACCATCATCATATCGTACCCGACCGTAATAGGCTCGGTAAAATGTACCCGGCCATCATAGGGCTTGGTAGAATCGTACCCGGCCACATGGAGCTCGGTAAAACCCAACTGATCAATGGTTGCACAATAGGTGCCATACCCGGCCGACTATAGTGTGGCTCGGCAGAGTAAAATAGATACATATATATGATGCATGCTGGACTCATTGGAATCATATTTTGAACCTTTCGGAGTGACGTAAGGTCGGTATCCTTTGTACACGTTATTAGGATTAACTCTTCATCAAGAATCTTATAAGAATAAGGAACTACCAACAACATTGATAATATAAGAATAAGAGAAGTAACATCAATATCAATCGTTTCATAAGAAGGGCAGCAATGTAAGTACTGCTAGCTTCTAAGAGTAGAGTATCTTTGGGAGCTCGTTCATTACATTATGTACAATCGGAGTCGTGCAAAAGAATGAAGGGGATAGCCTCACATACCTTGTATATACTGCCCAACCTCAAGCTATGCAAATGTCACGACTCCTTAGTCTACAATAAGAGAAATGACACTATCATTATCGTTTAAGCGTCGTAACTATTATGTATCGACCGCAACCTATTTTACGATGAAACGGACAGAACCTCCCCTATTTATATGACTTCCCACAAGTCAATACAATCACCAAACAGCCCAAACAACATCATTAATAATCATATTGAGCCTCCAAAATAGTCTACCAACTAACAACATTACTACCAAGCCTTTCGATATATATTTCACAAGTTCTAGCTTCAACGACTTAGCCACAACTTGGATAATCTTAAATATATATAGAGTAAGAGGTTCCTTACCTTTAAACAGAAAGAACAACTCCAATTTGACCTTAATTTTCCACGAAATATCCCTTCAATTCTACCACAAGAACAAGGAAGCGAAACTAGCAATTAATTCGGGTTTTTCGGCACTAGAATTACTTTAGAAGACTTGAAATTACCTAGGGTTGATATTAAAAACTTGAAGGTGTATTCACATAACATAAAATACTTAAAACAACCTCCCACACGAGCTGGAACAATACAAAAATCAGCAACACAAAAATCCCATATATATATATATATGGGATATGGGAAAAGGTTACGGCGTTATATACGCACCACCACCTGATCAGTTAGTATATGTTGATGATGTTTCCCACAGTGGCCGAGACGATATGATGGGATGACCTTAGAGGCTTGATGATGTTATGTACACCTATACCTATGCATTACATGACATTTATATGCACGTGCATGACGTTATAAATATTTCAGACTATTCAACAAAAATCAGCCGACAAGGCATTCCAAACCATACATGAGTCGACACCTGTCTATGAGCCTCTAAAAGAACATAAGTGCTACAACATTGCCGGAACAGGGCCCCGACATACCCATAATGTCTATAACAAAAATGCATACCAAGACCACGGCAAGTCCGGAGAAGGGATCTCGCCAATAACCGCTGAACCGGATAGCCTACTGTGATGGGGGAGCTGCGTCTACCCGTCTATCAGGACCTGCAGCACGACATGCAGCGTCCACAAATAAAAAGGACGTCAGTACGAATAAAGTACTGAGTATGTAAGGCAGGAAAGCATAAGTGAGAACAGTAATGTAAACAGGGATAGAGAATATACAACCTGTGACATCTGGGTACCTCTGAGGGCTACTGACATGAAATACATGATACATACATATATATACATAAACTTTTAAAACATACGTCTTTGTGGGCATTACCATCATCATATCGTACCCGGCCGTAATAGGCTCGGTAAAACGTACCCGGCCATCATAGGGCTCGGTAGAATCGTACCCGGCCACGTGGAGCTCGGTAAAACCCAACTGATCAATGGTTGCACAATAGGTGCCATACCCGGCCAACTATAGCGCGGCTCGGTAGAGTAAAATAGATACATATATATGATGCATGCTGGACTCATTGGAATCACATTTTGAACTTTTCGGAGTGACGTAAGGTCGGTATCCTTCGTACACGTTATTAGGATTAACTCTTCTTCAAGAATCTTATAAGAATAAGGAACTACCAACAACATTGATAATATAAGAATAAGAGAAGTAACATCAATATCAATCGTTTCATAAGAAGGGCAGCAATGTAAGTACTGCTAGCTTCTAAGAGTAGAGTATCTTTGGGAGCTCGTTCATTACATTATGTACAATCAGAGTCGTGCAAAAGAATGAAGGGGATAGCCTCACATACCTTGTATATACTGCCCAACCTCAAGCTATGCAAATGTCACGACTCCTTAGTCTACAATAAGAGAAATGACACTATCATTATCGTTTAAGCATCGTAACTATTATGTATCGACCGCAACCTATTTTACGATGAAACGGACAGAACCTCCCCTATTTATATGACTTCCCACAAGTCAATACAATCACCAAACAGCCCAAACAACATCATTAATAATCATATTGAGCCTCCAAAATAGTCTACCAACTAACAACATTACTACCAAGCCTTTCGATATATATTTCACAAGTTCTAGCTTCAACGACTTAGCCACAACTTGGATAATCTTAAATATATATAGAGTAAGAGGTTCCTTACCTTTAAACAGAAAGAACAACTCCAATTTGACCTTAATTTTCCACAAAATATCCCTTCAATTCTGCCACAAGAACAAGGAAGCGAAACTAGCAATTAATTCGGGTTTTTCGGCACTAGAATTACTTTAGAAGACTTGAAATTACCTAGGGTTGATATTAAAAACTTGAAGGTGTATTTACAGAACATAAAACACTTAAAACAGCCTCCCACACGAGCTGGAACAACACAAAAATCAGCAACAACAAGAAGAACTATATATGTATATGGGATATGGGAAAAGGTTACGACGTTATATACGCACCACCACCTGATCAGTTGGTATATGTTGATGATGTTTCCCACAGTGGCCGAGACGATATGATGGGATGACCTTAGAGGCTTGATGATGTTATGTACACCTATACCTATGCATGACACGACATTTATATGCACGTGCATGACGTTACAAATATTTCAGAATTCACAAAGTTATTCAGACTTACAGATGGATTTCTTTACTCCATGTTTCATCTATGTCTTTCATGTATTGATTTTCATGCCTTACATACTCAGTACATTATTCGTACTACCGCCCTATTTCCTGGGACCTGCGTTTCATGCCCGCAGGTGCAGGTAGGCAAGCTGACCCCTTCTTAGGATCCTTGATCAGCGAGAGTTGGCGTGCTCCACTTGATCCGGAGCTGCTTTTGATTTTGGTACGATATGCTTGTATACATATATGGGTATGACGTGGCTCAGTCCCGTCTTTGTACAGTTGTATTTATATTAGAGGTCTATAGACAGTTATGTATAATTGGATAGTATGTGGCCTTGTCGGCTTTCAATTTTGGGTATATAGTTGTCTATAGCAGCCTTGCCGGCTTGCCCACTGTATTCCGCATGTATATGTATATATATCTTTTGGACAGATTTTCCTCACGCATGTTATTCTCGTAATTCAGCGGATATTATTCATGTTTATATCTTAGTCGCATGCTTAAGGGTGTTCGACAGGTAGGACTCGGGCACTCGTAGTGGCCCATCGGTTTGGGTCGTGACACGCACCACAGTAGTAGTGTTAAATGCAAGGCAATGATCCTCAGCCTGAGCGGTAGTGGCATCCTTAGAAGTCTGAGATGGGTGAGGCTGGGCACGTTCAATCAACATGTTAAATGGCAAGTTGTCTGCCTCAGCTATCCTAGTCACTTCAGCCAGCAACAACTCAACTAACTTGTTGCTGGCTTGCGTTTCTTCATCTTCTTCTTCACCTGCTTGGTCAACTTCTCAATCACTGCACCATGATGAACAAGTGTGTCCCTAATCACCTTCTAATAGTCCAAGACCTTAGTGAGCTTCCTATCAATGTCATAGGAGTCTGGCAGAGTAGAGGGCTTCCCCGCAACTGCACTAGATAGCTCAGACAACTTTGACGTAGCTGTTTGCATTAAGTTGTTGAAACTCACCAATGTCTGAGAAACCCATAAGGCAGATAGTGGTCCAATAGGCATAGAAATCGGCCATAGAGCTGGTATAGGCAATCGAGCAGGGGATGATGATGGCTCAAGAGAAGTGTCTCTGGCAAGGGTAGAAGGCTCAGCTGAAAAGGAAGGGATATCAGAGGGATCGAGAACTGCTACTACAGGCTCATCAGACTGGCTAGTAGTAGTGGAAGGCTGGCAGGTCTTCTTTGGGTTCCTGGGGTCTTCCAACTTGTACAGATCAAAGGGGACGGTTGGCTTAATTTTTGTATAAAATGGTATGTACTCCACTTTGGCATATGTCTGGTACTCCATGATGGTGTTAGGTTAGGGGTAGGAAGAGTTACCATGTTGTGTTACTAAAGTGATATTGGCCAACATTATGGCACCCACATTGATTGGGTACCCGACCATGATAGAATCCACTAGCAATGCTCTCTCCAAAAATAAGTTATTTTCATATTTGTTACACCCCATACTTTTGACGTCGATTGCATCGTTAGTTAGCTAACGTAAGCCCAGAGAGTTTAATATCCATCCAAATGTTTAAGAGAGTTTTATTGAGGTGATAATTAAGTTTCGTAAGAATTCATGGTTATACAAATTAAAAAAAAATACTTTTCGACGAAGTTCGCCAAAGGGAAGTGGATTGACATAGACGTACTTTTGGGGTATGAATAAGGGTGCTTAATATGATAATAATATTTTGTTATAAGGTATTTGAATATTACAATATCCGAATGTTAAGCTTTGAAGACAAGTAAGTTTATAAACAAAAAATTGCTAAAGTTGTCGCAAGATACGTTCATAATCTTGGTGAATTTTGGGTCTAATGTTACTAAGATTTTCTCTCAATTTACTCAGAGTTATGGGGTGATTCACCCATCAAATTAAATCTCTACGAGTCTAGTTTCCAACGCATTAAATCGTTAGTCAATATGATATTGGAATAGAGAGATATTCATGTTTTTGTGAGACTGCACATGCAGCTCCCTATGGGACCCACTTTGGACGGTGGAAATATTCAGATATATTTATCAAACGCCTACAGCCCATTTTCATTCTTATTTTTCACTATTTCTAGACTCAAAATACTCCCAAACCCTCTCTAAGAGTTCTCATATGATCCGAGGCCAAAATCAAAGGCAAACCAAGTAAATCCAACGTGAATAATCACGTGGTCGTCGACTTATCGCTTTTCTCCTTGTTGTGCTGATTTTGAAGACTCCTTGGAAGTGAAGTGATCTCTAAATTTAAGGGATTCTTGTTCTTGTAGGTAAGTTCCATCTTCTCCTTCTTGTTCTTAAGTTTATACAAGTTTTAGGAGTGTTATTACTAAGAGGTTGTAAAGCAAATTCTTGGAGGAACTTGGAATTTAGTTGTTTATTTGTGAGTTTCTCGTTTGAGACTGTATGTTGGTGTTACATTTCTAGATTTTGTTGGTTGTGTTGCTAAAATGTGATATACCTAGACGACTTTTAGGACACGTTAGGGTCATTGTGAGGTTTTGGTGATGTCATTTGGTTTGACTAATTCTCCAGCGATATTCATGGATTTAATGAACCAGGTGATAAAGCCTTATTTGGAATTTTTTGTGATAGTGTTTATTGAGGACATCTTAGTGTACTCTCGTAGTAGAGAAGAACATGAGAAACATTTGAGGATCGTGCTTCAGACCTTGAAGGAGAAAAAGCTTTATGCTAAGTTTTCTAAGTGTGAGTTTTGGTTGGACTCAGTTGCATTCTTGGGTCACGTACTATTTGGTGATGGTATCAAGGTTGATCCTATGAAGATTGAAATAGTTCAGAGTAGGACCATACCTACTACACCTACAAAGATCAGAAGTTTCTTGGTTTTGGCAGGATACTATTTTTAGTTTGTAGAGGGGTTTTCATCCACTGCATCTCTATGACTAAGTTGACTCAGAGGCGTGTTCTTTTTAGACGGTCTGATGAATATGATGATAGTTATCAGAAGCCCAAGGTTCTTTGACTACAACCCAGTGTTGGTGTTGCCCACATATTCAGGTCCGTGCATGGTGTATTGTGATGCTTCATGCATTGGTCTTGATGCAATGTTGGTGCATGATGGTAGGGTGCTTGCTTATGCGTCATGACAACTGAAGCTCCATGAGAAGAATAATCCAATTCATGATTTGGTGTGGGCGGTGATTATTCATGCACTCAAGATTTTGAGGCATTACTTGTATGGTGTGTCAAGTGAGGTCTATACGGATCATCAATGTCTTCAAAATTTGTTCAAGTAGAAGGATTTAAATTTGAGGCAGTGGAGGTGACTTGAGTTGCTTAAGGTTATGATATCACTATCTAGTATCATCTGGGCAAAGCAAGTGTAGTTGCATATGCCTTGAGTAGAAAGACGGAGAGTATGGGTAGTTTAATATTTATTCCAGCTGAGAAGAGACATTTGGCAAGCCTTGGCCAATAGATTTGTGAGATTGGATATTTCTGAGCCTAATAGAGTTCTTGCTTGTATTGTTGAGTAGTCGTTCTTATTTGAGCGCATTAAGGCTGTCAGTATGATGATCCTCATTTTTTAGTTCTTAAGGATACAATGCAACAAGGTGGTGCTAAGAAGTTGGTTATTGGAGATGATAGGGCTATGCGACTTCAGGGTCAACTTTGTGTTCATTGATGGTTTAAGGGAGTTAACACTTTAGGAGGCTCACAGTTCGTGGTATTCTATTCATCTAGGTGCTATGATGATGTATCGTAATTTGAAGCAACACTCTTGGTAGTGAAAGATGAAGAAGGAAATCGTTGGTCATGTTTCACGGTGCTTGAATCGCCAGTAGGTTAAGTATAAATATCAAAAACGAGGTGGTTTGACTCAGGAGATGGTTATACTGGAGTAAACGTAGGAGCGTATCACTATGAACTTTGTGGTAGGGTTACCACATTTCTTGAGATAGTTTGATACTATTTGGATCATTGTGGATAGGTTGACCAAGTTTGTACACTACATACTAGTGTTGACTACTTATACTTCGGAGAAGTTAGCTCAGATTTACAACCGAGAGATAGTTCATTTACATGGTGCCTATTTCTATCATTTTAGATCATAGTACTTAATTTACATCTCACTTTTGGAGATCAGTACGATGGGAGTTAGGTATGCAGGTTGAGCTAAGCATAACGTTTTACCTGCAGACTGATGGTCAGTCCGAGCGGACTATTCAGATTCTTAAGGACATGTTGTGAGCTTGTGTGATTAACTTTGGAGGTCATTTGGGATTATGTTTTTCCTATGGCAGAGTTTTCTTACAATAACAACTATTAGTCCAGCATTCAGATGGCTCTATATGAGGCTTTATATGGTCGACGATGCCATTTTTCTATTGGTTTCTTTGAGCTTGGTGAGGCTAGGTTATTGGGTACATACTTGGTACGTGATGCTTTGGAGAAAGTGAAGTTAATTCAAGAATGATGTAGCATTCATGGAGGGTGAGAAGGTCCTTCTAAAAGTTTCACCTATGAAGCGCGTGATGAGGTTTGAGAAGAAGTGCAATTTGAGTTCAAAGTATATTGGACCATTTGAGGTGTTGGAGAGAGTTGGTAAGGTTGCTTATAGGCTTGCTTTGCCTCCTATCCTAGCAGAGGTACATCGAGTATTTTATTTTTTTATGCTCTGGAGCTATAATGAATATAAGACACATGTTTTGGACTTCCGCACAACGTATATAGATGAGAATTTAGACTACATAGAAGTGTCGGTAGCTATTTTAGACAAGCATGTTCGGAAGTTAAGGTCAAATGAGACTGCTTCAGTGGAGGTACTTTGGAAAGGGCTACCGAGAGAGGAGGCTACTTGGGGGACCGAGTCTATTATGTGGAGCAGATATTCATACCTTTTTTTTGCAGACTAGGTATATTTCTAAACTCGTTCAACGACAAATATTTGTTTAAGAGGTGGAGAATGCAACGACCCGATAGGTCGTTTTGAGTTCTAGAATCTCATTCTCCCATTTGATGCTTCATGTAGGTTGATTTGATATTTTAAGACATCCCTGTATGTATGATTTGTTTTTTGAAAGGTTTGGGAGTGCTTTGGAACACTTAGTTCCTAACTAGAGGCTTAAGATTGAAAGAGTACCAAAGTCAATATTGTTGTCAAATGACCCTAGATTGGTGATTTAAAAGTTTCAATAGGTTCATATGATAATTTTGACTTGTACGTATATTTGGTTCAAGTCTCGGTTGGCCTGAGGTTGATTCAATACTTCTAGTTGAAAGTTGTAATTTTGAACTAAAGAGAATTTGAGAATTTTGGTTTGATGCTTGATTCTTTGTTTTGATGCTGTTTGTGGTATTTTGATCCTTTGGACAAGTTTGTATAATGTATATGGACTTGTTAGGATGATTGGACGAGTCTCGGGAGGCTCGGATGAGTTTTCAGGTGGTTTCGGATCATTTTGATCTAAGTTGGAAATTTCTGGTGCAATCGCACCTACGATGCTATGTTTGCACCACTGGTCATGGTTTCGCAGCTGCGGAAAGGGATAGGGCTGGCCAAGGTTTCACATGAGGTGCTATGTTCGCACCTGCACTATTGGGTTCATACCTTGCAAGCTTCGCACCTACGGTGCTGGATTTGCTCCAGCCGTGGTCGCCTGTCAGATTCACTTATTGATTTCCCAAGTCAGGATTTTGCCCATTTGTACTATTTTTGAGACCTAGACTTCGAGAACATGCGGAATTTAAGGATATTTTTACCCTAATCTTGAGGGTAATTAATTCTTACATGGATTTGATTATATATCTTGATTTCCCATGAAATTCTACACTAAAATGAGTAATCAAAGAGTGAAATTTGGGGGCTTTGTCTAAAACTTAAGAGAGTGTATTTTGAGGTTTTGAATACCGTTTGGACTCATATTTGAAAATTAATCATATATTTAGACTCTTGGAGTTATGGGTCAACTGGATCTAGCCCAAGACTTGGGTTTCGACCATGTGGGCCCGGGTTGACTTTTGAGATTTGATTAAAGATTGAAGCTTTAATATTTTGAATTTGTTTTATGACTTTATTTGACCTTGTTAAGTATTATTTGGCTAGATTTGAGTATTTGGAGGTCATGGATAGAGGAAAATGGATGATTGGAGGCTAAATCTCGTTGGGAAAAGGTAACTATCTTGCGTAATCTTGAATTGAGAGAGAATACCTTAGTATATATACTAGTGCCATATTCTATTCATGCTCAGGTAGAGTATAGGCTTCTTATTGCCTTGTTTATTTGTGTGTTCTTTAAGCCTAATTATTTAAGCTAGGGTTCATGTTTAGGCTTATGATATCTTTATTTGGCATGATGGTCTATTCTTGAGATGTTGATATATTTGATTTAGCCGTAGTCATAACTTTCATCTTGAGCATACATCTGCACCTCTATTTATTATGTCCTTGTACATATTTGTTATCTATTGAGCATATGAATATATCCTTGGAGATGGAGATCTTGATATAGATTTGGTATGCTCATGGAACATTGGGCCTTTATGAGCGAATTAATATTATTATGAAATAAGATTTGGCCGCCCTCCCATGTTTCTCTCTTGGATGCATACACGCAGAGTTTGTGAAATATTGCTGAATGCCAAACTATGATGATGTCGGTTGATGGGATGGACGTAAAGTTAGAAGCTTTATTTACCTAAGTGAATCCGTTATATCATATCATGCATTATACATGATATCTTTGCATATCTTCCATACATACTACTTGATTCCCCTGTTACATTCAATAAATTTGATAGACGAGAAAGAAGGATTCAAGCTTACATCTCTGTTTTGTGGCTATACTCTCTTGTAGTTTCGTACTTTTCTCTCTAATGCTATGTTATATATATGCATGAACTAAACAGATTTATTTGTTAGTGAGTATCATGTGACTCGAAACTCGCTACTACTTCGTCGAGGTTAGTCTTGATACTTACTGAGTACATTGGATAAGTTGGACTTATACTATACTTTTGCATATTTGTGCAGATTCTGGTATTGGCAGTAGTTGATCTCAGGAGGATGCCCAATAGTAGACTTATTAGACTGGAGGTAGGCTAGTTAATCTACCGAGGACCCTTGAAGTCACCTTCTTCTCATTATCATACTGTTTATCTTATTTCAGACAGTACTATTGTATTTTATGAGACTCAGTTGTATTTCATCTTAGTAGCTCATGAATTCGTACTACAAGGTTTTAGTAGTTGTTGTAGCATATTCGCTTTAGTCAATCAAGCACAATAAGGAAAGAAAATATCACATGCAATCAATAATAGAACCAGTAAAGGGGAAATCAGAATTCAAACCCTAATTGCAATCAGACTCAGGGCAAATCGTTCACAAGCCCTAATCACGACTGAATCAACGAAGATGTGCCATAAGCAAGAAGAAATTTACTCTTTTTGAGTGTATAGAACCACAATCGCACCCAGAACCATAGAATCAAAGCCAAATCTGTGAGAATCAAATTTTCCATAAGTATAAAGGTAACGAAAGTTACCATATAATCATTTTCGGTCATATGGGTTCACAAATATACGTAGTTTATTCTGAAAAGTAATGCAAACAATAATATGCGCATTCTAATCTAGTCCTTGACTTAGGGGAGAAACCTCAACTCGCCTTTAATCGATTGTTCAAGTTTCCCCTTTAATAATCCTCGTAGCCAATGCTCCAAATTCTATATTTATGGAGTTTAAAACCATTAACTTTAATTTTCTTATTCAACTCATTTTCTTCTTCAAGTTCATATTTAGCCATTAATGGATTCCCATCACCTTTTGTCCTCAATTATTACATATTCCACAATATCTAGTCATAATCCATCGTAAAGTTACTAACTTTAAGTCTAGGAAGTAGCAAAAAATACCTTGAACAATACCTCCATAAACTCTAGGTTTGGGTATTGAAAAACTCTCTCAATCTTTGATGAAGACCTAGGAATTTAGAATTTTTAGGTGTTAAACAATGTTAATATAATATTTTTTACTTGAAACTTATTGAAAACTCATCTTGGATGACGTGGGATGATCTTGTATTAATATCTCCTTGAACATAATATGTCCTAACTCTTGAGGGTATTAATAATGATAAAAATATCGTTTTTGGACGTTTTATAGGCCTGGGATAACCATAGCCACGGTTGAGATCCATTGCCATAGTTTGCCTGGTCCCTCAGGACTTCCTTCTATGCTACTGTCACGATCCAAAATCCACTAAAGATCGTGATGGCGCCTATCCTCGCCGCTAGACAAGCCATCGGTGAATGATCAACTCAATTATCCTTTTTTTGTATTTAGAAATCATAATTTTTCCTTCATTAAATCGTATGAATAGAATTTACACAACTACAATAACGAACAACCCTTAAGAACCCTCAAAATTCGGTGTCACAAGTGAATGGGCATTTTCTAAGGAGTACAATAATGATACAATATATATCCCGAATGTAATAAGACATAATAAAATAAATAGTACAATGGAGACTTGGTGGACTGCGATGCGTAGCCTGAAATGCAGCTCATGTGAAGTTTCCTCAACAAGTGCGCCTACGCGCCAAGGTGATTATCGATGAACCTGTCAGATCCTGCACATTTAGTGCAGAAGTATAGCATGAGTACGTAAATCAACGCGTACCCAGTAAGTATCTAGCCTAAGCCCGGAGAAGTAGTGACGAGGGGTTGACATCGACACTTACTAAAGGTCTAATAAAATATTATAATGAAACATAAGCAGATATGAAGTATACGACGATGATGGGATTAGTCTGTAAATTACATAGTCTTACAATTACTTATTTTAAACCATGAATTTCTAAATCTTGTGTTCTACCTTAACAACTCAGAAAATGTCAAGGGTTGATATCAATTAAATAAGGAATACCATATAAAGTGTCGGGCATCAGGGGAAAGGTTAGCTCGTAAATATTTGGACTACTCGCGATATAACGCACGATTCTGCCAAGGTCGTTCGACCCGATCCAAAATAATGTGTACACTGCTGAGGGTCAAGTGGCACGAACCATAGATGCATCTATATACTGCCGAGGCGTTCGGCCCACTCAACAAAAAAAAGAAGGAAGTTACTGAATTACGAGACACGTATTTACAATACCGTACATGGGTACAAAATGGATATAATCTTTACCATTTTTTCAAATAACTCGCCCATAACTCAAAGTGTTTAGGCTTGGCCTAGTATACGTATATTTATTTCTAAATCAGTTTCATTTATAGCTTCAATTTAGCCAGCAACATGAGATCAAATAATTCCAATATTATATAATAAGATCCTAAGTCTACCCGGACATAAACATGTTTTATCTACGTACAGACTCTCATCACCTCGTGCGTACGCAGCATCCACAACTAGTTGCACATAACAATAAATATCACCTAGGGATAGTTTTCCCCTCACAAGGTTAGACAAGAGACTTACCTTACTCTGAAGTTCCATAACCGGCTCCAAGGCCTCTCCAACGCCTCAAACCAATACCCGTTGAACCAAAACAATGCAACCAAGGTGCAAACCAATCAAAATATACTCTAACACCTATAATTAATCAATTTAATAAATTTCCAACTCCGCTCGAAAAGTCGATGAAGATAACCCTCGGTCCCACATGCTCGAATTCCGAATATTTTCGAAGATAAACATTACCCATAATCTTACGAACTCAAATATATAATTTATTCCTAATTCCATATCCAATTTCGTGGTCAAAATCCAAAATTATCAATTCTAGGTTTTCTACCAAAATCCCACAATTTTCCTAAATCTTTCTTCCTTAAATCCACATATAAACCTTACATTTAGCTCACAACAAGTGTGAAATTAGTTACCTTATGTGACATGATGAAAACTCCTCAAAATCTCCCAAGAACCGAGCTCCAAAAATCCAAAACGAAATGAGGAAAAAGACCAAGTTGGATCCCTTAATAATCTGCCCAGTTTCGCTTCTGTGGCCACATTAGCCGCTTCTGTAGCACCGCATTTGCGGTCCGTCCTTCGGATCTGCGGAGTCCACTAAGCCGCCCAACCACTTCTACAGTCAGGTCCCCTCTTCTGCGAGCGCGCATCTGCGCGAACTAACCTGCTTCTTCGGACCAGCCTCATCACCACTGCTTCCGCTTCTGTGACCCTCCAAGCGCATGTGCGAGTCCGCACCTGCGGAATTACTGCTACATCTCTGCTCCACAATCCCTAGTCCATTTCTCCGCATCTGCGCAACACATCCCGCACCTGCGATCAAAGCTCCGCAGGTGCGGTTACACAAGTAGAGCCCAATCTTTAGCAAATCTCACAACTTCAACGTTTGATCCGTTAACCATCCGGAATCAACCTGAGGCCCCCCCGGACCTCAACCAAACATACCAAATAGTCTTAGACACAATACGAACTTAGTGGATCCTTCAAATCACATCAAACAACGCTAAAACCCCGAATCGTACCCCAATTCAAGCTTAATTAACTTTAGAACTTCAACCTTCTATATTCGATGACGAAACCTATCAAATCAAGTCCGATGGACCTCAAATTTTGCACACAAGTCATAATTGACATTACGAACCTATTCCAACTTCCGAAATCGGAATCCGCGCCCGATATAAAAAAGTCCACTTCCGGTCAAACTTCCCAACAGTCGTCCAAATTTCCAACTTTCGCCAATTGAAGCTGAATTTCTCCCGGGTGATCCGACACTCTACCCGAACATACGCCCAAGTTCAAAATCATCATACGAACCTATTGGAACCATAAAATCCCGATTCTGAGGTCGTTTACTCAAAAATCAAACTTTAGTCAATTCTTCCAACTTAAAGCTTCCGAAATTAGAATTTTTTCTTTCCAAATCAACTTTGAACTTCCCGAAATTCAACTCCGACCATACCTGAAGTGAAGCTACTCAAGGCCTCAAACCGCCGAACGATGCACTAGAGCTCAAAACGATCGGTCGGGTCGTTACATTCTCCCCCACTTAAACATACGTTCGTCCTCGAACGTGCTAAGGGCTGCTCCGGAGTTGTCCAAAATCATTGTTTAACACCTCGTGCACCTACCCATGCCACCACATTCCAGTTGAATACATTAGTTCGAGCTAAACTGAAAATCCTCCCTATAACCTTAGCTAACAAGCTTTAGAACCAAGTTCCAAATTCCGAATTTCTCTACAGGTCCTAATTCTAACATACGAACATAGTACCAATCACCACGCACTGTACCAAAACATGATCATGCACCTATGCTAAAATCACACCATGCCCCGCATATGTCGGTTGCCTATAATAACATCCTCTGACCACAATAGCTAAATTTCCTAAATCCGATGCGCGCAATACATCTCATGTCGCATATAAATCCTATTCCAACTCTCGAAATACTGCCACGACAAAAGAGACATGTAGAAACTCATAACCACCTACTGAATCAATAATTCAGGGAGTCTCTCCTACTAACAAGAACCATTACCTCATTCTGAACTGCATAACGATATCTTCTCTTTAATGTACCTTATATAAATCTGATAACACTAACTTCAGATCCAAAAATCTCATCTCACCCAGTACAAGCCACTCAGGCAATAAATCATCCCAGACACTGCCAAAAAAATCTTGTATGTCGCCCACAACGCGCCAACAAGCTACAACTCAAATGTGATACATAAGGAAGAACGATCTCTGAGGAAGGACTACCCAGTATGCGTAACGAGTAAAATGTCCGAATAGATGCCGTGAACCCACCTCAGGGGTGAAAAACATGACACACAAAATAAGTGTAAGCAGTTATGCTCAACATCTCGCTGTTGCGGCGTGCAAACCGATCCGACATGACACTGTTGCGGCATGCAACCCGATCCACATAACATGCCTGTGGTGGCGTGCCACCCGATCCGCACCTAGTAATCACGAAGAAAACACACATACCAAACCATAACGCTTATACTTATGAAATACCCGAATATCGACCACAGGCACGCCAAGGGCATAATACCAAATCCTAGGGAGACAGATTGCGCCATATGTTACGAACCCCAAGAACATCTAAGGTTGCAATAAATGACCTGCATCTCGAGAGCCATCCTGCTCACATAACACCACAAGCTACACGGGACCTCAACACGTGTGTGAATAATCAAACCGACTAATAACCCACATGGCAAAATAGAGATTTACATGGAATAGCTGACGACAGAAATAACATCCAATGATCGACGACTCCTCCGTAACCAATGCTATGACGACTAAACACATCTGACCGTACGCAGAGCACACACGCACATTAAGCCCACCAACGGACCTCACATCGATTCTGATCATACCATACTGGCCAATAACTTTCCAAAGATCTATAATGGCCATATTCATGACACATAAGGCCAACTGCTCAATCTGGGACGAACTCACACAGTCCACATCCCAAGGAATAGAACATCTCTCAGGCATAAACTCTCGCATTAACGATAGTACCATAATCTTCATGCTTGGTTTCAATCCTTAACAATCAAGTGACTAACATGTCACACTGATACAGATTCCCCGTGGAATACTCTCCCACGACCTCCCGCTCAGGTGGAAAGGTTTACACATCCATACCACCAACCGTACAAATTTTGCAAGGCAAATCACAATCCACCAGTCAATACACAATACCTCTTCC
This sequence comes from Nicotiana tabacum, assembly GCF_000715075.1. Classification (NCBI taxonomy): domain Eukaryota; kingdom Viridiplantae; phylum Streptophyta; class Magnoliopsida; order Solanales; family Solanaceae; genus Nicotiana; species Nicotiana tabacum. Next base: position 37,249,693 of record NC_134098.1, read on the forward strand.
ACAGAATGCCATTCTCAAGCGACTCTTAAGATAACGCCAGTTCACTCTAGACATATGAATTCTTCCCTGATCATCCGAGCTCGTAACATTCCTATGAACATCGGACCGCAACCTTGATCCTCAACTTCCAATTCCCATGCCACTCACTGCACCCATCATGCCGCTACGCGATAATACACGCATTCACCATAACCCTGGAACTACTAGTAGATTAACCACTTCATTGGATAGAAACCTTTCAATTAGCTCATTTCAGAAGAATCACTGCAGCACGCAACTGAATTCTCAAACAGCAGAAAATACAACCTTAAGCCATGATCTAAACCGTCATAACTCTCTCGGAATCCATTTACATAACAAAGCCATCGAAATCAAATACTTCTAAAATTAATCAGGTCATGGTGGCTGTTAAGCCCGTACGTACAACAACAAACCACATGTATGACTTCACACACCAAAGGAACTGATCATTGCCACAATCATGCCAAGTCAACCATTACTAACCGACCCAACTTCTTTCAATGTTCTCTTGACCTGACTTAGAAACATAATAGTTCCATTCACAACATAACGAACTCAATCTGCACTCATCTTGAGTGACCCGAATCGTGAGACCACATTATCTCAATACCCATGAATCATCTCATACCCTCTTCAAGCACACAATAGCATCTCTAATTGGTACACCCATTTTGCAAGACCTTCCGCGAAACCAAAGTTATTTTTTCCTTTCCTCCAATACTACACCGCACACCCGATGATAACAAGGAACATTCCAAATACCGTCTGTAATCCTCTTTGAACACTTGATCCTTAACCACACAACAGACCCGAAATCCTTAGGGACTGCACTTAAATTCTTGAACTCACTAGAACCATTGCTGATAGTCACCCATTCTGACCTGGTCCTGAATATCACCAACTTCAACGCTCTACTAGCATATGAACACACTCTCAAAGAAGCAACCGGCTGGATTCTTTTCCTTGTACATCACATCCACAAAGCATAAACTCTGAGTCTTCCCAAAACCTGCACCTGAATCGATAAGGCAAAGTATAACACACCTCCATTAAGTTGTTCGAATTACTCCTGATATTTTATTTTCTTAGTCATAAATAATCCACCAACGCATTGACAACTAGAAACCACACAAGCAGACAACTATGTGATCCAATCATAGACGGTGGTGCTCCCCTACTTAGCTTTAAGCTACCATCCCATAGTGTAGATCCCACAACGATTCCTCCTCCTCAATTACCATGATCCCGTAATGTTAACCCGCCAAATTTCCCGAAGTCTTTTGTTAAGCTTTTCCTGAATCATCAGTCACAGTCATACACTCGACCTCATACCGGGTAGCTAATAGTATTCTTCGCTGAAGCTTCCTCAACATCACGCAACCGCTAACCTGCTCACAGGAGATAACCCACCCGTGGAATTCCTTACCGACATCTTCCAACGATGCTGCATTGGGTACTACTACCACAAAATTAGTAAATCCTCCTGAACTCATGCTCGCCCACCAGCTGAATATGTCTGCTCCTTCCCCATTGACTTCAATTGAAAGTTCAACAATACCTTTCGAACTCAAGTCATACTGCATCTGAAACGATACTCAAATCTTTACACCCCTCTTCATTTCAAGTAGCTCCCTTCTGCCATATTCAACCTTTCTTCGTACAGTGACCACCATTCCGAATAAAATTCGTAGGCCAAATCACTTTCCATCACGATTTCCCCAATCCGTTCTACACTTTCTCTAGGCACGTGGCTATCCTACCACGGAATCCATATGCTAATCTGCCACTCTTACTTCGATTAAACCATCTCCTTTAAGAAACTTCTCAATCTCTGCTCTTCATACTTGACCTACTAGTACTTCAACAACCGCGAAACATTTCCCGCCATGTCTCCCCTCATACTTTGCTACCCAAATATTGCATCAAATAAAATTCCATCTCTGTAGCACCTGAACTAATAAATTGTTACCGACTCTAAACCTCTTCGAAGATCATCTCCTTCCAGCCATCAACATTAGAAACACTCATTCGGCAAACCATAATGCATTCAAACAAGGACGACAAAACCGCATCACAATGAAAATTCCACCACGCTCGAAAATCTCAAGTCTCGTTACTCCATCAAATAAAGCCTGAACATCCATAGTCCAATTGCCTTTCCTTTGTTGGAATTAAATGTTGAACCTCTAAATCATGCATTGAGAAGCCCTCATTTCAAGTCATTCACCGCCTCGATACATAAATAAGCACCCTACCATTATACCAACACCGTGCGATAACAACGCAAGAACATCATAGCAATCTGTGCATGGTCTCAAAACCATCGTAAATGCAGCTACTGAGGTTAAATGGCAGAACATCCTTCCGCAAGGCGACGATAATAGCCTACCTGAACACGCAGAGAGAAATATCCCGCACCACGTCTGCAGTACCAGTACAACTCCTGGACGTCCAATTGATAACAAGCTCTTCATGTCGCATAAGATTGAGTAAGAATGAAATAAAGGCACAAGCCCCAATGGAATCAAACCGCATGATGAGGAAATCAAGAAGGGAAGTGCTCCTAACAGCCCTGTAGCCTCTCGAAGATAAGTACAGACGTCTCCATACCGATCCGCAAGACTCTACTAGACTTGCTCATGACTCGTGAGACCTAAGTGAACCTAACGCTCTGATACCAAGTTGTCACGACCCAAAATCCACTAAAGGTCGTGATGGCGCCTAACCTTGCCGTCAGTCAAGCCATCGGTGAATGATAAACTCAATTACCCTTTTTTTGTATTTAGAAATTATATATTTCCTTAATTAAATCGTATGAAATAAAATTTACACAACTACAATAATGAACAACCCGTAGGAACCCTCAAAACCCTTTGTCACAAGTGCATGAGTATTTTCTAAGGAGTACAATAATGATACAATATATGTCTCAAATGTAATAAGACAGAATAAAATAAATAGTACAATAGAGACTCGATGGACTGCGATGCGTAGCCTGGAATGCAGCTCACATAAAGTCTCCTCAACAAGTGCACCTACGCGCCAAGGTGATCATCGATGAACCTGTCAGATCCTGCACATTTAGTGCAGAAGTGCAGCATGAGTACATAAATCAACGTGTGCCCAGTAAGTATCTAGCCTAACCCCGGAGAAGTAGTGATGAGGGGTCGATATCGACATTTAATAAAGGTCCAATAAAACATTATAATGAAACATAAGCAGATATGAAGTATACGACGATGATGGGGTAAGTTTGTAAGTTACGTAGTCTTCTAATTACTTCTTTAAAAGCATGAATTTCTAAATCTTGTATTCTACTTTAACAGCTTAGAAAATTTCATGGGTCGATATCAAATAAATAAGGAATGCCATATAAAGTGTCGGGCATCTAGGGAAAGGTTAGCTCGTAAATATTCGGACTACTCGCGATATAACGCACGATTCTACCGAAGTCGTTTGGCCCGATCCAGAATAATGTGTACACTGCCAAGGGTCGAGCGGCATGAACCATAGATGCATCTATATACTGTCGAGGCGTTCGGCCCGCTCTACAAGAAAAATGAAGGAAGTTACCGAATTACGAGACAAGTATTTACAATATCGTACATGGGTACAAAATGGATATAATCTTTACCGTTTCTCAAATAACTCTCCCACAACTCAAAGTATTTAGGCTTGGCCTAGTATACGTATATTTATTTCTAAATCAGTTTCATTTATAGCTTCAATTAATTTAGCTAGCAACATGAGTTCAAATAATTCCAATATTACATAATAAGATCCTAAGTCTACCCAGACATAAACATGCTTTAGCTACGTACGAACTCTCTTCACCTCGTGCATACATAGCACCCACAACTAGTTGCACATAACAATAAATATCACCTAGGGGTAGTTTCCCCCTCACAAGGTTAGATATGAGATTTACCTCGGTCTAAAGTTCTATAACTAGCTTAAAGGCCTCTCGAACGCCTCAAACCAATGCCCGTCGATCCAAAACTATGCAACCAAGGTGCAAACCAATCAAAATATACTCTAATACCCATAATTAATCAATTTAATAAATTCCCAACTCCACTCAAAAAGTCGATGAACACAACCCTCGAGCCCACGTGCCCGTAATACAAAATTTTCCAAGATAAACATTACCCATAACCTTACAAACACAAATATATAATGTATTCCTAATTCTATGTCCAATTTCGTGGTCAAAATCTAAAATTATCAATTCTAGGTTTTCTACCAAAATCCCAAAATTTTCCTAAATCTTTCTTCCTTAAATACACATATAAACCTTACATTTAGCTCACAACAAGTTGGAAATTACTTACCTTATGTTACATGATGAAAACTCCTCAAAATCGCCAAGAACCGAGCTCCAAAAATCCAAAACGAAATGAGAAAAATGACCAAGTTCGATCCCTTAATAATCTGCCCAATTTCGCTTATGCGACCACATAAGCTGCTTCTGTGGCACCACATTTGCGGTCCGCCCTTCACATATGCGAAGGCCATTAAGCCGCCCAACCACTTCTACGGGTGCGCATCTGCGCGAACTAACACGCTTCTGCGGACCAGCCTCATCACCCTTGCTTTCGCTTCTGCGACCCTCCACGCGTAGGTGCGAGTCTGCGCCTGCGGAATTCTTGCCACATCTGCGCTCCACAGTCCCTAGTCCATTTCTCCACATCTGCGCAACACATCCCGAACCTGTGAGCTCGAACCTACGATCAAAGCTCTGCAGGTGCGGTTACAGCAGAAGAGCCCAGTCTTCAGGAAATCTCGCAACATCAACTTTTGATCCGTTAACCATCCGGAATCAACCCGAGGCCCCCCGGGACCTCAACCAAACATACCAAATAGTCTTAAAACCTAAAACACAATACGAACTTAGTGGAGCCTTCAAATCACATCAAACAACGCTAAAATCATGAATCACACCCCAATTCAAGCTTGAACTTTAGAACTTCAACCTTCTACATTCGACGCCGAAACCTATCAAATCAAGTCCGATTGACCTCAAACTTAGAACACAAGTTATAATTAACATTACGGACCTATTCCATCTTCCAGAATCATATTCCAACCCCGATATCAAAAAGTCCACTCTCGGTCAAACTTCCCAACAATCGTCCAAATTTTCAACTTTTGCTAATTGACACTGAAATGCTCCCGGGTGATCCAACACTCAACCCGAACATACGTCCAAGTCCGAAATCATCATACGAACCTATTGGAACCTTCAAATCCCGATTCCAAGGTCGTTTACTTAAAAGTCAAACCTTAGTCAATTCTTCCAACTTAAAGCTTCCGAAATTAGAATTTTCTTTCCAAATCAACTCTGAACTTCCCAAAATTCAATTCCGACCATACGCACAAGTCATAATACCTGAAGTGAAGCTACTCAAGGTCTCAAACCATTGAACGCCGTGTTAGAGCTCAAAATGACCGATCGAGTCGTTACAGCTACTAACTGAAATTTGCCATGGTTCAATCGTAGCCACGGTCGGCCGTCGCGGTTTGAACTATTGGTCATAGTTTGCTTAGGGGTTAGGTCACTATGATACTACCCTTCAATAAAATATTATAACATTTTAACGAATTCCAGAATGATGAAGGTATTGAAGTTCTAGAAACTAGATTCAAAGAGATTTCATTTGATATATTACTTATAGCTCAATTCATTATACTTTGGGTGATATGATCATTTGAAGATGGGGAATGTATAACTAAAGTAATTTGCATCCCTTAAACAATTCTAAATTTTTCAAAACTAATTTTCCCTTCTACTTAACATCCCTACGACTTTTCGAACATAAGATTTAGGCGCTACACACTTTCACCACTTTTCAATTTAGTGATAGATTACTACGAGGCCTTATAGGTCTGTAATGACCCGACCGGTCATTTTGAGCCTTAGCATTTTGTTCGATAGATTGAGATCATGAGTAGCTTCGTATGAGGTATTGTGACTTGTTTGTGTGGTAGGTTTTGATTTCTGAGCAGTTTGGTATGGATTTGGAAAAGTGATTTTCATTTTAGAAGCTTAAGTTGTAAGAGTTGACTGGAGTTTGATTTTTGTATAGACGACTCTGTAATAGAGTTTTGATGGTTCTAGTAGCTTCATATGGTGATTTTGGACTTAGGCGTATGTCTGTATTTGGATTTGAAAGTACGTAGGTTGGTTTGGTGCTTTTTGGCGAAAGTTGGAAAGTTGAAGGTTTGGAAGATTGAGAAGTTTGACCGAGAGTTGATTCTGTTGATACCGGATTTGGATTTTGGTACCGCGAGTTGGAGTAGATCCGTTGTGTTATTTATGACTTGTGTGAAAAATTTGAGGTCATCCCAAGGTGTTTAGGCTTGTTCATTGTTATTTTTAAATTTGAAAAGTTCATTAGTTCATTCGGCTTGAATTGAGGTGCGATCATAATTTTGATGTTGTTTGGTGTGATTTGAGGCCTCGAGTATATCTGTGTTATGTTTTGGGATTGGTTGGTGTGTTTGGACGAGGTTCCGGAGGCCTCGGGTGTGTTTCGGATGGCCTACGAGCTATTTCTTCATGTTTTTGAGTTGCTGGTTTTCTGATGCCTATTATTAATCGTGTTCGCGGAAGGATGTCCGCGATCATGAAGTGTATTTTGGGTGGCTGAGGATTTACTTATCATGTTCGCGATGTTGTGTTCGTGTTCATGGAGCATTGATGATTTGAGTTCATCGCGTTCGCACCTGTGATGTCGTGTTCGCGTAAAGTGAGGGCTAGACGGGGCAGCCAGGTGTTTGCCTTCCACGTTCGCGTGTTTCCCTCCGCATTTGCAAAGGCCAGGGCAGGCGTGGGTCCTGTTTGCGGTCTTCATACCGCGTTCATGAAGGAGTGTTATTTGCATATTTTGACTTGTTCTTTGCGATCGCGAAGAGAAAACCCTAGGCAGTCTATATAGTACTCTATTTTGAGGGGTTTTGTTATTTTATTATTTTTTGAGTTAGAGAGCTCGGTTTCGGATGCGTTTGGAGGGGGTTTTTACGATTTGGATCGGGGTAAGTATTTTTTACTCGTATTTGTCCATTAGCATGATTCTATCTTTTTTTTATCATTTAATTAGTGATTTGAATTGGAGAAATTGGGGATTTTTGTAAAAACATTTCTAAAACCCAAACTGATGATTTGAAGGCCGATTTGGAGTCAAATTTTAGATGATTTTGGAATGGTTGGACTCGTATCCGAATGGGTGTTCGAATTTTGTAAGTTTTGTCGGGTTCCGAGGTGCCAGCCCGGGGTTGACTTTTTGTGTTGACTTTTGAGTTTTCATTAAAGATTGAAGCGTTATTATTCAGAATTATTTCCTATGGCTTTTATTTATGATATTAAATTATTTTGGCTAGATTCGAGCCGTCCGGAGGTTGTTTCACACGGGAAGGGCTTTTAGAGTATCGATTTAGCTTCTTTGAGGTAAGTTTCTTACCTAACATTGTGTGAAAAAACTACCCCATAGGATTTGGGTTATTGCACTATTTGAATTATGTGAAAGGTGTGTACATGAGGTGATAAGAGTATACACAGGCTTATATGTAGACATTGACCAGTTTAGCCTTTTAGTCATATGCAATTAATTGAAGTTGTTTCATATTTTATCTTTCGTTGTTGAGTTTATTCTTATATGCATTGATTGAAATTGTTATTGTATGTTATATCTTTCATTGTTGAGGTTATTCGTTTATTTTAATGTGTTGTTGAAATTCTTGTTGATTTATTTTTCGTACTCTTGTGTTATTGTTGTCGTTATTAATATTCTTTGTTGTTGAGTCGTGGGCTATATATGTTTGTGGTATTGGTATTGTGGTTTTGGCAATGTTGTGGTATATGAGAAAGTGTAGTGCGAGTTGTTATGTTGTGTTTTTGTGTTTTGGCACATGTGGGCATGTTGAGCGGATTATTGGGGTGTTTGCATGAGGTTTCTGCCGTGCTATTGTTATTATTGATATTGCACATGTGGCGAGACAAGGCGGGCTATATACATATGTTAGGTTTGCGCAAGTGGAGAGACAAGGTGGGTTAATTGTTAATGCGCTTGTGATGAGATAAGACATGCATTTTCTATATTGTTGCGCATGCGGCGAGACAAGGGGGCAATGTCAGGGATGATATGTGACAGCCTAGGGGCACATTATTGATGATATCCATTTGGTGGTGTGAGTTCCTTGTGTGTGTGTCATGCATATTACATGATTAGTTATGTTGTTTCCAATGTGCTACTCTGTGTCACTGTTATTTACTTATTTATTTGAGCTGTAATAGGACGCTTACACATGCATACACCGTAACATGACTTTTATATCAGTCCAAGAGTATGATACTTGATGATCATTGACCTTGTACATGCATTCTTGTATATTTGCTTCCTATGTGATATAGCCGGACTGGTAGCCTGTGACCACGCCGGGCGGTTTGTGATATTGAGCATGTGACCACACCGGGGTGAATCTCATTGTAAACTTTGTAGTAGAACAGTTTGATTATTTGGTTGTCATTTATTTTCCTTAATTGGTTTCACTGGTACTTAAATTGTGTTCTGGTTACTTTGCTGCGTTATCATCTATTCACTCCTTGTAGCTATTTGCTACTTCTGCTTTCCCTTGCTAGCGTTATATTGTTGTTCTTTCCATGTGTAGCTTTATATTGATATCATTCCTTTGTTAGCTATATATTAATACTTTCCACAAGTTATTATGTCTAGTAGGTATCTTGACTTGTACCTCGTCATTACTCCATCTAGGTTAGTCTTGATACTTACTGGGTACCGATTGTAGTATACTCATGCTATACTTCTGCATATTTTTGTGCAGATCTAGGTTCTTCAGAGCGTGCCAGACATTAGTTTGCTGCTTGGTTTTTGCTGCGGAGACTTCAAGGTATACCTTCCATGGTGTTCGGAGGCCTCAGAGTCACCCTCTTATTTTATTTCTACTATTATATATTTCAGACAGTTTTGTAGTTAAGATTAATCTCGTGTTTTCAGTTAGAGCTTGTGACTCTGTACCACCTAGTTCTAGGTATTATGTTAAGTAATTGTTGCTTCGGCCCGTATTACTCTTATTTCCTCTTTTATGTTAAACATCGTTTTCATCATTTCATGCTTTAATTATTTTAAACAATGTTGAGAGATTGGCTTACCTAGTTTGGAGACTAGGTACCATCACGACTCCAAAGGAGAGATTTTGGGTCATGACAAGGCCCCATCACCCTCGCCGCCGCAAACAACCCCACTATCCCACCCGTAACACCCCAAAAAAGTTTTAGACTAATATTTGCATTCTCAATTGACCATCTTTATAATGAGGATAGATTTTACTTCGCACTTCCTAAACGTGAATTTGACGATATATGAAAATTGCTTACTTTAGATTGTGTTAATATTTACAAAGTAATTTTATGATGTTGGTATGTTTAACACTTAATATGATTTTGATAAATTGTTATGAAATACAATATATATATATATATATATATATATATATATATATATATATATATATATAATATTTTTTAAAGCAAACCTTCCATATTAATCCAAAGATATTTAGTAGTTTGGGCAGCTACCTTTTTTCATATTTATCCAAAGTTTATATATATTATTATTGTGACATGCTTTTCCATAACCTCCTCTCATTTTTCATTCCTTCGTGGCAAAGAAAACCCCAATCATCTCTCCTTCTTATCATATGAAATACTACATGAAAACCACCATAATATTTCACTAAACCAACCAGCCAAACTAATTTGTAGTGAAGCACAAGTTAATTCTCTATTTGGTGGTAAGGTTGCTAATCCCGTTTTTGCATTGCACAACTTTAGTATTTATAGCATATATCCTTGTGTAAAATTCCGTTTTAAGTGAACCAATATGTTATGGAAAGCTATTTTATAGTAATATAACTTTTGTTAAATCTTCAAATCCTAGTTTTGCTTATATTTACCCAAAAATGGGTGATGAAGTATATGGCAGGTGCTACCTAGATTTTCTATTTTACAACCTTTTCATGTACTACTGTTAGTATTTTGAGCATAATATTTTATAAGAAATGGATATGGGGCGATTCAAGGCTACCTGGAACCCTAAGACATATATCTACTACTCTCATGAAGACTATAAAGTCTAGTCTTTCCCTTTACCTCCTCAAATCTGAGTCAAAATACAAGACAGTGGTACTCTCCAGAATTTCCGTTTTGACAATTTAGCGTGATTTTTACCGATATCATGTTTAGTTTGACATGCTAAAATTATTTAACTTAAATATATTATGTATTAAAGGTATATATACCCTTGTAAAATCTAAGGGGAAGTATTTGAGGTAGTGGACGGATTTGTTTTGTCTATGGCGTAGACGATTCGAACGTCCTCAAGTTGTGGTTGAACTGTTTTCTGGTAAACACACCAAGGTTTCTGTATAAACTTGAAGTTGTAATCTCTTTACTTGCTGGAATATTTTGAAATAACTTGAGCTTTTGTTTTCCTTGTCTTCAATTTATATAGTTGTATTCGTGTTAATCAAGTATTGCGAAATATTGGCTAACCCGCCCACTTATACAGATTGCTTGATCATTTTGTATCCTTGTTGGGACTTTGTCCTTCTTGTGGTAGTGACTTTTTCATTCATCTCAACATGCCTCTTGATTCGGATCTTTTATCATCTTGACTTTGTATTTGTGGTTCGTCTTAAATTCTTTAATATGGTTCTTGATTCTCTTGACTATTGGGTTTCGACCCTACTTGATTTAGGGATTCGGTCCATTTTGATATCTGACTATGCTTAGTGTGATGGCATGACGTACATATTGGGTGAAACTTGATATTTGGCAAACTCTCTTGAATGGATTTTATAAGCTTTCTTTATACTTGAGCTTTAAATATTCATGTTCATATTTGTAAATACTTGAAGGTTTGACATTTAGTACTTTTGATATATTTTTCTTCTTGATTTATCTTTATGCCTTATTTGAGCTACCTATGACATCGAATGGAATTGGAGAATTTAATGGCTCCAAGCCCGAAGTTTGTACGCCACTAAGCTTTACGCTTAGCAATAGTTATTTTCTATCGTAGGTAATGTACGAGATGAGATTTGAAGACGGCCATTTGAAGTAGACTTTTTGGGAGCTTTTGTGGAGATCACATTTGCATATGTATCTAGGTTTTGTATAGTTCGGGACTTGTACCTGATCTATATATCATACTTATGTATGTAATTTTGGAGGCTTGTTGGATCTCAAGATCATAAGCTTATAACTTTAATTAGATGACTTGTTTTACTGTTTTAGGGAGTGTTAATAACCCAAGTCTTGTAATATACTAAATTTATACTTTGTCTTTTAAATATGTACAAAGGAGAAGCCTATTTTTCCTTTTGTACTTGCTAGTTTGAAATTCATGTACAATATGAACCTGAAGTGATATTGAACAAAAAGTATAATTTTGTTAGGAAGTTACTTTAACGTGTTTATTTTTCAAGAAGAAATTGTATCACATTATCTTGATACTTTGATATTGTATTTTATTTAAGGAATTTTACAAAGTGTATTTCCAAAAATAAAAATATAGCACATTGAAACCTTTCTCGCATAGGCATATTTCTGCTACTAAATTATTGTGAATTTCTTTTTAAGTCAATCTTTTCTGAACGTTGTAAGTTTTAAATTAGCTTTTGTCTTGTAAGTGACATCCTCCCAAGGAGTTGCTACAAGTTCTGGTATTAAAGTTTTAGGTTTGTGATTCTAGGACTTTTGTTGTAACTTGTTAGTGTACTTTTTTTCTTCTTAACATGATTTGTTACGCATATTGTGCATATGCAACATGTACATGCCCTTAATGCAATGTCATCTCCCTTATGTAAGACTTAAGTTATGGCCTCTTATTCTACTAGACCTGTGGAGGCAGCTCGTGAGGGTTCAAATAATCTATTGTCTAACCTTACTTACAAGAAGGGGTTAGAGAATATTTTTCTAATCTTAATTTTTCTCGTACTAGTGGATCTGAAGTGGGAAATAATCTGTGTGCAAGAGTTGGGCCACATCCTCATATAAGTCATAGTACTCATGTTACAAACCCTCATTTTCAACAGATGGCTAATTTCTTTCATCATTTGGCCGGAAAATTGTGCTATCCTAATGAAGTGAACATCGAGAAAATAAGGAAAATGAGTGGAGTTGGGTATGAAGACACTATTGATCCTACTGATGCTTAACAATGGCTTGAGAGCATAGAGAGAGTATTTGAGCAATTAGAGTATTCGGAAGCTGCCAAATTTAAGTGTGTCATCTCATTCTTACAAAGGTATGCTTATGAATAGTGGGTATGTGCACCAAATGCCAAAGCAAAACCCTCGATGCTTACTTGGGATGATTTTGTCAAAGAATTCCGCATGAATTATGTCCCACCTGCTTATTGTGATGCAGAGAAAAAGGAGTTTTTGTATTTAAAGCAAAGGGGTATGTCTATTTCTGAATACAACAAAAGTTTCTCAGGCTTTCTCGTTAGGGTGGAGGTATTATCGATGATGAAAAAAATAAGTGCATGCGATTCGAAGATGGTTTGACTGATTATATCCGAAAGTCTGTGGCGGTCCTGCAACATGAACATTTTTCCAAACTAGTTATAACTGCTCTTACTTGGGAAATAATTGACAAGAAAAAATATAGTAGAAATGAAAATAGGTTCGGAAAAGATAATTCAGAATATGACGGTCCATCCATAAGGGAAAAGTTTGACAATTCCAAGGTTGGTAGTGTTCACAGGCCAGCTCAATGTAATAAAACTAGATCAAATATTTCTACTGGTATCACTCCATATTATAGCCGAGGAAAGACTCGTATACCCACTTGTACAGAATGTGAAAAAAATCACTATGGTACTTGCAGGAGAGCTTCTGGTGCTTTTTTTAATTGTGGGAGCTTCGATCAAAAACTGAAGGATTGTCCTAATCCTAACCCTATTTCTTCTCCACGTACTGAAGGCTCAGTTCAGAAACCTACTACCCCTCATTCTCAAGGGAATAGAGGTGCAAGATCTAGAAATATCCAAACAGCAGGTGCATGTGGAGCTAATCAAGCTAGTGGGTCAAGAGCTACAACACGAGCTTATGCTATGAGATAGAGCTATGACCAAGATGGGGCATACGTGGTTGTTGGTAAATTTTACTTATTTATCTTATGTGTTGTTACACTATTTGAACCTGGTTCTACACATTCTTATGTTTGTTCATCACTTGTTTTTCCTGAAAATGTGAAATCTGTGAGACTTGATCGTGGTGTACTTGTCAAAAGTCCTTTGGGTCATCAGGTTGTTTGTAATCAGATCTATCGAGGTTGTCCCTTCATGATTCAAAATCTAGCCTTCCCTGCTGATTTGATTGAAATGCCTTTCTAAGACTATGATTTCATTGTTGGTATGGATTAGCTTCATAGATACTATGAAGTAGTTGATTGTAGGTCGAAGCGTGTGACCTTTAAAGCTCCTACAGTTTCACACATTATTTTTCAAGGTGAAAGATCATTGACATATACTATTATCTCTGTGGTTGTGGCAAGAAAGGTGATTAGTCAGGGTTGTGAAACTTATCTTGCTCATATAGTTGATACACACCTAGAAAGTCCAAGCCTTAAAGATATACCAGTTGTATGTGAATTTCTTGGGTTGCCTGTGAAAAGGAAAGTTGAATTTCCTATAGAGGTTATACTTGAAATGTTATACTCCATATTTTCGTACGTAAAAGTATGCCATAAGTAAATTGATGAAAGCTCGGAAATGAGATATTATATCCCGCGTTTTCGTATGTTAAAGTTTCGTCGTAAGTTAATCGACGTAAGTTCGGGAATGAGATTATTTTGAGATTATAAGCATTATGCTACTTCGAACAAGCGATGAGTAAATTCATGAAGGTGAGAGGGTAAGAAAATAAAAAAAAATGAGTTTCGTCGAATTTTGTCAATTTGGGATAAAATATGGTCTGAGCTATAATACCCGGCATTTATGGACTAGTGCCATACAAGGTACCTCATGACCATGATAGTAAAGTGTATTAGGTGTGTTAAAAGTAAGTAGTATTTTAAGTAATTTGAGATAATTTTTAATTATGTGGATAATTGGGTAATTATTGGTTAATGGGGGATTAACAAATTAATTAAGGAATTAAGATCCTTGGATAAGGATTAACCTCCCAAATGTGGCAGCCAAGAGCAAAGTTAAAAATGACTCTTAAATTCACATAAAAGGTGGCAAAAACTTGGAGAAGTCTTTGGCCAACTAAGCCACTAAGTGGGGGCCACTCCCAAGGGATAAGATAACCTCTTTAATTCATTTTAAATCTCTACATACAAAGAATGTTTCAGCAAAAATTTTAAGAGACTTTGGTCCCTACTTTCTTTGGTTTTCCAATGGCTTCAAACGTGAAAGGCTCTCTAAATTCACAAAAATGAAAAGGCTTATGACTTCAAAGTGCGGATGAGGCTTCAGCAAATTCGTACAAGATCCTATTATGCGTGAGATGCAATTCTATGTAAGCACGGTACAATTTTATCAAGAACATCATACGGATTTTAACGTACTTCGATCCGCCGTTACGTATTTTTGCAAAAGACATGTGTTAGAGGGATCATCAAGAGGATTAGTCCAGGTATGTTAAGGCTATCCCTTCTTTTCTTTTGGCATGATCCAAATGATACAAATGAAACGAGCAAAAATACCCAACTTTCATAAATGACTCTATTTATAGAAATACTAGGGGTGTCTATATTCTTGATTCCCCATGTGTCTTATTATTATATCATCTGTTCATGGGTCTCAGAAAATATGTAAGTTGATAAAGTTTATTTCATGATATTAATTAAAGGCATAATGGTCTTATGACATTCCGAGAGATTTTATTGATGTACTCTCATGCATTGCATTCATTTACATTGACCCATGAACAGATGGCATTATATACATGTATATATTTATATTATATGTATATGGGATATGAGAAAAGGTTATGGCATTATATACGCACCACCACTTGATCAGCTCGTTTACGTTGATGATTTGCCCACAGTGGCTGAGATGATATGATGGGATTCCCTCAGAGTCTTGATGATGTTATGAACGCATATACCTAAGCATGGTATGATATTTATACGCATATGCATGACATTGTAAATATTAATGATTCATAGAGTTATTCAGACATACATGTCGAGTATTTTACTCCATGTTTCTCTCATGTCTATTATTTACTGATTTTCATTTCCTTACATACTCGGTACATTACTTGTACTGACATCCCTTTTTCCTGGGGACGTTGCGTTTCATGCCCGCATGTCTCGATAGACAGGTCGAGATTCGTCCAAGTAGGCTATCAGCTTAGCGGAAGATATTGGTGCGCTCCATTTGCTCCGGAGTTGCTTATGTGGTCAGTATGATTAGGACATGTATTGATTAGTATGCGGGGCCCTGTCCCGACCTTTATGATATTTATGTACTCTTAGAGGCTTGTAGATATTTGTCGTATACGTGAAAGATTGTACGGCCTTATCGGCCTATGTTTAGTATAATTTTGATCTTATTGGCCCTATGTCACACGTATAAGTTTTTATATCAAATTGGGTCATCTTATATTGAGTATTCCCTTATGTTTATTTTGGTTAACCCATTTGGCCCATTTTCCAATAACAGTACGATAAGAATGATATGTAACGTTGGTACTCGGTTGAGTAAGGTACCGGGTGCTCGTCGCTGCCTATCGGCTTGGGTCGTGACATGAAACTACTCTTATTTCTATAAATCCTTACCGAATGTCTCCAGCAGAATTGAAGGAGTTGAAAATTCAATTGCAAGAACTTCTTGAGTAAGGTTTTATTCCCCCGCGTGTTTCTCCTTGGGGAGCTCCTGTTTTATTTGTGAAAAAGAAACATGGCACACTTAGGCTTTGTATTGATTACCAAAAATTGAACAAGGTAAAAAATTAAGAATATATATCCACTACCTAGGATCGATGATTTATTTGACCAGCTAAAGGGTGCTAGGTTGTTCTCAAAAATTGACTCGAGGTCTATGTATTAGAAACTACGAGTAAGTGAGCAAGATGTTCCTAAAACTGCCTTTAGGACTTGGTATGGCTATTATGAATTTTTGGTGATGCCATTCGGATTGACGAATGCTCCTGCGGCGTTCATGGATCTAATGAATCGTGTATTCAAGCCTTATCTTGATCAATTCGTGGTGGTATTTGTTAGATAATATTTTAATATATTCCAAGAATAGTGAAGATCATGACAAATATTTTCGGATTATTTTGCAAATTTTGGAGGGAAAAAAACTCTATGCTAAGCTTTACAAATGTGAATTCTGGCTTAGTGAAATGGCTTTTCTGGGACATATTATATCAGCTAAAAGTGTGAAAGTTGATCCTAGTAAGATCCAAGCTATTATTGAATGGAAACCGCCTAAAAGTCCAACTGAAATAAGAAGTTTCTTGGGCTTAGCGGGATACTATAGAAGGTTAGCTTCTCCATTATAGCCTCTCCTTTGACTAAACTTTCGAGGAAGGACGTCAAGTTCGTCTGGGATAAAAAATGCCAAGAGAGCTTTGAAAAGCTCAAATCTTTATTGACTAAAGCTCTTATACACACTATACCAACTGAAGGAAAATAGTATGTGATATATAGTGATGCTTCTCATCATGGTTTGTGTTGTGTTTTGATGCAAGAAGGGAAAGTGGTTGCATATGCCTCTCGAAAATTGAAACCACATGAGTTGAATTATCCTACTCATGACCTTGAGCTTGCTGCCATAGTGTTTGACATAAAACTTTGGAGACATCACTTGTATGGAGAAAAGTATCATATATTTATACATCACAAGAGTTTGATTACTCGGGTACATAGAAAGAGTTGAATCTGAGACGGCGTAGATGGCTTAAGCTTATTAAAGATTATGACTGCATAATTAACTATCATCCGGGTAAAGCCAATGTTGTTGCCGATGCTCTAAGTTGAAAATCCTTTGTCGGTTTATCTCTATGTCCTTTGCCTTTGTTTCTTGAATTATGAGCCATGAATGCTTGTCTTGCATTTAAAGCTAATGGTTCTATTATTTCTAGTTTGCAAGTCATGCAGGTTCTGCTTGAACATGTAAAAGAAGCAAACACCAGAGGTCTGAATGAAGCACATAATTCTGAATGAAGCACATATGACAATGCATCTTGGGGGTACTAAAATGTACAAAACCATCAAAGAACAATATTGGTGGAATGGTATGAAGAAAGACATTGCAGAGTTTATCTCTAAAATCTTAATTTGTCAACAAATAAAGGTCGAGCATCAAGTCACGGCTGGTTTGCTACAAGCCTTGTCGATACTGGAGTGAAAATGGGAGAGAATAATGATGGACTTTGTTTCTGAGCTTCCACGCACTCAAAAATATCAGGATGCAATTTGGGTTATATTTGATAGGCTAACCAAGAGTGCTCATTTATTAGCAATCATAATGGACTACTCACTTGAACGCTTCACAGAATTATACATCAACGAGATTGTGAGATTGCACGGGATCCATGTTTCTATTGTATCTGAACGGGACCCAAGGTTTATATCAAGAGCTTGGACTAGCTTGTAAGAATCTTTGGGTACCATATTGACTTTTAGTACTTCTTTCCATCCTCAATCAGAAGGCCAGTCTAAGAGGGTAATACAAATCCTGAAAGATATGCTTTAAGCCTGTATTATGGAGTTTGAGGGTAGTTGGGACAAACACTTAGCCCTGATAGAATATGCTTACAATAATAGCTACCAATCATGTATAGGCATACCTCCTTATGAAGCATAATATAGGAGAAAATGTAGAACTCCTCTTTGTTGGAATGAAGTTGGTGAAAGAAAATTGGTTAGTCCTTAGATTGTACAACAAATCGAAGATAAAGTAAAAATCATCAAGGATCGTTTAAAAATTGCTTCAGATAGAGACAAAAGTCTTATGCTGACCTTAAGAGGCATGAAATTGAGTATCAAGTAGGCGATAAGGTATTTTTAAAGTTTTCCCCATGGAAGAAGATTATGAGATTTAGTCAAAAAGGGAAACTTAATCCTTGATTTGTTGGACCATATGAAGTACTTGAGAAAGTTGGCCCAGTCGCATGTAAACTAGCTCTTCCACCAGAATTAGACAAGATCCATAACATCTTCCATATTTTTATGCTTAGAAGATACCTCTTAGATTCATCTAATGTTCTTCCTGTTGAATCTACTGAGGTCAATCATAATTTAACATATGAAGAAGAACCTATACAAATCTTAGCGTGTGAGATAAAAGAGCTTAGAAATTAGAGAATCCCCTTGGTGAAGTCCTTTGGAGAAATCATTCAAGCAAGGAAGCTACTTTGGAGCGAGAAGAGAATATGCGACTTCGATATCCACTATAACGACCTGGCCGATTGTTTTGAGATTTAGCGCGTTGTTCGGCAGTTTGAGGCCTTGAGTAACTTCACTTTATCTATTATGACTTGTACGTGTAGTCAAATTTGAATTTCAAGAAGTTTAGAGTTGGTTTGGAAGGAAAATTCTCAATTCGGAAGCTTTAAGTTGAAAGAGTTAACCAAGGTTTGTGTTTTGACTAAATGACCTCAGAATCGGGATTTGAAGGTTCCAATAGGTTGGTGTGATGATTTTGGACTTGGGCGTATGTTCGGATTGAGTATCAAATGGTCCGGGAGCATATCAGTGCTTATTGTGGAACGTTGGCATTTTGAAGATTTTAGAATTTTTTAAGTTTTATTTGAAGTGGACTTTGATGGTATTGATGTCCATTTGGGATTCAGATCCTTGGAATAGGTTCGTATTATAATTTGTGACTTGTACGTAAAATTTGGCATCATTGAGGAATGTCTAAGTGGGATTCGGATGCGTTTGGCGAAGCATGAAGGTTTGAAAGTTAAGAGAGTTTAGGGATTGAGTTTGATCTTTAATTCTTGGTTTTGATGTTGTAATTCATGTTCCAAGCCTTTGAACAAGTTTACATAGGGTGTATAAACTTGTTAGAATGATTTGACGGGGTTCCTCGGACCTCGGGTGAGTTTTGGGGTGGTTTCAGACCACTTTTAGGCCCTTTTGAACTGCTAATATCTTATGGCAGGGGTGTGAATCGCGATCGCAGAGGTCTGGGCCGCGATCGTGAAGATGAAAGTGCATTTTTGGCCTTGTGAATCGCGATTGCGAAGAAGGAATTTCTATTGTGTGTGGTCTGACTTCGGGAGCTTATATCTTGTATTCTATAAGGAATTTTGAAATGATCCAAACACGAAAGTTGTAGCCTTTGAATCTAGTTTTCGAAAAATCAAACCATTTGTCATTTTGAATTTTTGTACAAAACGTTATGGACATTATACCGAAGGGTGTCTGTGAAGAAGAAAGCATAATTTGTACATCGCGATCGCGGGATTTTGGCCGCGATTGCAATGAAGGAAACTATATTATAATTTTTATTAACTGTGATCGCATGGCTAATGACCGCGATCGCGAAGAAGGAGGCCCGGCATGTGTATTAAACATCTAATTTCGGGAATTTGAGCTCATTTCTTCACTTTTATGTTTTGGACCACATGTAGGGCGATTTGGGGTGATTCTTGAAGACCAGTTTCACCATATATCATAAGGTAAGTTATTCCTACTCATTGTAAGTTATATACAACTATTATATATCGATTTAAACATGGAATTTTGTAGCAATTGTGAGATTTTTGGAGAAAACATAGACATGAAAATCTTGGATTTTTACTACGAAATTGGACATAGAATTAGAAATAAATTATATATTTGAGTTCGTGGTAATATGCATAATGTTTATCTTTAAAAATTTTGAAATTCCGGGCACATAGGCCAGTGGGTTGACGTTGTTGACTTTTCGAGCGGAGTTGGAAATTGTTATAAATTGATTAACTAAGAGTTTTTGGGTATATTTTGACTGGTTTGCACATTGTTTGACTAATTTTGAATCATTTGCCATTGGTTGAAGAGTTAGACAGGTATTGGAGTCGGTTATCGAAATTCGAGGTAAGTCTCATGTCTAACCTTGTGAGGGGAAAACTACCCCGTAGGTATTAAATTATTACGTGCTACTAGTTGTGGGTGCTATGTAAGCATGAGGTGACGAGAGTCTGTACGTAGCTAAAAGCATGTTTATGTCCGGGTAGACTTAGGACTTTATCATGCAATATTTGTGTTATTTGAACCTAATTGTTAGTTTAATTACTTGAATTTATAATGAAAATTGATTTGGGATTATGTTAGACCGAGCTTCACTGACTTGAGTTGTTTGGCGAGATATTTGATAGTTGGTAAAAGTCGTGTTTACTTTATGCTCTTGTTCTTGTGTTGCAATCACATGGCCCGTAATTCGATAAGTTTCTTTTCTTCCTGTGGATCGAACAGAATGCCTCGACAATATATTGAGATTCATCTATGGTTCGCGTCGGTCGACCCTCGGCAGTGTACACAATATTTTGGATCGGGTCGTAAGACCTCGGCATAACTCGTGCGTAATACCGCTAGGAGTCTGAATATTCATGAGATTCTCCTTTTGATTGAAATATGGTTGTTATATAATATGCCTTGTTTGTTTGAGATAGCGCTTGATATTCCTCACTATTTCTTTGGGGTTAGGCTAGATACGTACTGGCTACGCGTTGATTTATGTACTCATATTACACTTCTGCACTGATTGTGCAGGCATATTTGGTGGTCATCCGGGTGCATAGACGCAGCTGCTAGGGAGACTTTGTGGTGAGTTGCTCCTTATGTTACGATCTGCAACTCACGGGTCCCCGTCTTATTCATTATTTGTATTTTATCTATTTTCTATTTTAGACAGTCGTGCAACAGTACTGTGTATTTCTGTAGATGCACATGCGCTTGTGATACCAAATTTTGGGATACTCTAGTAGGTGTTTATGGTTTGGATTAATATTGTCACCTTTCTATTTTATAACTTACTACAATTGTATGTACGCATGATTCTTAACGCATTAGTTTCTTTATTTAATAAATTTATGATTTTAAAAGTAATAAAATGAATAATTAATTTGATAGTTCATTGTTGGCTTGCCCAACGATAACATTGGGTGCAATTACGGCCTACAATGGGTTTTGGGTCATGACAGCTTGGTATCAGAGCTCTAGGTTCACATGGGTCTCACGAGTCATGAGCAAGTCATCTAGAGTCTCCATTTCCTTCCTACTCATTCTTATAAGATGTTGAGCGCCTTTTATCAATTGGGCATTGAGGAGTTGTAGTGGTGCTACAAATGTGGTGCATGATATTTTTCCCTGCGTATTATTGTCGCGTTGTAGAAGGGTGTTCTATCGTCTCAGCTCAGTGGTAGTGTTCACTATGGTTCGAGGCTATGCACAGTGTTTTGTGATGTTCATGCGTTGTTATCGCACACTGCTGGTGTAAATGGGAGGATGCTTAAATATGTGTTGCGGCAGTAAATGACTCGATAGGAGAATTATTCGATTCATAGTTTAGAGGTTCAGTATTCAATTCAAGCGGAGGAGAGGCAATTGGACTACGGATGTTAAGTCTTTGGTTGACGGAGTAGCGAGATCGAATATTTTTTAACTTTGTGGAATTCTTGTTTGTATTGTTGTGTCTTTGTCCTTGCTTGAACGCATAAAGGCTCATCAGTGTGATGGTCTTCATTGGTTTGTCTTCGGGTCTAGGTGATGTGAAATGGTACCTAAGAAGCGGTTGTCAGAGATGGCGGTGTGTGGCGGCTTCAGGGTCAAATCGGTGTTTCTAGTGTTGATGGCTCGAGGAAGATGATCTTAAAGAGGATTAGAGTGATGGAAATCAAAATGTCCGGATGCTACAGAAATGGATCGTGATTTGGAGGGGCATGACTGGAGGCGGATGATCAGAAGGGACATGGTAAGAAAATGTCTCGCGGTGGTTAGGTCGCTAGTAGGTCAAGTATGAGCAGCATAGGTTGAGTAGTTTGCCTCGGAAGATGGTTAACTCGGAATGGGAATGTTAGCGTATTGTATGGATTTTGTGATAGGATAGCCACATGCTTTGAGAAAGCTTGGTGCGAATTTGGTCATGGTGAACAAGGGACTAAGTTTGTTTATTCCATTTGAGATGGTTGCTTCTGTGCTTAGGAAGTTTGGATATGACTGAAAGAGTTTGCTTGGAATGTAGAGGAGCGTGAATGCTTGATTATCATTTCCGGATGCAATACAACTTTGAGTTTCAAGTGTATTGTTGGGGCTTTAGTTGATGTAAATGGAATGAACCGATTCTTACGGTTGGCGAGTGAGTGTGGACCTAGGAGAATTAACTGATTTTGTGGTGGTTGTAACCAGGGCATTGTTGACGAGCTTGAATCACACACCTAAATTATGCTCGCTAATCAAATATAGTATAGTCTAATATCGTATCCACATGGATTGGATTTAAACAGTATTCTCGTAGTTTCTAGCTTGGTTGCTATCCAAGATGATCAACAATTGAGATTTATATGATTTCTAACTAAAATTAACTAAGAGTTTAAAGCTATTGACTAATGACAATCAAAATAAGGAACAAGCAAAGAAGGTTATCAATGGGAGAAGATAAGGGTTTGATAGGATAGGTGCAAGATAATTATTTGGGATCTAACTCTAGATAATTCACTTCTAATGTTTAAGTGATTCTCTCGAATTCACTCAATTATTAGTTCAAACGTTCAGCAAAACCCCCTCTCTAGATTAAGTCTTAACCTTACAATATGAACCAATTTAAGAGCGTGAAGATATGCAAGAATGCATAGTGGATTGGTCTTTAAGAAAACCTCTTCCGATTATTCTCCTAACTAGGTTTAATCAATGATTCAACTAGCCTATTTTGATTACTAAGAAGAATTAATGAGCTCAACCAATAATATAATGCAAAGATATCAAAAGTTATGCCTCTCTCGATTACATGAACTAGTGAATATAGATGCAAGAATTTAATCATCCAAAACTGCTTCAATTCATAAAACTAGAGTTATAATCCACAAACAATCATCACTACACCAAATCCATCAAACCCTAAAGAGAACTGCTCCAAAGATATGGAGCAGTTCATCACTAATAAAATTAAAGTATAGGAAAACATAAATTCAATCCAAACTTGGGTCTTGAGTGAGGAAGGAATGACAAAATCCTTGTGCTTTTGCTCCTCCAACTCCTCCTTAGCTTCCTTAGGTCTAAAGTATGTCAAAAGTCCAGAAAAATAATATTTTTCCATATATTTATACCAAGTATGGTCGGCCCCAGACGAACTCACCTTCTCCTAGTCGAAATAGGACATTGGCTTTGTAAAATTTACATGGACGCGCCACATGGGGCGACGCGCCATGCGGGGCATTAGTGGGAAAATCTAGAGAGCCAAAATCTGTCAGGCAGTAGGAAATAGGCAGCCGAGGCTCCCCACGCGTCGAGGCAGTGGGGTTTTCTTAGAGTACTGCTCAAACTTCAATTTTTGACAACCAGACTTAGTTGTCGACCCCCGAACACGATTCCGGCTTTATCCCTTAGGCTTTTACTGAGACTTCAAAGCTCCAAATAACTCGAATTAGCTCCGCAACATCTACATGGCTCGAAAATACTCCTACAAGGCATAAAACACACAATAAGTACAAAACACTACCAATTAAAGCTAAAACACAAGTAAAGTACAATGAATTAGAGTGCAATAAACGACAAAAACATGTAATTATAGCCTACCATCAACACCCCATACTTAAAACCATTGCTCGTCCTCGAGCAATCAAACTACATTTCATATAGACACGACTTGTGGCTACCATCAATAGCCCATACTTAAATCATTGCTCGTACTCGAGTAATCAAACTACACTTCATATAGACATGACCTTTTTCAACAATACTCATAACTCATCATACCAAAAATATTTAAAACAGATTAAGTACAATACCGTAGCATCCTCACCTCAAGATTTGACTCAAAAGCACCATGCAAGTTTTCACAAAACCGCTCACTTACTCTGTCACGACCCAAACCGATGGGCCGCGATGGGCACCCGGTACCTTACTCAATCGAGTACCAACATAACGTATCTTTTCATATCATACTATCATAAATAACTGAGCCGAAGAGGCTGCCGTGAGATACATAAGACATACATGCCTATAAGACCAAAATAACCATTCGTACACTGAACATAGGCCGACAAGTCAATACAATCTTTTACGTACATGACATCTGTCTACAAGCCTCTAAGAATACATAATTGTCATAAAGGTCAGGATAGAGACCCGCCTTACCAAACAATACATGTCTAAATCATACTGACCAAACAAGTAACTCCGGAAAAAATGAAGCGCACCAACATTTTCCACTGAGCTGATAGCCTACTTGGAGAACTCTCGACCTATCTATCGGGACCTGCGGGCATGAAACGCAGTGTCCCCAGGCAAAAGAGACGTCAGTACAAATAATGTGCCGAGTATGTAAGGAATGCAAATCAGTAAGTAATAGACATGAGAGAAACATGGAGTAAAAGACTTAACATGTATGTCTGAATAACTCTGTGAATCATTTCATATTTATAATGTCATGCATATGCGTATAAATATCATACCATGCATAGGTATATGCGTTCATAACATCATCAAGCCTCTGAGGGCATCCCATCATATCATCTCGGCCACTGTAGGCAAATCATCAACGTATATCAGTTGATCAGGTGGTGATGCGTATATAACGCCGTAACCTTTTACCATATCCCATATACATATAATATACGCGTATATAACTCCATCTGGTCATGGGTCAATGTACATGTATAAATGAATGAAATGCATATGAAATACATTAATAAAATCTCTCGGAATGTTATAGGACCATTATACCTCTGATTAATATCATGAACTAAAATTTATCAACTTACGTATATTCTGAGACCCATGAACAGATGATAGAATAATAGGACACATGGGGAATCAAGAACATAAGCATCTCTAACATTTCTATGAATAGAGTTATTTATGGAATTTGTGCATTTTCTCTTTTCGTTTGTATCATATGGATCATGCCAAAAGGAAAGAAGGGATAGCCTTAACATACCTGAGCCGATTCTCTTGACAATCCCTCTAACACCCGTCAATTGTGAAAAAGACACGTAACGGCGGATAGAAGTAGGAAAATCTGTATGATGTCCTTGAGAAAGATTATATCGGTCTCCCTTAGAATCGCAAATCCCGTTACTATTACGTAGTATAACTTCGTATGAATTTCTTGGTTAGAGATCCGTCACTTTGTAGATTAGAGTAAGCACCACTATTTTGTGAAGTAACTCATGTTACTAACAATTTTGTTTTGCTGAAGCAATGTATATTGCTATGGAGATCGTTACTTGGAGATGGGTGGAGGTGAGCATCTCTATATTGTGAATTTTTTATTATAATTTTACATGTCTTTTGTTGGATTTATGAAGCTTTTATGGCTTAGCCAAGAGGTCCCTAAAGGTTCCATCTAGTAATTCAATTCAAGAGTCACTAATTTGAATAGTGGGCTGCCACGTTGGGCCTTTTAAGCCTTATCCCATAATCAATTATTCATTAATCTTCTTGATTATCTTGTTAATCACCCATTGACCGATAATTAACCAATTATTCACATAATTAAAAATTATCTCAAATTACTTAAAATGATACTCACTTTTAACCCGCTTTATACACCTTGCTATCATGGTCATGTAGTACCTTGTATAGCACTAGTCCATAATACGGGGTATTATAGCTTAGACCGTATTTTATCCCGAAATGTCAAATTTTGATGAAATTCATTTTCTTCGATTTGCTTACCCTCTCACCTTCACGAATTTACTCATCACTTGTTCGAAGTAGCATAATGCTTATAATGTCAAAATAATCCCATTCCCGAACTTACGTCGATTAACTTACGACAAAACTTTAACATATAAAAATGCGGGATGTAACATCTCATTTCCGAGCTTCCATCAATTTACTTATGGAATACTTTCATGTATGAAAATATGGGGTGTAATATCTCTAACACAGAGATCAACGACATTACCTTTCCTTCATGACTCAAGTGTCCTCACACAACAATAGAGAGTAATTCCACACAATAAAATTTAAGAACACTTAGGAACTCAAGATAGAAAGAATTCACTCACCCTCAGAAGTAACATTCATATGCCACAAAAGACGTACCATAGGCTTGCCCGTAGTATACTACTCTATTAATTGAGCTCATTCAGTCAAGGTTCAAGTAGGACTTCATTTGGTTGTAATGCAGGTTACGGGATGGGTAGGATACATTTGGATATAAGAGTGACTACAACTCCCTAAGCACTTTAATACATACAATTACCCATTCAAAACCCTCACACTTATGTCAAACCATAACTCCACCTTCACATCAATATACATTAACTCCCTACTTCTGTAAGCACATATACATCAAGAGTCACTACTATCAAGGAATATTATTTTTTTCAATCATATACTTATTTTTTTCTCTTCTTTTTTTAATTCAAGTGGCTCTTACTTTTTTCAAAATATTGCACCTTTCTTCTTATTTCAACAGTGCCACTCAAAAGCCAAACCACCCACCCCACACTTTAACTTTTACAAAGTTCATAACAAATTCAAGTGCTCACGAGAAGTACAAGGTTCAAATAGATAGTCAATATAAACAAATGGGTAATGCGTGTAATGTGGTTGCCAAAAGAATAAGATTATAGGCTCAAAGGGGTTAACTACAATACACAAAAATTAGGTGGGTAAAAGCATATAACTGGCTCAACAAAGAAACACCTATGTCACTTCCAAGACTGACTAAAACTACTATTTTGCTTTGCAAACACACGGGGCAAGTTCTAGACATCAAATGCAATGTACAGAATAACACAAAACCTCCCACACACATGGCACACAACTCACTCAGGATTGGACTATCAAGACACTCTAGTGAAAGCAGTTAAGTAAAGTTAAGATCATACAATTTAAGGTACTTATACAAGAGTCAAAAACTGAGCCTAAGCGTCACAACTAAAGCACTCACTATTCTAAAGGTATAATAAAGTTAAGAGCTATTGCCTTCAATTCAAATCAAAGCACAAGGTTTCCTACTCCTAACAAAAATAAAAACTAACTACATCCAGTTCAAACAAAACCCTTGGAAAAGAACTGCGACACAAAGAACAATCAAGGAGGAATTATTACACTACCTACAAACAAAAATCTTTTTTTTCTTTTTCTTCTGACTTTTATCCCTCAAGAAACCTGTTGATGATATCAATCATCCGAAAAAATTGAATTTTTTTTTTCAACCAAATTGTTTTCTACTATACTCACAAAAAGAAAACAACTAATATACATACAACATATCCCCCACCCCACACTTTAAGTTGTGGCATGTCCCCATGATACACAATTAAAAAGCATAAGGTAGAGGAAACTTCCTTGAACATCTAGTCGGGGTCTGAGTCGAAGTCGGGCTCCATTCCTAGTGCCCGAACTAATGCACACGTGCATGAATTATTGGGGAATACCCCACACTTATCTTTCTCGCTCACTGCGCCCTTCACTTTCCACTCAATACTTGCAACTGGTTTCCTTTTTGCACCCCATTTTCTATATCCATCTTGAGAGTCACACTCTAATCACCCACTCTAAGCATGAGTTTTCTCTCGTGTATATCCAATATAGCTCTACCCATCGCTAAGAATAGTCTTCCTATGATGAGGGGGACCTCCTTGTTTTCCTCTATATTCACCACTATAAAATCCACAGAAAATACAAATTTATCTACCCAAACTAACACATCTTTCACTATTCCCTAGGGTATTAGAGTCATTTGGTCTGCCAGCTACAAAGATATTGATGCAGACCTTATCTCTCCGATCTCCTTCTCTAGTTTCCTGTAAATAAATAGAGGCATTAAATTAATTGAGGCACCAGAATCACATAAATACTTATCAAAATTAATAGTTCCTAAAGAGCAAGGTATAGTAAACACTACTAGAAATCCGGGCTAAACCATAAAAAAAACATACCAAAGTTGGTCGGTAAAGGCCAATAACCGTCCAAAACGCGACCATTTACGTGTGGACGGTATTTTGAAGGTCGGAAGGGCATACCGACCAAAGTTGGTCGAAAATTACCGACCAACTTTGGTCGGTAAGTTAAATTCAAAAAACAAAAATATTGCCGAAAAAATCGACCAAAGTTGGTCGGTTTTTTCCGACCAAAGTTGGTTGGTATTTTAATTATCTAATTAAAAAATGCACCATCCGGGAATTGAATCGGGGTCTGTACTGTGGCAGGATACTAGTCTATCATAGACCATTGGTGCATTTTGTTTTAAGACTGTCTTTTATTTCATTTATACTCTTTAATGGTATTTTCGCATGAAAATAACCGACCAAAGTTGGTCAGTTTTATTAAAAAATAAAATTACCGACCAAAGTTGGTCGGTTTTTTAAAATAACCGACCGAATTAACCTACCAATTTCGGTCGGTTTTTTTAATATTAAATTTAAGTTATTTTAAATAAAAAACTGACCAAAGTTGGTCCGCTTCTTGAAAAATAAATTTTGCGGGACTCAAAAATAGTTTTCCGCATTTTTGCTCCGAAGAAAACCGATCAAAGTTTGTCGGTTTCGTAAAAAAAAAATTAAAAAATAAAATAATTTGAAAAACCGACCAACTTTAGTCGGTTTGTTGGCCGGTTATTTGACCGATCAAAATTGGTCGGTCGACCGTGGTCGGTTTTTGCCCAATTTCTAGTAGTGAAAACTCCCTAGATCTCCACACTTTTGTGGGAGTTTGTTTTGCAATATCACGCTGCAATGCTCTGTGAGCTTGGCCACTGAGGTCTCCTCTATCTTCCTCTTCTTTGTAAGGATCTCCTTCAAGAATTTGGTGTAAGCAGGCATTTGTGAGAGCACTTCTTTGAATGGTAAGTTTACATGAACATGTTTCAGCACATCCAAAAATCTCCCAAACTGTTTGTCTAGTTTTTCTCTATATAGCCTTTGGGGGGAAAGGTAAAGCAGACATATGCTCGCTCTCATCATGTTCCTCCCTTCTCGAAGTTTCTCCCTTCTTCTTTTTCTCAGCTTTCATCTAGCCCTTCTTCTTTTTATCAACATCATTCTTCAGTTGTTCCCCACTTTCTTTTTCAAGTATCACATCTTTTTGGATCAGGGTGTGGTCTTTCAACACTTGCCCACTTCTCATAGTTACAACATTTACTGTTTCTTTTGGATTTCTCTCGGTATCTGCCGGGAGAGTTTATGGAGCCCTCTCATATAATATTGTTGCAATCTGTCCCACTTGTCTCTCCAGGTTTCGAAAAGATATGCCCAGTTCTTTGATAGCTGCTCCATGGGCGTCCATCCTCTCATATGTCTTGATAATGAAGGTCTTCATTAGATCCTCTAGCCTAGGTTGAATATGTTGTTGAGGCTGATATTGTTGCCTCAGCTGATTTTGGAGTGCTGGAGCTCCTTGTCCCTGGGGTCTATAGTTATTTTGTTGCCAAACATTCGCGGTACCCCCAGGGAACTCCATGAAAAATCGGAGTGCCTCTGACCCATTGCATCAAAATTGTAGTTTTCCACAGCATTCACTTCCTCAATTGAAGCTTGACACTCATGAGTAGGGTGTCCTCTTCCACATATATCACAGGCTTCATGTGGCACATTTTCTATCGAGGCTAAGG
Source organism: Nicotiana tabacum (assembly GCF_000715075.1). Taxonomy (NCBI): domain Eukaryota; kingdom Viridiplantae; phylum Streptophyta; class Magnoliopsida; order Solanales; family Solanaceae; genus Nicotiana; species Nicotiana tabacum. The sequence goes on from NC_134098.1 coordinate 37,279,473, forward strand.
TCAACTTTCTTATTTCTTTAGCCATAGCATCAAGATGTACCTGCACAGATGTGTTAGAATCAACTTAGTGAACACCAGTTGATCTTCTTCTCGCAGCACTCTCAGAGGGCCATTGATTTACATCTTCAGACAACTCATCCAGAATTGTGACTATCTCCTCTAGAGTCTTCTTCATCAACGGGCCTCCAGCTGCATTGCTCAATGTTCTACGTGAGGCCGGTGTCAATCCATCCCAAAAGTCATGGAGTTGTATCCAGAGTTCAATTCCACTATATTGACACTTTCTAACAATCTTCTTAAACCTCTCACATGCTTCAAAAACAGTTTCAGTCTCTTTCTAGTAAAAGTTATGGATTTCTCTTCTAAACTTGCCCCTCTTAGCTGAGGAGAAATATTTATCAAGAAATTTTCTGGTCATCTCATCCCATGTTCTAATTGATCCCATGGGTAAGCTTCGAAGCCATTATTTTGCATCATCTTTGAGTGTGAAGGGGAATGCCCTTAAGTACACAGCATTTTGCGACATGCCATTGTATTGAAATGTGTTCATAATCTCCTCGAAGTCCATTAGATGTGTATTTGGATCTTCGTTCATCTTCCCTCTGAAGACACAACGATTCTGAAGGGTTTGAAGCAACCCTTGCTTCAATTCAAAATTGTTAGCTGCAATTGGAGGTGGTCTAACACTTGATAACCCTTGATTGTAGACCGGTGTAGAATAATCACCCAGTGATCTCCCAGGCATGGGAGCTATATTTCCGAACTGGTCTGCAGCCAAGAGTTGATTTTGAGCCATTCTTCGACCCTTCTCTTCTTCATAGATAATTTGTGCTTCTCTAATAGTTGCTTCCTCAGCATCCCGTGCAGCTTTTTCTCATTGTTGGGCTGCCTCTTCTGCAGCCAAATCTATATTATCATCATCGTTTCTAGCCATAGTTTCTTTGGTTGAGGATTGCCCAACCTTTTCTAACGTCTCGGTGAGATTTATTTCCTTCCTCGACTTTCGCGGTTGTTTTTCTACCTCTGGCTTGTATGGTAGCACTTCTTTCGCAGAGGCTCGAGTCATGCACCAATCTTAACATGTAACCTGCGCACAGCCTAAGAACACCAAACGTAAAAAGAGAAAATAGAAATTAAAAAAAAACAAATTCCTTAATTAGCCCTACAAACTATTTAAAAAAAACCATCTCTCCCCCCGCCGATTTTCTCTCTAGAGGGTACAGTACCCAAGCGGCAATTTCTCAATCCTTACTCGATTCTGGAACAAATCGTGCACTTCCAAATTGTGCAGATTGTTCTCTAGGTCAGGTTCTATCTCCCGACAAAATTATAGAGTTATCCTCCATGCCAATCAGCGCCGACGAGCAACAGTTTGGACGAAAATGGAGTTCCGGTGGTCCAATTTGATCATAACCAATGCAAAATGATTTCTTCTATTAGGGAGATAGTTACTACCATCTATATCGACAAAATCAATAGCCCAAACATCACAACTTCGCAAAAATGAGCTTGCCATGTGTTCACAGAGTCGAGCTTGGCAGGTGTTCGATGAATTGATAGAGCCAACACCAAAAGCTAAATTGACGGACAATATATCCAGTAAAGAGCCCCGATGACCGTTGAGGCAGGCATCCAGCCATCTCCGGATGGTTAGCCCTCCCCAACCATCGTCCCAACAAAATTGACTACCAGTAACATAACCCAATCGCTAGATTACACAAAAGTACTAAAACCTAACACTTTGAACAATGCGACACAAGACACAGCTTCAACTGTTAATCCTATACCCCTTCTTCGAGCTACTTTACTTCATGGGCAACACATCGTAAAATTTACTGAGGTAGAAGTAGACAGAATGAATGTGATCGAAGGGCTGCAATATGCTGTTGTAGGTAAGCTATCATATGGTTGGCCAGACTTGCAACAGTTACGTAAAATCATTCTTGGATTGTGTGGAATCAAAGGTGAATGCAACATTGGTTATCTTCGAGATTGGCATGTGTTGATAAGATTAACATTATGGGAAGATTTCATTAACTTTACGTCGAAGAATGCTTATTATATCAAGGACAAAGATGGTTATGAATATCAACTGAGACCGGTAATTTATGATGCAAAATTCAAGGTTGGGGAAGAAACTCCAAAGGCTATGGAATGGATTTCGTTTTCGGGTTTGCTACCTACTTATTTTGTTAAGGAATGTTTATTTTCATTAGCCTCGGCTGTAGGGAAACCGTTGCACCTTGATATGGCTACTATCAATAAAACAAAACCTAGTTGTGTGAGAGTAAAGGTGCTAGTTCATCTTCTATCTGATTTGCCGATAAAGGTTAAAAATGAGGCTACAGGAGAGTCACGATCAGAATGGGTAAAGATCCAATATGATATGTTACCTAAGTATTGCAAAGAGTATAAGTTACAAGGGCATGATGAGATGGAGTGTTGGAGACTACATCCAGAGTTATTTGAGGACAAAGGCAATGATAAATAGCTTATGAATAATAATGATCAAAATAAAATTAATCAACCTCTATTGATATTGTCGAGGGAAAAGTTGTGGGTAATGCAACTGGGAATTTGAAGGAACAATGGAAGGAAGTTAAGGACAATCGTGTTCAGTCTAGTGCTAATCAGAATGGAGCTCAAGGAATTACTGGGAAAGAAATAGTTCCCGTCAATCATGGAGTAGAGCAGCAGCTTCATGTGGGAAACAAAGTAAAGACTAATGCAAAACATAGAGAGGTGCAAGTCAATGATGGGAAGGAAATCGTGCCACTAGATCAAAGAGCAAACAAACAGGTTCAAATTGGAAATAAATTTGCTTTTTTAGAAATGTTGGATGAGGAAGAAGAAGCAGATAACCAGCTTGTATTGGTGGGAGAAAAGGGTCAGCATAGTCGTACAGTTTCAACGCTTCCAGATGGAAAGCATAATTTAGCTCAACAAAGTCAGAAACCTAATCCTACTACTGCTAGGAGGTTAAATCCAACTGCCCCAATTATTAATTCTACTCTAGCTATGATTGAATCAAAGAAGGCTCGTCCAGATATAAGCCCTATTGGAATAAGTAATGAAGAACCTAGAAATAAAGAATCCACAACACAATGGGTGCAAAGAACGTTTAATGGTAGTATTGTTGCTATTAATACTTCATGTAAATATATTCCTTCACAAGATACACATGTGGAAGGACAACTGGCCAAACAATCAGAGAGGGAAATACCTTCACAGTCAGTTAACACAAATGCAACAGCTTTTGGCTCTAAAGATTATGATAGGTTGCAGCTCTTTAGAAGTAAACTATGGTGTGATCAAGTATAAGAAGGTTCAGAGGATGGTGAGCTCCTAGAAGGTGTCATTGGTGAAGAGGAATCAACAGATGAGGAGGGAGAAGAAGAGGAACAAAGTGTGAATGGGGAAGGGATAAAATCCAATGATGATGTTGCGTTGATCAATGAAGAGATAATGGGTATGAAGAAGGTAGATGAATCAAACAACATAAAGAGCCCTAATCATAATCAGCTGAAACAACCTGGTACAGGGAACACTAAAATAGGTACAAAAAGTTCTAATGCTGGAAAACAGGATCATAATAATATTGATCCTGGAGGAACAGTTGGCACTTAGGGAGTTGCATATGAACACAACACTATTTCAACTGATGGAGACAAGTTGATACACTTAGATATGCAACATACACAAGACAAGGTGGAGTTAGGTGTATTTGAAAAAACTGGGTGCACTGTTCCATTAGAAAATTCAGTGGTGCACCGTGAGAGCACGGTCAAGATGAATACTAGTGGAACCATGATACCTAAGGTAGCTAAGAACACATATGTGGCTCAATTGAATATTATTGAATGGGAGGAAAATATGGACAAAGTTGGTAAGGACCTTGATGAAGAATCCACTAAGCCAAATATAGCTGCAGTAAAACCTACTGGGGGTACTCATGTACTGATCGAATCTGCTGGAATGCAAGCAACAAACATATGTAAAGACGAAGGGATTGTGAATGCCAAAAAAGTTGTAACAGGTTTTATGCAATCTAGTCCTAATAGGGAAGCAAGGTTAGCCAAAAACACTAATCCTAAAGAAGTCAAAGGACAACCAATTCAAGCGAAAGGGAGTACAGATTTGATCCCTAATCCTACGAGAAATCAATTGGCAGCTCAAATGGAAGACATTGGTGACGAGGCAAATGTTAGAGGCAAATGGAGAGATCTTGTTGAAGAATCTACTGCAAAAAATTTTAGGAATATGGCAAGGCAAGGTGATCTTTCACCTAGGCACATGGACAGAGGGAAATCAGCTGGAAGGGGAAAGAAAAACAAGCAAAAGATAATCAAAGTTTAGTTTCTAGGGTTCAAAAAAGAAAGACCCTATCTAAATCTCATAATTAATTATGAATGCTATATTTTGGAATGTGAGGTCCGTTAATAGAAAGAAAGCCTTTGAAAGGCTTGTCAACATTCAGAGACAGTATCGTTTTCAATTCATAGGGATCATGGAACCAATGCAGAAGGTAAGGAAATTAGAAAGATATAGAAGACTGATTGGAATACTACAAGCTTTAACCAATATATCAAATAAGATATGGGTGGTTGTAGATGGGGATCATGGGGTAGATGTACTGATTGATATGGAGAAACAGATGACTTTGAAGCTGACAAATTTGGATACTGAAATCTCGTTCATTATCACATTTATTTACGCTAAATGTGATGCTATTGAACGGATTGAATTATGGGACAGTATGTACATTCTTGCTAAAGATATGTCATTGCCTTGGCTTATAGGGGGTGATTTCAATGTTATTTGGGATGAGGAAGAGAAGTTTGGTGGACTTCCTGTATCACTGAATTAAGTTAATGATTTCCGACATTGCATCAACACATGTAACCTTTTTGATTTAGGTTTCAAAGGAAGTATCTATACTTAGTGGAATGGGAGAGCTGAAGAGGACTACATTTTTAAAAGACTGGACCGCTGCCTGACAAATATGGAATTTCAATAAAGTCTACCAGGAATAGAGGTCACACACTTATCAAAAATATGGTCTGATCACATCCTTATGCTGCTGACATGTAACATTGCTGCACCACCAGCTAAGAAGTCCTTCAAATTTCTCAATTTTTGGACAAAACACATACCTTCAAAGCTGTGGTGAAGGAGAATTGGAAAGCTGACTTTGCTGGGGATCCTTTTATTATTTTCAAACACAAGCTAAAGAGATTGAAGAAGACTTTATCAACATGGAGCAGAGCAACTTATGGTGATATATTTCAGAAGATAGCAAGCTTAGAGAAGGTGGTACTAGTACATGAGTCTCAATTTGAGTTTCATCCTACATATCAAAATAGAGAAAGGCTAGAGAAGGTGCAAGATGAACTTATCTGGTACTTAGCTCTAGAGGATGAATTTTGGAAACAAAAATCTGGCATGCCTTGGTTTCAAGATGGAGAGAGGAATACGAAATTCTTCCATGCATAAGTGAATGGTAGAAGGAACAGATTACAACTGAAAAGGGTGCAGGATAATGTTGGCAATTGGTTAGAAGACAATGCAGAAATGACTGAGGAAGCAGTAAGGTTTTTTCAAGCACAATTCCATGAGGATATAGTCCCTACAACATTTGGAATTCTAGATCCTATTCCTATAATGGTAGACAGTACATAAAATTTGGATTTGGTGCAGCAGCCTACAAAGGAGGAGGTCAAATATGCAGTGTTTGGTTTAAATGGGGAAAGTGTTGGAGGTCCTGATGGATTTACTGGATGTTTCTTTCACTCATGCTGGGATATAATTGGGGATAATTATAGTAGATATGGTGAAGGCATTCTTCAATGGTCATGAACTACCTAGGTTTGTAACTCATACAAATCTGATTTTACTGTCAAAGAAGAAGGAAGTTGTGACCTTTTTTGACATGAGACCTATCAGTCTCAGCAATTTTATCAATAAGTATTTTCTAGAATCATTCATGAAAGGTTGGTAGGCATGCATCCTAATCTAATACCAGATGAACAAGCTATTTTTATAAAAGGGAAGAGCATAATGGAGAATGTTCTTCTAACACAAGAAATAATTACAGATATTAGATTGAGAACCAAGGTAGGTCCAAATATTGTGATCAAATTGGACATGACAAAAGCATATGACAAAAGAAAAAGTATTGAGGAAGATGGGATTTGGAGAAAGATTTATAGGGTTGACGTATGGGATTATTTCTAACAATTGGTATTCTGTATTGCTTAATGGGCAACCTCATAGTTTTCCAGATCAACAAGAGGTGTCAAGCAGGGTGACCCTTTGTCACCCACTCTATTTATTCTGGCAGCAGAGGCAATGTTAAGAGGGCTGAATTCATTGCATATGAAGTTATATTTCTGTGGATTTGGATTGCCCAAATGGAGTCTCAGGATTAATCATCTAGCATATGCTGATGATTCCATCATCTTCTCTTCCTCTGATGCTACTTCATTGCAATTGATAATGGAAGTCTTGGCAGCTTATGAAGCTGCTTCTGGCTAGCTAATCAATAAGAGAAAATCAGCTATATACATGCATCATTCTGCCAGTACACAGGTGGTGAGCAAGGTACAAAGGATCATAGGTATTCCCAGACAGGATTTCCCTTTTATATACCTTGGTTGTCCAATATTTTATTCTAGAAGAAGGATAGATTACTATCAAGGTCTCATTAATAAGGCTTTGGATAAGCTGCAGACTTGGAAAGGGAAGTTATTATCTATAGGGGAAGGGATGTTTTAATATCTCATGTGCTTCAAAGTATGCCTATACATCTTCTTTCTTAAGTAAATCCTCCCCCATATGTGATCAACAAGCTACACAAGATATTTGCATAATTCTTTTGGAGCAATTCTATTGGAGGTTCAAGCAGACACTGGGCATCTTAGAACGCTCTATGCTTGTCATGTGAAGAAGGTGGAGTAGGATTTAGATCCCTACATGATATCTCCACATCATTGTTTTGTAAACTATGGTGGAACTTCAGAACGAAACCAAGCTTGTGGAGTTCATTTATGAGTCAGAAATACTGCAAAATAAACTTAATCCTATGGTGGTGCCTTGTAGGTATGGATCTCATGTATAGAGAAAGTTACTTCAATATAGAGATATCATAGAACATCAAATACTATGGCAACCTAGAATGGGATCTTCTTTGTTCTGGTTTGAAAACTGGACAAGATTGGGTGCTTTATATTTTGTCACACCTCCAGATTTTATGTGTGATGAAACTATACAAAACATATATGATTTGGTGCACGACACACTGGGATGAGGTGAAGATTAGGGAGATACTGCCAGCAGACCTTGCAAACCATATTTTGGAAAATATGAAGCCACCAGTGCTAAGTGATGTCCTTGAAAGGACCTGTTGGGTTTTAGAAACAAGGGGATAGTTTAGTGTCAAATCAGCGTGGGATTACTTAAGAAGGAGGAAAGAACCTTGCAATGCTTATAGGAAAATCTGGGTGAAAGGATTGCCTTTCAAGATTTCGTTCTTCATGTGGAAAGTTTGGAGAAATAAGCTGCCGCTGGATGATTTCTTCAGAAGACTGGGATACATAATGGCATCTAAATGCTAGTGTTGTGATGAGGCAAAGGAGGAGACAATACATCATCTTTTTTTCATATCCTATGCTGCCAATATAGTATGGAAATATTTTCTTGGTCATAGATGGGATCACATTTCACCAGGCTGTGAGTAAATGTTGGATTGTTGATTTTGTACCAAGATTACAGCCTATAATGCAAGCTTTACTATCAGTAATAGCGTGGGAATTGTGGAAGAGAAGGAACAGATACAAGTATGGAGATGTTGTCACTGTAAGCAGGGTCATCTATCAGATTTCCTCTACTATACAATCTCTCATCAAATTCAGGAAGCCAGGTATTCAGAACATCCCTCATAAGTGGCCATATTTACTAAACATGATGGAGAAATATACACCTGCATTGAAGTATACCAAGGTACTGTGGGAATATCCAAGCCAAGGTTGGATAAAAGTCAATACAGATGGGGCATCTAGGGGTAATCCAGGTAGAAGTTCTATTGGTTATGTATTGAGAAATGAAGAGGGAGATGTAGTATATGCATGTGGTAAGGAGATTAAGGAAGGAACAAATACAAATGCTGAAGTAAAGGCAATGCTCAGAGCTTTGAGATTCTGTGTGGAGCATGGTTATGTGCACATTAATCTGCACACTGATTCAATGTTGCTTACCAAGGTAATAGCTGGAGAGTGGAGTGTTCCATGATCTATTTCCGTCGATGTGGAGGATATCAAGGAGCTGATGACCAGGGATAATGTGACAGTGGCACACACTCTTAGAGAAGGCAACAGTTTAGCAGATCCAAAAACATGTTGCGGCCAAACGCACACGCAAGTATACAAGGTCGTCAAGTAATTAAGTGATAAGAAGTCGGATGTCGAACCCACGAGGACTTGTGATTAACTAATAACTAAATTAGACTATCCTAATTATCTAAAAAAGAATTAAACCTAGAATTATGTGACCTTAATCTAATTAAAAAATAATTAACTCTGAGCAAAGGAAGAATAGATTTTTATGTATCAATGTAATGAAAATGATCTAACATTCCTATTGTATTCTTCAATTGAATTGACTAACTAATTCATCTAGCTTATTGGTTGACAGGGTTAATATCGCTAATAAGAATCTGTCGAGTTCTTACTCGCCTATTCAAGCTAACCTAACGCCTATATGTATATGGAATTAGAACTAAAAAGAACACATTTATAATTTCTGTACATCAACCAAGCAAGGCAATTAGGTATATGTCTATCCTAACCGCGAATCTGTTCCCCGATGCCCGGGTTCAAGAACTTGCTCTACTCAATCCTATATGCAATCTAGAATTCCCACATTCGAGTTCAATTCTTGATTCGTAGATAGCATTCAATTGGTGATCAAGCAATCAAATAATTAAGTGCAGGATTGAATAAATAAACTAATACAATAAACTGAAAAATTAAAATCAATATTCGAATAACAATAGTCAAGAAAGAACCACAACCCTAGAACGTAAAGTTTAGCTCCACATAGATGTGGTAGCAAAATAATAAATCATACGAAGAAACATACAAATTACTAAGTTTGGTGCAAGAAAAGATGAAACCCGGCCTCCATGGCGGCTCTGTGCTCTCCCTTGGTCAAAAGTTACTCTCAAAAACGTTCTCCCCTCAAAAATATGTTTAGGACCCCTTTTATATGAGTTAGGAGCGTGTAGGACCGAAATAACCCTATCCCGAGCAAATTAGGAAAAGTACCCGTCCCCAGTGCCTAGCGCTGGACCTGGCGCAAAAAGCAGTGATGATTTTGCAATTTTTCGTTGCGTCAGATGCCTTCTTTCATTGTTACTTATTTCATTTTTTTCTTGTCCTTCACTTGGGGGGACAAAAGCCAAAGGGTGTCCCCCTTTGTCTCCTTCTTTATTTTCTTTTCTTTTTCTTCCGCGTTTTATTTAATTTTGCTCCAAATATTTTTATCTTCACATCACTTTATTCATATACAGTTAAAATATAATATTAAGTACAAAGTAATATAATTAATACTCAAAATATGATTAAAAATACTAGAATATGAGGCAACAATAGGTAAATATATGCATTATTGGTCGAATATCACCACACCAGACTTAAAATCTTGCTCGTCCTCGAGTAAGCCAACAATTTGCATTATTTTTTAGCACTTTATTTTTACACACTTGAGGCACACTACACCAATGACCATGTTTGATAGCAACAATTAAACTGTTGCATATACAATCACTTACACTTTCCTTTACTTATGCCATTCATCAACAATATTCACAACAAAGACAATGTGCTCATAACAATCCTAGCCTCAAAAATCGACTCAATGTCATAATGCACTCTTGGCTTGAACACCCAACATCATAGAGAAGTCTAATAAAGTTACCTATCCCTCGTGAAACCATGTGCCCTCACAACAAAATCAAAGAGAGTGAGTTGAATCCACACATTTGAATTTCATGATGAAATATAATTTATGGACCTCACATATATCAAAGAAATTGCTCACTCTCACAAAGAAGTCACATGCACGCAATTGGTACCATAGGCTTGCCCATAATGTAAATCTCTACTAATGTAGGCTCACTCGATCTAAAATTAATTAGGATTTTTTCATGGTTGTAATGTAGGCTAAAGGACGGGTAGGATATATTTAGGAATAGTGGTTCATCCTCCTAAGAACTTTAACATGTCACATAATCAACTTTAAATGCATATTTCCTCAACCCAAGTTCAACTTCACAACAAGATCATCCCCAAAAATATTCCCTTTTTCTTTAAGCACTATCATCATTTACACTCCACTAGCAAAAATAAGATATTTATTCATCTACATATTGTTTCTCAAAATTCTTTTTTCTCTTTTGCAATTTCCACTAGTGGCGCATGTTTTTACAAAAACAAGTGCATCTTTCTTCCTTTCATTAGTTCCACTCAAAAGCCATCCCACACTTAGTCCCTTCTAGTCTTTTAGCGCTCATTTTACAATTAAAGTACTTTAAGAGGTAAAAGAATCAAAATAATGTCAATTACGAATAAAAGGGGTATAGGCTCGTAATGTGGGTGTCAAATAAAAGTCTATAGGATCAAAAGGGTTAACTAGGGATATATTTTATTTGTGATAATAAATTAAGCTCAAAAAGATCAAAGAAAGACTAAAATCACCTAAAACGTTTCTTCAACTCACATACCGGGCAAGTTCTAGACTCAATCACAAAAACATGGACTACTCAAAAACCTCACCACACATGGTACATGACTCACTAAGGATGGTCCCATTCCGACTCTTAACAAATGCAAGTATTCACGGATCCATGAGATATTAATAATTAAGCACAAAGTGAACATAAGTCAAGTAAACGAGATATAGGCGTCAATAACATGCTATCCAATCTCTACCAGTATCATAGACAATTTCAAAATATAGGGAAGATAATACACATGCCAAAGCTTAAATATGTTACTGTCAAACAAGTCAAGAGCGCCTAGGAATATCATATTTCTTCCTCTATTTATTTTTTAAATTCTAATATACTCTAAAAATTGAAAAAATATTGTCCGGTTCAAACTACATCCCATGGAAAAGAACCGAGGCACAAAAAAACTACAAGGGATTATTACTACCTAAAAAACAAAAAGACATACTTTTGTATTATTGTTTTTATTATTTTTCATTTTTTTGCTAGACTTTAATCGCTCAAAAGACTGTCTAGGAGATCCATCGTCAAGAAAAGTCCAATATTTTTCATTATTTTTTAATTTTAAAATTAATCACCTAAAATACTACACTACTATTAAAAAACAAGAATGTGAAACTAAAAAAAATAAGAAATTAACATACTAATAATACTACTAATGATCTAAAGAAATTCTCCCACCCCACACTTAAAAGAGTGCAATATCCCCAATGCACAAATAAAGCAAAAAATAACGAGGGTGGGCAAAAAACTCTCAGAAAGACCAAAGGCCGAAGAACTAGCAGCTCACGGGGTACTCAGACTTCTCCCAAGGATAGTCTTTTGTGCGGGTACCTCACACTAGTTCCAACCATCTGGCTCGCTTTTGTATACTTCCAGTGGCTTTTCTTCCTATGCTCATAATCCTATAAAATAAAAATAAATACTACAAAAATAATATAATAAAAACAAAATCAACAAAAATAAAAGAAAGCAGTAAAGCTGGGTTGCCTCCCAACAAGCGCCTAATTTAACGTTGCGGCACGACGTGACCCACTTTTTCCTCCACCTTGAACTTATGAATTATACCCCTAACATGACATCCAGTCTGCGGCTATGCTCCAGTGGTGGGGTTACAAAGATAACCAGGCCAAGTAATAAATTTTTCACTCTACACTTCTCGGCCTTTCGATGAGGAATGTAATTTTTGCTTTTTGGCATAATAAATTCAATAATATAGGCACTCTCATCCTCACCCTTTGACTCCCGCACAGGCTCAGATGGCTCGATTACTATCTTACTATCTAAACAAAATGTGAAAAAATGATTGGAACGAGGTCTAATGCGCCCTAACTCATGAATTATACTACTATTTACATCCCCATATTTACATATACTAAAGTCTGCAAAAGTTATGTTATCTACTCTCTCACATGACTCTAGAGCACCCTTCTCAATATTGGTACCATCAAGGGAAATATGGTCTAATGATTGGTATTCTCATTTTAGCTCCTCAATTTGGTGTAGAAGATTTTTTTTTAGCTTCACACAACTCATCATTAAATTGTTGGGCGTTACACGCATCAACCTTTGCACTCAAATCTGTATCCAAGTTATGCACAACCAAGCAAAAAATGTCAATTTCATGTGCAAGATCAACTCTCTCCTTGAACCAATCATGCACCAACGTTGTTAAAAGATAACGTTGTTCCGTATATTCGCTTAATCGAGAATATCTGTCCCAATACCAACCCTTACTCCCATATTCAAATTCAGGCCTCCCAGAGTTCAGGTCATGACAAGCCCAAAAAGACGGGCCATAAAAGTCTTCCGTCAACCAAGCGTCTTCATCAATAACCTTACCTCCGGATATTTTATCCCCAGATGTCATGTTGAGAAAACTAGAAACACACCAAGAGAAAGATCAAATTGTTATAAAAATAAAAATATTTACAAAAAGGAAAAAAAACTTGTAAAGATAAAAGTAAAAGTCTAATCTAGAAAATAAGCTAATTTTAAGTCCCGGGCAACGGCGCCAAAACCTTGTTGGGGCCAAACACACTCACGCAAGTCTACGTGGTCGTCAAGTAATAGGGTAGTGAGTAGAGTATCGTTCCCACGAAGACTTATGATTAACTTTTGACTGATTTAAATTCAAACAACTTATCGATTCAAGAGATTTCTCATAAAATGTGTAAGTGACTAATTTACTACCTAAAAAGCTATTAAGCAATGAAAAAACTAGAGATCAACCACAACACTTAAGAAATTTCGGATAACAATCAGTAGGAGAGGATATTCCAGGGTCATAGTCTAGCTAACAATCATATTGCGTTCTTGGCTTAAAATGACTAATTGATTTATCTGGATCGTTGATTGACAGGGTTGATATTGCTCATAAGAATCTGTCAAGTTCTTACTAGCCAATTCAAGCTAACTTTGCCTATATGTCTATGGAATTAAGATTAACAAGAATGCATTTACACTTCCTGTATTTCAACCAAGCAAGGCAGTTAGGTATATTTCTATCCTAATTGCGAATCTGTTCCCCGATGCCTGGGTTCAAGAACTTGCTTTATTTAATTCTATATGCAATCTAGAATTCTCACTTTCGAGTTCAACTCTAGATTCGTAGATAGTATTTCACTGTTAGCTACTCAGCAAAATAATTAAAAATAGAATTAACTAAACAACCTAATATGATAAAATCAAACTCGTCAATTTAATCTTCAAACGTCAACATTCATGTAGCACCCATGACTCTAGAACAATAGGGTTCTTAGCCACTCATGTTCATACAATCATCAAAAATAATATTTTCAAACATAAAATCAATGAATACTAGAAGAAGAATGGAAGAATTGATCAAATCCGTGCCCCCGAGTGTTTCGTACTTTTGTTCTTCTCTCAAAGTCACGTCCTCCCCCTCAAAATAGGTTTAGGTTCGCTTTTATATGAGTCGGGGCGTCTTGGGGTTGAAATAACCGAGTCTTAGTCGAAATAGGACATGTTTTCGTTTTGAGCGTCCAGGGCAGCGTGGGGCGCTAGCCCTGGCGCTGAGCTTCCTAAGTTTTTGTTTTGTGCGCCACAGGCCCTACGCTGCATGTGGCCCTCAAATGCGCACTTTTGCTTTTTCTTCCCATTTTCGCTCCAATTTGCGCACTTTCGTCCCAAATTGAGTCAGAATGATTCCTCCACGTAGAAATACCACAAATTAGCGCAAATCATTATATTATAAATCCGAAATCTACGAGATATGAGCATAATGTGAGGCAATATACATCAAAATATGCATACTTTAAACCAAATATCAATCACCTTGCAAACTATGCCTTAGATGTTGGGCCCATAGAGTGCAGTTGTTTTGATGAACTGGATACACAAGGAAGAAGGTTGCTGAATAATGATGAGATGCAATGTCCATATTTTACGAGTAAGAGTAGCAAGAAAATAGGAGGTGGAGGAGAAAGATTGTCAAAGGAGAATGAGATCACTAGAGGACATATACTTGATCACCATGCTCAAATCCTTATGGAGGCGAGAATGGGGATGCTTTTTTTACACTAACGTGGTTTTCTTTTTTACAGGAAAAGCTACCGTATCTATGCCCTATCCTTTGACGCACTTTGGTGGTATTATGTAATCACTCCACTAGAAGGGAATTGAAGGTGGGCACACGCATGGAAGCGAGGATGATATTGAGGGCACCAAGAATTGGCCTTGCAGTGTGGACACAAAACAAGCTACTGATATGCTTTCCTTAATTTTATATCAACAACCAAGGGTGATTTTTGATGATCGTTCCGTTTACGAGGATACAAAGATACCCAGAACAATGTATGGCAAGGAGGAACAAGGGCAGGTTGACAAACAAATGAAGAAACTGGTTATGAGAAGTACGCTACCTAGTAACTGGAAGTCTAAGCCCCTTAGACGTTGCTCAGTCACGGATGGACAGTGTGATGAAATATTAAATCACTAGATTTGCATTGTTGTACTGGTCTTTAGGATCCCCCAATGCAGATTCACAGGCACGATCAAATGGAGATACAATCCCAAGCTATTAGCGAGCTAAATTTGTTATGGATAGCTGCTGATTTTACACGCAAGAGAAAAACACAGCCAAGCTGTTCCACAGCACCAATCATGATAGGATGACAAAATATGGCCAATGCAAATAATTACAGGACACACGCAATTCACAACAAACAGTACACTCCCTTCTTTGTGCACACGTACTGGAAAGTAGTTACTACAGGGATACGTATGTTTTGGTGTTATCCTAGACAAAACAGTTACTATGCTGAATTTGTTACATCAAAAGGAAGGGCTAGTTGGATGGGTCTGCATGGACACACACAACAACTCACACGAAGAAGAGGAGCCACCAAAAATATAGCAAGGCAGTATCAATTGGAATGCGGAAGAATACACCACGTTCGACTGAACTGTTGGACTTAGCTTGGCTATTTTTTAAAATGCTTTTTCTCATTTTACCTACAATACATCATGTACTATCATTATTGAGTATCATGCTCAATTGTGATAATAGGGGTTATGTAAATTTCAAAGTTTATTTCTTTCATTTTGTAAGACCTCCTAACATTTTGTTTCTTGCTTTATTATATATATATATATATATATATATATATATATATAAACTAGGCCAACAAGGCTGTAACCTGAATTAGCACAAAAAACTATTTCAAACACTATTGATTGCCAATCTCCGGCAACGGCGCCAAAATTTGACGAGCTCGAATCACACACTTAAATTATGCTCGCTAATCAAATATAGTATAGTATAATATCGTATCCACATGGATTGGACTTAAACAATATTCTCGTAGTTTCTAGCTTGGTTGCTATCTACGATGATCAACAATTGAGATTTATATAATTTCTAACTAAAATTAACTAAGAGTCTAAAGCTATTGACTAATGACAACCAAAACAAGGAACAGGCAAAGAAGGTTATCAATGGGAGAAGATAGGGTTTTGATAGGATAGGTGCAAGATAATTATTTGGAATCTAACTCTAGATAATTCACTTCTAATGTTTAAGTGAGTCTCTCGAATTCACTCAATTATTAGTTTAAACGTTCAGCAAAAACTCCTCTCTTGATTAAGTCTTAACCTCACAAGATGAACCAATTTAAGCACGTGAAAGTATGCAAGAATACATAGTGGATTGGTCTTTAGGAAAACCTTTTCCGATTATTCTCCTAACTAGGTTTAATCAATTATTCAACTAGCCTCTTTCGATTACTAAGAAGAATTAATGAGCTCAACCAATAATATAATGCAAAGATATCACAAGTTATGCCTCTCTCGATTACATGAACTTTTGAATATAGATGCAACAATTAAATCATCCAAAAATGCTTCAATACATAAAACTAGAGTTATAATCACAAACAATTATCACTACACCAAATCCATCAAACCCTAAAGAGAACTTCTCCATAGATATGGGGAAAATTATCACAAATAAAATTAAAGTATAGGAAAACATAAATTCAATCCAAACTCGGGTCTTGAATGAGGAAGGAATGACGAAATCCTTGTGCTTTTGCTCCTCCAACTCCTCCTTAGCTTCCTTAGGTCTAAAGTATGTCAAAAGTTCAGAAAATAATATTTTTCCATATATTTATACCAAGTAGGGTCGGGCCCAGACGAACTCACCTTCTCCTAGCCGAAATGGGATATTGGCTCTGTAAATATTACACAGGCACGTCGCATGGGGTAACGCACCATGCGGGGCATTAATGGGGAAATTCAGAGAGTCAAAATCTGTCAGGCATCACGAAATAGGCTGTCGCGGCGCTAGAATATGGCTCAAACTTTGATTTTTGAAGTCCATACTTGGTTCTCAACCCCCGAACACGGGATGTCTTTTTTTTCAAAACCATAAAACATGATTTATACACACAACTTATAAAAAATATCAAAACCACCCCAATTTGATTATCCTACTTGAAATAAACAATCAAAATATTATTGTTTAACTGTTATCATATTCTGCTTTACTGCAATACACAGAAGTTGCAAAATCAATATCACATTTTCTAATTCTACTAATACACAGAGAAGGAATTTAAGCCAAAAATAACATAAATATGAACAATTGCTGGGGTTATTTTATAAATTTTAAAAATACAGGGTAATATTTCCTCAAGAATGTGATGTGCACGAGAAGAGATTCATTCGGTTTCTCTTTAAAGTATTTGTGTGTTAACGGAGCACTAGTTGTTTGGTTATATAATCAGGACTAGATTAGAGTGGGAGACTCTCAATAATGGTTCTAGTGGGTTCGAGATTTAAGGTGTGGTGCTTAAAGATTTTTGGGTTTATTATGTGGCTGAGGATTAGGTTTTGCAGCAGAGTGTGAAGGGTACTTGGAGTATTTCTATGTTATCATTGGGCCTGCGGTGCAGTGCTAGAGAAATGGGAGAAATAGCTTCGGATTTGCAGAAGATCTTTCAGAGCGGGTGTATCAGTTGGAGATGCTATTGTGCGTATGAGGGGAGTATAATTAAAATGTCTTATACTTAAGACAATGAGGTCTTGTGATTTGGGTCACTCGGGATTAATGTTGTTTGAGGTCCATTATGTATTTGAATAGAAATGTTGTTTCGAAGGCAAGTCAAGAGTAAATCGGAAGAAGTTGAATCAAATAGCAGTGGTTTAAATCAACATAGTTAAGGAAAGGGTCGGTTCCTATGGTGTGGTAAGATTATTCAGGTATTCATGGCTACACTTGTCGGCTTGGCAGTATCTGTAATTTGATTAATTTATTGGTATTTAATTTTGATAGTTTTGTTATGTGTGAATGGGTCCCAAAAGGGTTATGACGATTTAGAAAACGGCTTGAGGTTGGCGTATTCTACGGTTATGAGAATTTGGCTGCGTGATGTAATTGTTCTTCTGAAATAAGTTAAGTAAAAGGCTTCTAGCCGATGAAGTGTTTATTCTACTGGTGGTTCAAGAGTTATGATGAAATTCATGTACTATCACGTAACAACATGATAGGTGTATTTAGTAGTATGGAATTGGGATTGAAAATTCAAGGTTACGGTTTAGTTTTGTCGAGGATGTCACGTGTTCAAAGAAGAGATAGAGATTTCAAAGTTTTAGAGTATGCTGGCGCTATTTTAGTGTCGCCTGAGAATGGTGTTCTGTGGAAGAGGCATTGTGTATTGATTTACGAATTCTTGATTTGCATCACAGTAATAGTATGGTTGGTAGCCATGGATGTGAAGATTTTGCTACCTGGTGTGGAAGGTTCTTGGAGTATCTCCCACAGGATGACTGTGTAAGTGTGATGTGTCAGTCATTTAAATGGTAGAGATTGAAATCAGGTATGAAGATTCTGGTATGGTCGCTGATTGGAGGATTTATGTGAGAGAGACACTTTGTTCCTTTGGTTCTGAACTGTGGAAGTTTGTTCTAGATTTGACTGTCAATCATATGTGTCATGGATAGGGTCATTGTGGGTCCTTGGGACATTGTATACCTATTTGGGTATGATCGGAATCGGCTTGAGGTTCGTTGGTAGATCTAATGTGAATGTATGCTCTACATCAGGTCGGATGTGCTCATTCAGCATAGCATTTCTTATGGAGGAGTCTTTGGACGTTGGATGTTATTCCTGTGATCAGCTATTCTATGTAATACTATATTATGCCATGTAGGTTGTGAGACAGCTTGATTATTCACACATGTGTTGTGATCTGGTGTATGGAGTTATATGAGTGAGATGGCTCTTGAGATGTAGGTCATTTATGGCACGTTAGTCGTGCTTGGCATTTTGTAACGCATGGCGCTATCCATCTCCCCAGGGTTGTGTTTATGCACTTGGTGTGTTTGTGGTCGATATTCGGGCATTTCGTGAGTATTAGCATTTGCGCTTGATGGGTATATCCTTATATGTGTTATGAGGTATATTACGGGCATCGGGTTCATGAATTTGTAGCTATTGTGGTTGGAGGATGTTATTTCAGGCATACTAATTATGCGCTGCATTATGTGAATACAGCATGGTTGCATGGTCGTGTTTTGGTTTAGCGTGTTGAGATTGATATGGTGTTCGTATGTTAGAAATCGGCCTCGTAGATAATTTCGTATGTTGGAATTTCGTTCTGAGGCTTTTGGCTAAGGTAGCAGGAAGGATCTTTCGTCTGGCTGGAGCTAATGTTCTCACACGTGTTGTGGTGGTACGGATAGGTGCACGAGGTGTTAAACAGTGATTTTGGACAACTTTAGAGAGATTCTTGGCATCTTCGAGGACGAACGTATATTTAAGTGGGGGAGAATGTGATGACCCGACCAGTCGTTATGAGCTCTAGCACGTCGTTCAGTGGTTTGAGGCCTGGAGTAACTTCACTTCATGTATTATGACTTGTATGTGTAGTCAGATTTGAATTTCGGGAAGTTTGGAGTTGATATGGAAGGAAAATTCTCAATTTAGAAGCTTTAAGTTGAAAGAGTTAACCAAGGTTTGACTTTTGACTAAACGACCTCAGAATCAGGATTTGAAGGTTCCAATAAGTTCGTATGATGATTTTGGAATAGGACGTATGTTCAGGTTGAGTATCGAATGGTCCGCGAGCGTGTCATGACCCAAAATCTAACCCGTCGTGATGGCGCCTATCGTGGTACTAGGCAAGCCGACACATTACCAAAACAATTCGATATTTCCTTTTAAGAGATAATTTCAAAGTTATTCATTATAAAACCTTCACAAAGGAGTTCAACTCAAAATAAAAATGCGGAAAAGAAAGCCCGACATCGGGTTGTCACTAAGTCATGAGCGTCTAAGTATTTAAATCTATTACAGTCAATGTCTACATTTCAGTACAAAACGGAAAGAAATGTGGAAGGAGCAACAAGGTCCTGCAGACGCTGGCAGCTACCTTGCAGTCTCCGGAACTCAACAGGCCTAGACTCAACAATCTCCGTGCTCAGACACACCTGGATCTGCACATGTAGTGCAGGGTATAGTACGAGTACAACCAACTCAGCAAGTAACAAAAATAAATAAGAAACTGAGAAACATTGATGAGCTATACAGTACATTTCATTTTCAATAATTCCAGCAAGGATTAGACATACTTTCAAATTCGACAGTTTAAGTCAAATCAGTTTTATACAGTTAAAATGCAGGTACTCCGGATATAGAAACTTTCAGAAATTTCACAACAAAGACAAATAGAAACTAAGTGCATCAACAATGAAAAACAAGTACAGTCTCTCAGAGAAACAGTCACTCCAACTCTCAACAACTTGACACTCAACTCTCAGCCCTTAATGCACGCGCTCAATAGGTACCTGTGCTCACTGGGGGGTTCAGACTCATGAGGGGCTCCTACAGCCCAAGTGCTATAATCTGCACGGACAACTCTTATGCTGCACCGACAACTCACGTGCTACAATATCATATCTGGATCCGCACGGACAACTCATGTGCCCTAGTATAAACTATAAGGATCCGCACGGACAACTCAAGTGCCATAAAAACGAAACCTCACAACCAGGACCTCGGCCTTACTCAGTCATAAACCTCTCTAGTCTCACGGCTCTCAATAAAGAAAGGGAAAACAACCCAAATCAAAGTATTACAGTATATCATCAAGGAAAACAAATAACAGAGACTGAGGTAAACATGTACAAGAATCACTATGACTGAGTATAACTATCATGAGTAGGAATATAGTCTAAGCATAATTTCTAACATGAAAATAGTCAAGTCCTAGTAGAGAGGAATGCATATAAACACAATTAAAGACTATTAGACTTCACAGTTTCACGGGACGGACCAAGTCTCAATCCCTCACGGCGTACACCCACACGCCCGTCACCTGGTATGGGTGCCACATCCAAACAGTCACATTATACCAAACTCCGGGTTTCATACCCTCAAGACCAAATTTAAAGCTGCTACTTACCTCAAACCGAGCAAATCTCTATTCCGCTATGCTCTTGCCCCTCGATTCGGCCTCCAAATGCTCCGAATCTCAATGAAAACCCCCTGAATCTCTCTTCAAAATCACTCCAAAAGCTCCAAAAACCGACTTGAAAATGGTGGAAATGAACCAAAATTTGCGAAGTGTTCTTTTTATACTTTCTGCCCAAGGCTTTCGCACATGTGGCCAAATATGCGCACCTGCGGAAAATCATTAATTCCCCCAACTTCGCACCTGCGCTCCATATCCGCATCTGCGACCATGCAGGTGCAGAAAAGACCTCGCACATGCGGATGCTGTCTGACCTCCTCACTTCCGCTTCTGCAGGCACCTATCTGCATCTGCGGACTCACAAATGTGACCTCTCCTACGCACCTGCGGACCCATCCTACCTCAACACTGTCCGCACTCGCGAACTCCCATGTACAGATGCGACCTCGCACATGCGGCTCCCCCTCCGTAGGTGAAAAAACACCAGTAGCAGCAGCTTTAGCTGCATTTTCTAACTTCAAACAATCCGTTAACCACCCAAAATCACCCTAAGCCCCTCGGGATCTCAACCAAACATACCAAAAAGTCATATATCAACATACGAACTTAGTCCAGCCTTCGAATCACTCAAAACAACATCAAAATACCAAATTACCCTCGGATTCAAGCCTAAGAACTTCTAAAGTTCCAAATTCGACAACCAATGCCGAAACCAACCAAACCACATCGAAATGACCTCATACTATGCACACACATCACAAATGACACTACGAACCTACTCTAACTTCCAGAATTCCATTCCGACTCCGATATCAAATTTTCCACTGCCCCACCAAAATCGCCAAATTTTCAACTTTCACCAGTTCAAACCTAATTCTACTACGGACCTCCAAGTCACATTCCAGACGCGCTCCTAAGTCCAAAATCACCTAACGGAGCTAACGGCACCAAAATTTGTATCCGAGACCGTTTACACATAAGTCAACATCCGATTGACTTTTCCAAACTAACCTTATTCCAAAGAGACCAAGTGTCTCAATTCACTCCGAAACCCCTCCGTACTCGAACCAACTAACCCGGTACATCAGAAATGGGGGAAACAGGGCTATAACTCTCGAAACGACCGGCCGGGTCGTTACATCCTCCCCCTCTTAAACAAACGTTCGTCCTCGAACGGGTCTAAAAACATACCTGGAGTCTCGAATAGGCATGGATATCTGCTCCGCATCTCCCGCTCGGTCTCCCAGGTGGCCTCCTCCACAGGCTAACCTCTCCGCTGCACCTTCACCGAAGCTATGTCCTTTGAACTCAACTTTCGAACCTGCCGATCCAAAATGTCCACCGGTTCCACATCATAAGTCATATCACTATCCAACTGAACTGTGTTGTTGTCCAAAACATGGGACGGATCGCCAATATACTTTCGGAGCATAGAAACGTGAAACACCGGATGCACACTCGACAAGATGGGTGGTAAGGAAAGCTTGTAAGCCACCTCTCCTATCCTCTAAAGCACCTCAAAAGGCCCAATGAAATGGGGGATCAACTTGCCCCTCTTCCCAAACCTCATAACACCCTTCGTGGGTGATACCTTCAGCAAAACCTTCTCCCCAACCATGAAAGACACATCACAGACCTTCCTGTCCGCATAGCTCTTCTGCCTAGACTATGCCGTGAGAAACTGCTCCTAAATCGATTTCACCTTGTCTAATGCATCCTGGACCAAGTATGTACCCAAGAGCCTAGCCTCACCCGGCTCAAACCATCCTACTGGAGATCTACACCACCTCCCATATAACGCCTCATATGGAGCCATTTGAATCCTCGACTGATAACTATGGTTATATGCAAACTCTGCGAGCGGCAAAAACTGATCCCATGAACCCCCAAAGTCAATGACACAAACGCGTAACATGTCCTCCAATATCTGAATAGTGCTCTCGGACTGCCCGTCCATCTGATGGCAAAAAGCTGTGCTTAACCCAACCTGAGTACCCAACTCTCGTTGTACGTCCCTCCAAAACTGCGATGTAAACCGAGTGCCCCTATCTGAAATGATGGAAACTGGGACACCAAGTAAGCGAACAATCTCACTAATGTAAATCTCAACCAACTGCTTTGAAGAGTAAGTAGTGCCAGCTGGAATGAAGTGCGCGGACTTGGTCAGCCGATCCACAATAACCCAAATAGGATCGAACTTCCTCGAAGTCCGTGGGAGCCCAACTACGAAGTCCATGGTGATCCGCTCCCACTTCTACTCTGGGATCTCTGACCTTTGAAGCAAGCCACCCGGTCTCTGATGTTCATAATTAACCTGCTAACAGTTGAGACACCGAGCCACAAACCCAACTATATTATTCTTCATCTGCCTCCACCAATAGTGTTGTCTCAAATCTTGGTACATCTTCGCGGCACCCGGATGGATGGAGTACCGCGAGCTGTGGGCCTCCTCAAGAATCAACTCCCGAAGCCCATCCACGTTGGGCACACATATCCGGCCCTGCATCCTCAACACGTAATCATCACTAATAGTCATATCCCTAGCATCACCTTGTCCTGAAGAACGAGCAGGTGGGGGTCATCATACTGATGCTCCCTGATACGGTCATAAAGAGAAGACCTGGAGACCACACAAGCCAATATCCGACTTGGCTCCGAAATATCCAATCTAACAAATTGGCCCGCTAGGGCCTGAACATCCAATGCCAAGGGTCTCTCTGCTGCTGGGAGATATGCTAAACTCCCCAAACTCTCCTCCCGGTGACTCAAGGCATCGGCCACTACATTGGCCTTCCCCGGATGGTACAAAATAGTGATATCATAGTCCTTGAGAAGCTCTAACCATCTCCGCTGACACAAATTAAGATCCTTCTTCTTTACAAATAGAACCGGTGCACCCCAAGGTGACACACTAGGCCAAATAAACCCCTTTATCAAGGAGTTCCTGAAGTTGTTCCTTCAACTCCATCGGTGCCATACGATACGGTGGAATATAAATAGGCTGAGTGCGCGGCACCAAATCAATATCGAAGTCAATATCCCTGACAGGCAGCATGCCCGGTAGGTCTATAGGAAACATATTCAGAAAATCCCGTACCACCGGAACAGAATCAATGGTAGGAGCCTCTGAACTATCATCCCTCACAACCTATAGAACCGCTCCACTCAACCCTCAGAAATCCCGACATCGCCAACATCACGATCTTAGCGTGACAATCTAGAACAGCATGACATGGAGATAACCAATCCATATCCAATATCACATCAATGTCGACTATACTGAGCAGCAAAAGGTCCATTCGGGTCTCCAGACCCCCAATAGTCGTCACACATGACCGATATACGCGGTCCACAATAATAGTATCGCCCACAGGAGTAGATACATGAACAGATGAAACTAAAGACTCACGGGGCATAACCAAAAAATGAGCGAAATATGAGGAAACATATGAATGTGTGGAACCAGTGTCAAATAATACAGAGGCATCTTTGTGAAAACTGAGACAATACCTGTAATCACAGCATCTTAAGCAATAGCATCTGGTCTGGCAGGGAGGGAATAGAAACGGGCTTGGACACCCCCTGATCTGCATCCCCCTCTCGGGCGACCCCTAGCTGATTGGGCTCCACCTCTAGCTGGCTGAGCTCCACCCCTGGCTAGTTGGGCGGGTGGTGGAGGAACTGGTGCTGGTGCCATTGGCTGAGTACTCCATTGTGGAGTCCTACCCAATAGCCTAGGCCAATCTCTCATAATGTTACCAAAATCTCCACACTCGAAACAACCCCTCCTCTAACAAAACTGCTGCTCCTGATGCCCAAAAGAACTACCCAAGGATACCTAAGCGGGCGGGGCATGATGAGAACTCTGCGTTGGTAGTGCACTCAATGATGACTGGACCTGCTGATGACTGTGAGAACCATGGCCAGATGATGCACCATGGTGAAATGGCTGAGTTGACTGAGCCTGTCTGAAATGACGACCTCTACCGTGCTGGAACTGACCACCAAAAGGAACACCGCTGAATCCACCCTGACCACGAGGCCACTTGGCCTCCCTCTCAACCCTCTCCTGACCGCGAACCATCTCAATCTGCCAAGCAATGTCGACAACCTCATCAAAGGTAGCACCAGACACCATCTCTCTAGTCATAAGCAACCGTAGCTGAAAAGTGAGACCATCTATAAACCTCATGATCCTCTCCCTGTCTGTGGGAACCAACCAGATAGCATGATGGGCCAACTCCGAGAATCTCATCTCATACTGCGTCACAGACATATCACCCTAGCGAATCTGCTCAAACTGTCTGCCTAGATCCTTTCTGCGGGACTGAGGCACGAACTTCTCCAAAAAGACCATGGAGAACTGCTGCCAAGTAAGGGGTGTTGCGCCAACAGGCCTATGACTCTCGTAAGTCTCTCACCCTCTGAGTGCAGCCCCGAAAAACTGAAAATTAGTGAATGAGACCCCACAAGTCTCCAAAATACTAACTGTACGGAGTATCCTATGACACTTGTCCAAGAAGTCCTAGGCATCATCTCTCTCTGTACCACTGAAAGGTGGAGGCTGGAGTCTCCCAAACCTCTCCAACCTATGCTAATCATCCTCAAGCATAGCATGAACCACATAATCCCGAGTAGCTGCAACCGGCTGGGCTGATGGTGCCTCTGGTGTCTGGAGTCCCTGAACAACCTGCTCGGGTGTGCGAGCGGCGCGAGTCTGAGTGCCTCCCCCGGCCTGAGAAGTGGTTGTGGCCGTCGAGATAGAGACCGCCTGAGCAAGGCTGGTACACACGGTCAAAATCTAAGCTAGAGACTCTAGAGGCCTAGAATCACAATAGGCACATGTGGTACCTGAGCTTGTGCATCAACAACTGGAATCTGGTCCTGATCTGGGACAACTGGTGGATCTGCAGGTACTGCCCCAGCTGTTGTATGGGCTGCATCTCTGCCCCTACCACGGCCTCAGCCTCTCAAGGCCCTGGCTGGTGGAACTAGTGGTTGGCCCTCCTGACCGGTAGCACGAGTCCTCACCATCTGTGAGAGAATGAAACAACAGGTGTTTAGTTACCAGAATAGACAGATTCGCACGATAAGAGTCCAAGAATGTGAAATTTTCCTAAGGGTTCTACAGCCTCTCGAAGATAAGTACAGACATCTCCGTACCGATCCGCAAGACTACTAAACCCACTCATGACTCGTGAGACCTATGTAACCTAGGCTCTGATACCAACTTGTCACGGCCCAAAATCTAACCCGTCGTGATGGCGCCTATCGTGGTACTAGGCAAGCCGACACATTACCAAAACAATTCGATATTTCCTTTTAAGAGATAATTTCAAAATTATTCATTATAAAACCTTCACAAAGGAGTTCAACTCAAAATAAAACTGTAGAAAAGAAAGCCCGACATCGGGGTGTCACTAAGTCATGAGCGTCTAAGTATTTAAAACTATTACAGCCAATGTATACATATCAGTATAAAATGGAAAGAAATGTAGAAGGAGTAACAAGGTCCTGTGGACGCTGGCAGCTACCTTGCAGTTTTCGGAACACAACAGGCCTGGACTCAACAATCTTCGTGCTCATACACACCTAGATCTGCATATGTAGTGAAGGGTGTAGTATGAGTACAACCAACTCATCAAGTAACAGAAATAAATAAGGAACTGAGAAGCAGTGACGAGCTATACAGTACTGTTCATTTTCAATAATTCTAGCAAGGATTAGACATACTTTCAAATCCAGCAGTTTAAGTCAAATTAATTTTATACAGTTAAAATGCAGGTACTCCGGATATAGAAACTTTCAGAAATTTCACAACAAAGATATATAGAAACTAAGTGCATCAACAATGAAAAATAAGTACAGACTCTCAGGGCAACAGTCACTCCAACTCTCAACAACTCGACACTCAACTCTCAGCCCCTCAATGCACACGCTCAATAGGTACCAGTGCTCACTGAGGGTGTTCAGAATCTTGAGGGGCTCCTACAGCCCAAACGCTATAATCTGCACGGACAACTCTTGTGCTGCACGGACAATTCAAGTGCTACAATATCATATCTGGATTCATACGGACAACTCACATGTTGCACGGACAACTCACGTGCCCTAGTATAAACTATAAGGATCCGCACGGATAACTTAAGTGCCATAAAAACGAACCCTTACAACCAGGCCCTCGGCCTTACTCAGTCATGAACCTCTCTAGTCTCACGGCTCTCAATAAAGAAAGGGAAAACAACCCAAATCAAAGTGTTACAGTATATCATCAAGGAAAACAAATAACAGATACTGAGGTAAACATGTACACGAATCACTATGACTGAGTATAACTACCATGAGCAGGAATATAGCCTAAGCATGATTTCTAACATGAAAACAGTCAAGTCCTAGTAGAGAGGAATGCATATAAACACAATTAAAGGCTATTAGACTTCACAGTCCCCCGGGACGGACCAAGTCTCAATCCCTCACGGCGTACACCCACACGCCCATCACTTGGCCTGGGTGCCACCTCCAAATAGTCACATTATACCAAACTTCGAGTTTCATACACTCAAGACCAAAATTCTGCTATGCTCTTGCCCCTCGATTCGGCCTCCAAATGCTCTGAATCTTAATGAAAACCCCCTAAATCTCTCTTCAAAATCACTCCAAAAGCTCCAAAAACTGACTTGAAGATTGTGGCAATGAACCAAAATTCGCGAAGTGTTCTTTTTATACTTTCTGCCTAGGGATTTCGCACCTACGACCAAATATGTGCACCTGCGGTGCCGCATCGGCGCAAGAAACTCTGCACCTATGGAAAATCATTAATTCCCCCAACTTTGCACTTGCCCTCAATATCCGCATCTGCGACCACGTAGGTGCGGAAAAGACCTCGCACTGGCCGACGCTGTCTGACCTCCTCACTTCCGCTTCTGCGGGCACCTATCTGCATCTGCGGACTCGCAGATGCGACCTCTCCTATGCACCGAAGAACCTAGCCTACCTCAACATTGTCTGCACCTACGAACTCCCACGCGCGCGTGCGACCTCGCACCTGCGGCTCCCCCTCCGCATGTGCAAGAAATAACAGTAGCAGCAGCTTCAGCTGCATTTTTCCAACTTCAAACAATCCGTTAACCACCCGGAATCATCCCGAGCCCCTCGGGATCTCAACCAAACATACCAACAAGTCATATATCAACATACGAACTTAGTCGAGCCTTCGAATCACTCAAAACAATATCAAAACACCAAATTACCCTCGGATTCAAGCCTAAGAACTTCTAAGATTTCAAATTCGACAACCAATGCTGAAACCAACCAAACCACATCCGAATGACCTCAAATTTTGTACACACGTCACAAATGACACTACAAACCTATTTCAACTTCCGGAATTCAATTCCGACCCCGATATCAAATTTTCCACTGCCGACCAAAATTGCCAAATTTTCAACTTTCGCCAATTCAAACCTAATTCTACTACGAACCTCCAAATCACATTCCGGACGCGCTCCTAAGTCCAAAATCACCTAACGGAGCTAAAAGAATCATCAAAATTCAAATCTGAGACCGTTTATACATAAGTCAACATCCAATTGACTTTTCCAACCTAAGCTTATCCCAAAGAGACCAAGTATCTCAATTCACTCTGAAACCACTCCGGACCCGAACCAACTAACCCGGTACAATACAATATAGTTGAATTACATAAAAAGAAGCAGAAATAGGGGAAACAGTGCTATAACTCTCGAAACGACCGATCGGGTCATTACAGAGCGTTTCGGCACTTATTGTGAAAAGTTGACATTTTGATGGTTTTAGAATTTCTTTAGTTTTATTTGAAGTGGACTTTGGTGTTATTGATGTCTGTTTGGGATTCCGAACCTTGGAATAGGTTCGTGTTGTGATTTGTGACTTGTACGTAAAATTTGGCGTCATCGTGAAATGTCTAAGTGGGATTCGGACGCGTTCAGCTAAGCATGAAGGTTTGAAAGTTAAGAGAGTTTAAGAAATTGAGTTTGATCTTTAATTATTGGGTTTGATGTTGTAATTCGTGTTTCGAGACTTTGAACAAGTTTACATAGGGTATATAAACTTGTAAGAATGATTGGATGGGGTTCCTCGGACCTCGGGTGAGTTTTGGGCGGTTTCGGACTACTTTTAGGCCCTTTTGAACTGCTGATATCTGATGCCATGAATCACGATTGCGGAGGTCTGGGCTGCGATCGCGAAGACCAAAGTACATTTCTGGCCTTTTGAATCGCAATCACGAAGAAGGAATTTCTGTTGTGAGTGGTCTAATTTCGGGAGCTTATATCTTGCAATCTATAAGGAATTTCGAGATGATCCAAACACAAAATGTGTAGCCCTTTGAATCTAGTTTTTAGAGAATCAAACCTTTATCATTTTGAATTTTGTACAAAAAGTTATGGCCAATATACCTAAGGGTGTCTGTGAAGAAGAAAACATAATTTGTACATCGCGATCGCAGGATTTTGTCCGCGATCGCGATAAAAGAAACGATGTTGGAACTTTTGTTAACTGTGATCGCATGGCTAATGACCGATCACAAAGAAGGAGGCCTGGCAGGTGTATTAAGCATCTAATTTCGGGATTTTGAGCTCATTTCTTCACTTTTAAGTTCTTGGACCACATGTAGGGCAATTTGGGGTGGTTCTTGAAGACCATTTTCACCATATATCATAAGGTAAGTTAATCCTACTTGTAAGTTATATACAAGGATTATATATGGATTTAAACATGGAATATTGTAGAAATTATGGGATTTTGGGAGAATACCTATTAATGAAAACTTTTTATTTTTACTACGAAATTGGATATGGAATTAAGAATAAATTATATATTTGAGTTCGTGATGTCATAGGTAATGTTTATCTTTGAAAAATTTTAGAATCCGTGCATGTGGGCCTGGGGTTGACTTTTTGATCGGAGATGAGAATTGTTATAAATTGACTAATTAAGATCTTTGGGTATATTTTGATTGGTTTGCACGTTGTTTGACTAGTTTTGAATTATTTGGCATTGGTTGAAGAGTTAGAGAGGCATTGGAGCCGGTTATCAAAATTTGGAGCGAGGTAAGTCTCTTGTCTAACCTTGTGAGGGGAAAACTACCCCAAAGGTATTAAATTATTATGTGCTACTAGTTGTGGGTGCTACGTACGCACGAGGTAATGAGAGTCCGTACGTAGCTAAAATTATGTTTATGTTCGGATAGACTTAGGAATTTATGATGCAATAATTTTATTATTTGAACTCAATTTGTTAGTTTAATTACTTGAATTTATAATGGAAATTGATTTGGGATTATGTTCGACTGAGCTTCGCCACCTTGAGTTGTTTGGCGATATATTTGATAGTTGGTAAAAGTCGTGTTTACCTTATGTTTCTGTTCTTGTGTTGCAAACACGTGGCCCATAATTTGATAAGTTTCTTCTCTTTCTGTGGATCGAGTCGAACGGCTCGATAGTATATTGAGATGCATCTATGGTTCGCGTCAGTCGACCCTCGACAGTGTACATACTATTCTGGATCGGGTCGTACGACCTCGGCATAACTCGTGCGTAACACCGCTAGGAGTCTGAATATTCATGAGATTCCCCTTTTAATTGAGATTTGGCTGTTACATGATATTCCTTGTTTGTTTGAGATTGCGCTTGATATTCCTTACCCGTTTGAGGTAGCCTTTGATTCTTCTATTTTTTAGATAGTACATGAGATTTGAGAAATTTATGGTGTCATCAGGTTGGAGGATTATGTTAGTTACAGTTCTTACCTCATTATTAATGTTGGGTTTCATGTTTGTTTATAATTTATCACATTGATTTATCTGACCAGTAGTAAGTGTCGATGTCGACCCCTCATTACTATTTCTTCCGGTTAGGCTAGATACTTACTGGGTACTCATTGATTTATGTACTCATGTTACACTTCTGCACTGATTGTGTAGGCATATTTGATGGTCATCCGGATGCATAGGCGCATTTTCTGAGGAGAATTTGTGGTGAGTTGCTCCTTATGTTGCGATCTGCAGCACACGGAGTGCCCATCTTATCTATTATTTGTATTCTGTCTATTTTCTATTTCAGACAGTCGTGTAATAGTACTGTGTATTTTAGTAGATGTTCATGCGCTTGTGACACCCGATTTTGGGATACTCTAATAGGTGTTTATGGTATGGCTTAATATTGTCGCCTTTTTATTTTATATCTTACTAAAATTGTACGTACCCATGATTTTTAACGCATTAGTTTCTTTATTTAATAAATTTATGATTTCAAAAGTAATAAAATGAATGACTAATTTGATAATTCACCGTTGGCTTGCCTAACAATGACGTTGGATGCCATCACAGCCTATAGTAGGTTTTGGGTCGTGATAGCTTGGTATCAGAGTTCACTTAGGTCTCACGAATCATGAGCAATCTAGTAGAGTCTTGCAGATCGGTACAGAGACGTCTGTACTTATCTTCGAGAGGATAGAGGGTTGTTAGAAGAACTTCCCTTCTTGATTCCTCGTCGTGCGGTTTGATTTCATTGAAGCTTATGTCTTCATTTCTTTCCTACTCATTCCTATACGATGTTGAGCACCTGTTATTAATTGGGCATCGAGGAGTTGTAGTGGTGCTATAGATGTGGTGCAGGATATTTTTCCCTACATATTATTGTCACCTTCTGGAAGGGTGTTCTGTCGTCTCATCTCAGTGATAGTGTTGTCTATGATTCGAGGCTATGTGCAATGTATTGTGATGTTCATGTGTTGCTATCACACACTATTGGTGTAAATGGGAGGATGCTTAAATATGTGTCACGACAGTGAATGACGCGAGAGGAGGATTATTCGGTTCATGGTTTAGAGGTTCGGTATTCAATTCCAGTGGAGTAGAGGCAATTGGACTATGGATGTTAAGTCTTTGGTTAACGGAGTAGCGAGATTGGATATTTTTTTACTTGGTGGAATTCTTTTATTGTTGTGCCTTCGTTCTTGTTTGAATGCATAAAGGATCGTCAGTGTGATGGTCTTCATTGGTTTGTCTTCGAGGCTAGGTGCTGTGAAATGGTACCTAATAAGCGGTTGTCATAGATGGTGGTGTGTGGCGGCTTCAGGGTTGAATCGGTGTTTCTAGTGTTAATGGCTCGAGGAAGACGATCTTAAGGAGGCTTAGAGTGATGGCAATCAAAATGTCCAGATGCTACAGAAAAGGATCGTAATTTGGAGTGGCAGGACGGGTGGTGGATGATGAGAAGGGACATGGTAAGAAATGTCCCGCAGTGGTTAGGTCTCTAGTAGGTCAAGTATGAGTAGTAGAGGTCTAGTATTTTGCCTCGGAAGATGGTTAACTCAGAATGGGAAGGTTAGCGTATCGTATGGATTTTGTGGTAGGAAAGCCACATGCTTTGAGAAAGCTTGGTGCGAATTAGGTCATGGTGAACAAGGGACTAAGTTTATGTATTCCGTTTGAGATGGTAGCTTATGTGCTTAGGAAGTTGGGATATGACAGAAAGAGTTTACTTGGAATGCAGAGGAGCGTGAATGCTTGATTATCATTTCGGGATGCAATACAACTTTGAGTTTCAAGCGTATTGTTGGGCCATCAATTGATGTTAATGGAATGAACAGATTCTTACGGTTGGCGGGTCAGTGTGGACCCAGGAGAATTGACTGATTTTGTAGTGGTTGTAACCAGGACAATGTCGTTGAAAGATGTTGATATGGAATTTCATAGGTGGGCTATCTCTTGTGAGAAAATTAGCGATTGCATGATTTATGATGAAGTTCCTATGAAGAGTTCTACTATTTATCCCGCGGGAGGTACATACTACGATGTGAGTTGGGATCGTATGAAGAAGATATTATGACTCCTAGGAGGTTGAGTGTGCATTAGGGGCTAGTAATTCAGGGTGTGTCACGATTGGTGCAATAAGAACTTATGAGAATTTTATTGAGTAACGGTGTGAGATCATGGTAACTGAGGAAGAGGAGTCAATGTAGGTTCTGGATTTATGTGATTGTGTCTTGAAGTTAAGTGGGGGAGCCTACCGTCTATGATTGGGTCACGTGGTTATATGCCTTTGCAGTTTTTGGTTATCATCATATTGGTGGGTTAGTTCGACTAAGGGAAGAAAGAATCAGGGGTAATTCGAGTAAGGGATTTGATGGATGTGTCCTACGTGTAACCTTATTGATATGTGAAGGTTTTGGAATGACTTAGACTTGATATTTCCTCGAGAATGTGATGTGCACGGGAAGGGATTCATTCAGTTTCTCTTTAAAGTATACGTGTGCAAATGGAGCACTAGTTGTTTGGTTATATAATCAGGACTGGATTAGAGTGGGGGACTCTCAATAATGGTTTTAGTGGGATCGAGATTTAAGGTGTGGT
This sequence comes from Nicotiana tabacum, assembly GCF_000715075.1. Lineage (NCBI taxonomy): Eukaryota > Viridiplantae > Streptophyta > Magnoliopsida > Solanales > Solanaceae > Nicotiana > Nicotiana tabacum. Next base: position 37,312,585 of record NC_134098.1, read on the forward strand.
GCTTAAGGATTTTTGGGTTTGTTATATGGTTGAGGATTGGGTTTTGCAGCAGTGTGTGAATGGTACTTAGAGTATTTCTATGTTATCATCAGGCTTGCGGTGCAGTGCTGGAGAAATAGGAGAAACAGCTTCGGATTCGCAGAAGATCTTTCAGAGCGGGTGTATCAGTTAGAGATGATATTATGTGCATAAGGGGGTATAATTAAAATGGTTTATGGGTATTGAGACAACGAGGTCTCGCGATTTGGGTCTCTCGGGATGAGTGTTGTTTGAGGTATGTTGTGTGTCTTAATAGAAGTGTTGCTTCGAAGTCAAGTCAAGAGTAAATCGGAAGACGTTGAGTCAATTAGTAGTGGTTTGAATCAGCATGGTTAAGGAAAAGGTTGGTTCCTTCGATGTAGTAAGGTTATTCAAGTATTCATGGATACACTTGTAGGCTTGGCAGTATCCGTAATTTGATTGATTTGGAGGTATTTAATTATGATGGTTTTGTTATGTGTGAATGGGTCCCGAAAGAGTTATGACAGTTTAGACCACGGCTTGAGGTTGGCATATTCTGCGGTTTTGGGAATTTGGATGCGTGATGTAATTGTTCTTCTGAAATGAGTTAAGTAAAAGGTTTCTAGCCGATGAAGTGTTTATTCTACTTGTGGTTCAGGATTTATGATGAAATTCTTGTACTTTCGTGTAACAGCATAATAGGTGCAGTGAGTAGTATGGAATTGGGATTGAAAGGTCAAGGTTACGGTTTAGTTTTGTCGAGGATGTCACGAGTTCAAAGAAGCAGCATAGATTTCAGACTTTTAGAGTATACTGGCGCTATTTTAGTGTCGCTTGAGAATGGTGTTCTGTGGAAGAGGCATTGTGTATTGATTTACGAATTCTTGATTTGCATCACAGTAATAGTATGGTTGGTAGCCACGGATGTGCGGATTTCGCTACCTGGTGCGGAAGATTCTTGGAGTATCTCCCACAAGACGACTGTGTAAGTGTGATGTGTCAGTCATTTAAATGGTAGAGATTGAAATCAGGTATGAAGATTCTGGTATGGTCGCTGATTAGAGGATTTATGTGTGAGAGACACTCTATTCCTCTGGTTGTGGACTGTGGAAGTTTGTTCCAGATTTGACTGTCGATCATATGTGTCATGGATAGGGTCATTGTGGGTCCTTGGGAGGTTATATACCTATTTCGGGATGATCGGAATCGGCTTGAGGTTCTTTGGTAGATCTAATGTGAATGTATGTTGTACATCAGGTCGGATGTGCTCATTCAGCATAGCATTTCTTATGGAGGAGTCTTCAGGCGTTGGATGTTATTCATGTCTTCAGTTATTCTATGTAATACTCTATTATGCCATGTGGGTTATGAAACAGCTTAATTCTTTGCTCATGTGTTGTGATCCGGTGTAGCCTGTGGTATTATATGATCGAGATGGCTCTCGAGATGCATGTCATTTATGGCACCTTAGTCGTGCTTGTCATTTTGTAGCGTGTGGCACTATCTATCTCCCCAGGGTTGTGTTTATGCAATTGGCGTGTTTGTGGTCGATATTCGGGCATTTCGTGGGTATAAGCATTTAGGCTTGACGAGTATATCCTTATTGATTGTTATGTGTGGATCGGGTGGCACGCCGCCACGAGTATGATGTGTAGATTGGGTTGCATGCTGCAACAGCCAGAGGTTGAGTATGGTTCCTTATACTTATTTCGTGTTTTTTGTTTCTTACCCTTAAGATAGGTTTATAGCGTCTATCTGGTGGATTTGAATGTTATGCGGGCTGGGTAGTTCTTTACCCGAGTTCATTTTTCCTTATCGGTCATATTCGAGTTATGTCTTGTTGGCGCGTTGATGGCATCGTATGAGATTTTAGAAGGTGTTTGAGGTGGCTTATTGCCAGGGCAGCTTGTACCGGGTGAGACAAGTTTGTTGGACCTGAAATTAGTGCACTCGGATTGTTATAATGTATATTAGAGAGAAAATGTCACTAATCAGTACGGAGTGAGGCAATGGTTTTTGTCAAGCAGAGAGACTCCATGAATTATTGATTTGGCAGGTGGTTATGAGTTTCTACACATCTCTTTCATCGTTGTAGTATTGTGAGGGTTGGAACAGGACTTATGTGTGTTATGAGGTATACTACGGGCATCGGGTTTGTGTATTTGCAGCTATTATGGTTGGAGGATGTTATTACGGGCATACTAATTATGTGGTGCATTATGTGAATGCAGCATGGGTGCATGGTCATGTTTTGGGTTCAGCGTGTTGAGATTGATACGGTGTTCGTATGTTAGAAACCGACCTCGTAGAGAATTCCAGATGTTGGAATTTGGTTCTAAGGCTTGTGGGCTAAGATAGCAGGAAGGATCTTCAGTATGGCTTGAGCTAATGTGATCATACGGGTTGTGGTGGCGCGGATAGGTGCACGAGGTGTTAAATATTCATATTGGACAACTCTGGAGCGGTTCTTGGCACGTTCGAGGACGAACATATATTTAAGTGGGGGAGAATGTAACGACCCGACTGGTCATTTTGAGCTCTAGCGCGTCGTTTGGCGGTTTGAGGCCTTGAGTAACTTTACTTCATGTATTATGACTTGTACGTGTAGTCGGATTTGAATTTCGGAAAGTTTGGAGTTGATTTGGAAGGAAAATACTCAATTCGGAAGCTTTATGTTGAAAGAGTTAACCAGGGTTTGACTTTTGACTAAACGACCTCGGAATCGGGATTTTAAGGTTCCAATAGGTCTGTATGATGATTTTGGACTTGGACGTATGTTAGGGTTGAGTATTGAATGGTCCGGGAGCGTTTCGGCACTTGTTGTGAAAAGTCAGCATTTTGAAGGTTATAGAATTTCTTAAGTTTGATTTGAAGTGGAGTTTGGTGTTATTGATGTACGTTTGGGATTCCAAGCCTTGGAATAGGTTCGTATTGTGATTTGTGACTTGTAAGTAAAATTTGGTGTCATTTCGGAATGTCTAAGTGGGATTCAAACACGTTTAGCGAAAGCATGAAAGTTTGAAAGTTAAGAGAGTTTAAGAAATTGAGTTTAATCTTTAACTCTTGGTTTTGATGTTGTAATTCGTGTTCTGAGCCTTTGAACAAGTTAACATAGCGTATATAAACTTGTTAGAATGATTGGACGGGGTTCCTCGGACCTCGGGTGAGTTTTGGGGTGGTTTCAGACCACTTTTAGGCCCTTTTGAACTGCTGATATCTGATGCCAGGGGTATGAATCGCAATCGCGGAGGTTTGGGCCGCGATCGCGAAGAGAAAAGTCCATTTCTAGCCTTGTGAATCGCGATCGCGGAAGGAAAGTCGCGATCGCGAAGAAGGAATTTCTACTATCAGTGGTCAGACTTCAGGAACTCATATCTTGCCATCTATAAGGAATTTCGAGATAATCCAAACACAAAAGGTGTAGCTCTTTGAATCTAGTTTTCGTAAAATCAAACCGTTTATCATTTTGAATTTTGTACAAAATCGTATGGCCATTAAACCGAAGGGTGTCTTTGAAGAAGAAAGCATAATTTGTACATCGCGATCGCGGGATTTTGGCCGCGATTGCGATGAAGGAAAGATGCTGGAACTTTTGTTAACCGTGATCGCATAGGTAATGACTGCGATCTCGAAGAAGGAGGTCTGGCAGGTGTATTAAACATCTAATTTCTGGATTTTGAGCTCATTTATTCACTTTTAAGTTCTTGGACCACATGTAGGGCGATTTGGGGTGATTCGTAAAGATCATTTTCGCCATATATCATAAGGTAAGTTATTCCTACTTGTTGTAAGTTATATACAAGGATTATATATGGATTTAAACATGAAATATTATAGAAATTTTGGGATTTTGGGAGTAAATCTAGAAATGAAAATCTTGGATTTTTACTACGAAATTGGACATAAAATTAGGAATAAATTGTATATTTGAGTTCGTGCTGTAATGTTTATCTTCAAAAAAAATTGGAATCCGGGTACGTGGGCCCGAGGGTTGACTTTTTGAGCGGAGTTATGAATTATTATAAATTGATTAATTAAGATTCTTTGGGTATATTTTGATTGGTTTGCACGTTGTTTGACTAGTTTCGAATCATTTGGCATTGGTTGAAGAGTTAGAGAGGCATTGGATCCGGTTATCACAATTCGGAGCAAGGTAAGTCTCATGTCTAACCTTGTGAGGGGAAAACTATCCCGTAGGTATTAAACAATTATGTGCTACTAGTTGTGGGTGCAACATACGCACGAGGTGACGAGAGGCTGTACGTATCTAGAAGCATGTTTATGTCCCGGTAGACATAGGTCTTTATCATGTAATATTTGTATTTGAACCCAATTTGTTAGTTTAATTACTTGAATTTATAATAAAAATTGATTTGGGATTATGTTAGACTGAGCTTCACCACCTTGAGTTGTTTGGCGAGATATTTGATAGTTGTTAAAAGTCTTGTTTAATTTATGATCCTGTTTTTGTGTTGCAAACACGTGGCACATCTATAGTTCGCGTCGATCGACCCTCGCAGTGTACACACTATCCTGGATTGGGTCGTATGACCTCGCCATAACTCGTGCGTAATACCGCTACGAGTCTGAATATTCATGAGATTCTCCTTTTGATTGAGATCTGGCTTACATGATATGCCTTGTTTGTTTGAGATAGCGCTTCATATTCCTTACCCGTTTTAGGTAACCTTGGATTCTTCTATTTATTGAGATAGTACATGAGATTTGAGAAATTTATGTTATCATCAGGTTGGAGGATTATGTTAGTTACAGTTCATACCTCATTATTATTGTTGGGTTTCATATTTGTTTATAATTTATCATATTGATTTATCGGACTACTGGTAAGTGTCGATGTCGACCCCTTGTCACTACTTCTTCGGGGTTAGGCTAGATACTTACTGGGTACGTGTTGATTTACGTACTCATGCTACACTTCTGCACTGATTGTGTAGGCATATTTGGTAGTCATCCAAGAGCATATGCGCAGTTTCTGAGGATGCTTTGTGGTAAGTTGCTCCTTATGTTACGATCCGCAGTACATGGAGTCCCCGTCTTATCCGTTATTTGTATTTTATCTATTTTCTATTTCAGACAGTCGTGTAACAGTACTGTGTATTTCAGTAGATGTTTATGCACGTGTGACACCGGATTTTGAGATACTCTAGTAGGGTTTTATGGTTTGGCTTAATATTATCGTCTTTTTATTTTATATCTTACTAAAATTGTATGTACCCATAATTTTTAACGCATTAGTTTCTTTATTTCATAAATTTATGATTTTGAAAGTAATAAAATAAATAATTAATTTGATTATTCACCATTGTCTTGCCTAACTACGACGTTGGGCGCCATCACGGCCTATAATTGGTTTTGGGTCGTGACATCCATATTTGTTTCGGGACTAATATAAGGTAAATTTCTGGACGAAATTATTTTAAGGGGGAGAGAGTTGTAACACCCCAAATGTCTTTAAACTAATATTTGAATTCTCAATTGACCATATTTATAATGAGGATTAGATTTTACTTCGCACTTCCTAAACGTGAATTTGACGATATATGAAAATTACCTACTTTAGATTGTGTTAATATTCAAGATGATTGAACGTCAAAAAGGTAATATCTTCACCCTCTAATTGATTATAGCTTTGGATTAATGATTATAGACTCTAAGTTTACGAGATATGAGTTGATGAATTTGATAGAAAAGCATGAACGGTTAAATACTTGGGTTGTTGATTATTGATTAAGGATATCGTTTATCTTATGGATGATAAAGAATACTATTGATTATAGCAATTTGAGATTTTAGAATTTATCTAGGAGCCAGAGAATGAGTTTTTGGTGAAGAAACATCATTAGTTTTAGCTATGAAGTTTTATACCCACCAAGTATTTGATAAAATGCCTAAGTGACCAAAACATAACTATGTTTTAAGTGAACCAATATGTTCTGGAAATCTATTGCATAGTAATACAACTTCTTTTAGATCTCCAAAATATAGTTTTGCTTGTATTTACCCAAAAATGGGTGATGAAGTGTAGGGCAGGTGCTTCGCAGATTTTCTGTTTTACAAACTTTTCATGTACTATTGTTAGTATTTTGAGCATAATGATTCAAGGCTCCCTGGAATCCTAAGACATATATCTACAACTCTCATGAAGAACACAAAATCTAGTATTTCCGTTTAGCTCCTCAAAACGGAGTCAAAATACAAGACAGTGGTACTGTCCAGAATTTTTGCTTTGACGATTTAGGGTGATTATTACCGATATCATGTTTAGTTTGACATACTGAAATCACTGAGCTTAAATCGGTATTTGTTTGTGTATTTAAGGTATATATATATATATATATATAAGCTAAGGAAATTGTTTGAGAAAGTTGCAATTTTGTTTGGTCCATGGCATAGAAAACCCGAACTCCTCAAGTTGTGGTAGAATCTGTTATGTGGTAAAACACCAAGGTTTGTGTATTAACTTGAAGTTGTACTCTTTTTACTTGCTGGAATGTTTTGAAATAACTTGAGCTTTTGTTTCCCTTGTCTTCAATTTATATCGTTGTATTCGTGTTGATCAAGTATTGCAAGATATTGGCTAACTCGCCCACTTGTACAGATTACTTGATCATTTTGCATCCTTGTTGAGACTTTGTCCTTCTTGTGGCAGTGACTTTGCCACTCATCTCAGCATGCTTCTTGATTCGGATCTTTTTCTATTTTGGCTTTGTATTTGTAGTTCGTCTTAAATTATAAAACTTTTTCGTGTTAAGTATGAACTAGAAAGCTATTTTTAATATGATTCTTGATTCTCTTGACTATTGGGTTTCGACCCAACTTGATTTGGGACTTCGGTCCATCTTGATATCTGATTATTCTTAGTGTGATGTCATTACGTACATATTGGACGTAACTTGATATTTGGCAAACTCTCTTGAATTGATTTTATAAGCTTTCTTGACACTTGAGCTATAAATATTCATATTCATATTTGGAAATACTTGAAGGTTTGAAATTTGATACTTTTGATATATTTATCTTCTTGATTTATCTTTATGTCTTATTTTATATACCTTTGACATCGAATGGAATTGGAGAACTTAATGGCTCCAAGCTCAAAGTTTGTACGCCACTAAGATTTATGCTTAGTGATAGTTGTTTTCTATCATAGGTAATGTACAGGATAAAATTTTAAGATGACCATTTGAAGTAGGCCTTTTGGGAATTTTGTGGAGATCACATTTGCATATGCATCTAGGTTTTGTATAGTTTTGGGACTTGTACATGATCTATATGTCACATTTATGTATGTAATTTTGGAGGCTTGTTGGATCCCAAGACCATAAGCTTGTCATTTGAATTTGACTTGTTTTGCCGTTTTAGGGTGTGTTAATAATCCAAGTCTTGTAATATGCTAAATTTAGAAGAATAGAATTCATGTACAATATGAACATGTAGTGATGTTGAACGAAAAGTATAATTTCGTTAGGAAGTTGCTTTAACATGTTGGTTATTTAAAAATGGTTGTATCACATTATCTTGATCTTTTAATATTGTATTTCATTTAAGAAATTTTACGAAGTGTATTTTCAAAAACAAAAATATAGCACTTTGAAACCTTTCTCGCATGGCCTATTTTCACTACTAAATATTATTGTCAATGTATTTTTAAATTAATCTCTTCTGAACATTGTAAGTATTAAATTAGCTTTTGTCTCATAAGTGGCATTCTCTCAAGGGGTTTCTACACCACCCGTACCTACCACCCCACTCATCCTTGTGCCCCATCAACCCCACCACCTATACCACCACTCAACCCCCTCTCCGACCTCCACCCCAGCCCAACACCCAATGTTTTCTGGGAAAATATTTTACCAAACACATTTTTCGTTAGGAGTAGATATCGGTCGGTTCGATTCGATTATGAATAATATCGGTTTGGCATTATCGGTTATCGATTTATAAATATGGTAAATAAATAATCGAACCAATAAAATATTGTTTATTGGATATCGATAATCGTTTATTGATTATTATCGATTTGGTTATCGATTTGGCCGATAAGATAATTCAATCTAGAGGGAGAAGCATAGTGTAGGGGTGGACATCGGTCAGTTCAGTTATGAATATTATCGGTTTGGCATATCGGTTAATAGTTTATAAATATACAAAACCGAAAACTGAACTGATAAGATAACGGGTATTGGTTAGTCGGTTATCGATCCTTATCGGTTCGGTTATCGGTTTACCCGTTAAGAATCAAAAATATCAAAAACATTTATGTTTTTATTATAGAAATCGTGATCATACTGTTAAGAGAAAGGAACTGAATTTTTGCTCTTAAGAAAAGAGGGATTAAATTTCAACTTTAGAAAAGAAAACTTTCTTTACATTTGAAAATTCCAATGAATGATCTCAATTTTCAAAGTTATAAATATCACGACCCAAAATCCAACTAATCGTGATGACACCTAACCCAACCCGCTAGGTAAGCCAATTATCAACTATCCAATTCCAATAAAATTTAATAAGGCAATTAATTAAAAGAAAATATATGAAACTAATACATTTTTCCAAGAACTGGTAGTACAAATCATGAGCTTCTAAGAATAGAATTTACAAAGCTGAAATGAAATAAATACATCGTCTGTTTGAAAAGTACATAAATAGAGTTTTATAGATCTAAAGCTACCACGAACAAGGGGTAGCTACAACCGGGACGCAGGTACATCTTCAAACTAGATTCCATCGAACACAGCAATATTACCAACCAACATCTGCACGCAAGGTGCAGAAGTGTAGTATGAGTACAAGTGACCCCATGTACTCAGTAAGTAACAAACCTAACCTTAGGTTGAAAGTAGTGACGAGCTAACACAAGGTCGGGTCTAATACCAATATCCCACAACAGTTCATAATAGCATAATACAAGTAATAAAAGATGTATCTCAGAAGTAAAATGCTCAGCTCGTTCACAGTTCTAGAAAATAGTCATGTTTTTCAAGTATCTTAGTGAAAACCCAAATCTTTTACCAAAAATGCCAAAAATACGAGTAAGTTTGAAAACTGTAATTTTTTCAAATATCCTTTCCACAATAAATAAGATGTTTCATTTTCTTTCTAAATAGCAAGTGTGAAATACCTCTCTATGCCCGCATGTCAATGTGTGTAAAAAGTCATGAATGATGTGATACCGTACAGCATGAGGAAAAATGCACCTCTATGCATGTATGTCATATGTGCATGCCAATGCCATGTATCTCAGAGATGAATCATGTACTCACACTCTCAGAGTACTCAATCTCACTGTCTCACACTTTTCACTCATCATGCTCAACCACTCGGTACTGTATATGGCCCATACAGCCCAGGGAAGATCCCACCCAAAATATATACATCATTGACCATCAGTCACTCAGTACCGAGGAAGGCCAATCCGGCCCCATGGAGAAGATCCATCTCCAGGTATATAAATGCTTCGAACAAGATCCACGTCTAGGGAAGATCCATCCCTCCATATAATCAACCGCGCTCACTGGGGTGTATACAGACTCCGGAGGGGCTCCTACAACCCAAGCGCTATCATAAGCCAGATCCAGGCATAAATCAATATAGCATGTTGCGGCGCGCAGCCGATCCCATAACTGTCACTAATAATCAGACTCTCGGCCTCACTCAATCATCAATCTCTCCAGTCTCACTCACGAGCTCACAATGTCATGAAACTAGCCCAACAACAATGATATGATGTATCAATAAATAACAACTGAGACTGAGATATGATATGAATGCATGCATATGACTGAGTACGAAATATCAATAAAATCAGTGAGATGACAGCAAGAAACGACCACTATGGGTCCCAACAGTATCGGCATAAAGCCTAAACATGATATCTAGATTGATTGACAGCTCAATTACTTTATCACATGGTGAAAATACGGATATCAACAAAATAGGGCCACTGTACAGTGCCATGGAAACAACGGAGTCCCAATTCACATGGTGCACGCCCACACGCCCGTCACCTAGCATGTGCGTCACCTCAATACAAATCACATAATACGTATTACGGGGTTTCATACCCTCAACACTAAGTTTAGTATATCAAACAATGCTAAAGGAACCAATCCCGATCGAAAAGGATCAAATCTTGAATCAAAAAGCCCAAAACCGACCAAAAGCCCAACCCGGGCCCGCACCTCAAAATCCGACAAAATTTATAAAAATCCAACAACCCATTCAATTACGAGTCCAACCATACTAGTTTCACTCAAATCCGACTCCAATTCGATATTCAAAACTCAAATATTCATATTATGAAACTTTAGGTCAAAACCCTCAATTTCCTCTTTAAAATTCACAATCCAATTACCAAAAACGAAGGTAGATTCGTGATATAAGATCAAAAATGAGTAGAGAACACTTACCCCAAGTTGTTTGGAAAATCTCCTCTCCAAAGTCGCCCAATCCGAGCTCCAAAATCCGAAAATGAAGATAGAAACCAAAGACCTCGAATTATAAGTTCTGCCTAGCGATTTCTGCATTTGCGGACAATTCGTCACACCTGCGACCACCGCTTTTGCGTAAAAACATCGCATCTACGAAAAATGGCCTTGCTCAGCAACCCCCGCACCTGTGGTATCAAACTCTGCATCTGCGAAGACACTCGCACCTGCGCTTCCACTCGACGCACATGTGCATCCGCACCTGCGCCCTTTTCTGCGCTTCTGCGAGCCTCCTCATCTAGCTCTTATCTCGCATCTGTAACGACTTTGTCACTTCTGCGGCCATCGCACCTGTGAAAACCAATCGCAGGTGCGATTATACCAAAACCAGCAGCCTTCAGCAATGCAACATAAACTGAAAATGATCTTAGCATCATCCAAAACTCATCCGAGCCACTTGGGACCCTGTCCAAATATACTAACAAGTTCCATAACGCAATACGGACCTACTCAAGGCCTCAAAACACACATAATAACATAAAAACGACGAATCACATCTCAAATTGAAATCTATGAACTTCGAACTTTCAAATTCAATAACTCGTGCCGAAACATAGCAAACCAATCCGGAATGACTTCACATTTTGCACAAAAGTCACATTCGACATTACGGACTTGCTCCAACTTCCGAAATCGGAATCCGACCCCGATATCAAAACGTTCACTCCCGGTCAAACTTTCCAAAATTCAACTTTTACCATTTTAAGCCAAATTTAACCACGAACCTCCAAATCACAATTCGGACGCGCTCCTAAGTCTAGAATCACCCAACGGAGCTAACGGAATCATCAAAATTCCAATCCGAGGTCAAATGCTAAAAAGTCAAACTTGGTCAACTCTTTCGAATTTAAAGCTCCCTAGTTGAGAATCATTCTTCCAAATCAGTCCCGAATAACCTGAAAACCAAAACCGACAATTCACAAATGTCATATACTTCCTATGGAGCTACTCATTCACTCAAACAACCAAGCAAAGTGCAATTGCTCAAAACGATCGGTCGGGTCGTTACATCCTCCCCCACTTAAACATACGTTCGTCCTCGAACGTGCTCAGAGTTGTTCCAAAAGCCATCAACTCGCTGTATAATCTCATTATGCACATACCCGGGGGTGATCCCAGGTCACCCTATTCCATATAGGCCCGACAACACAACATAACTGAAGATCATTACTCCAACCTTAGCCTATAAGCCTTAGAATTCAATTTCCAACATCAGGAATTTCTATAAGGTCTGAATCTCACATCTACACACTGTATAAGTCTGAACAAGTTGTAACCATAATCCAAGATGTAACCACATGATATACTGCATAACTCAAATACTCATAGCAATAATTGCTAATCACAGTAGCTGCTCAAAACCACCCAATATCGGTAATAAACATCATGTCAAACAAAACCTCGTTCTAAAACCTCCGTACACTGCCGATGATGAAAGAAACATGCAGAACTCATAACCATTCATCAGATCAACCAGTCATGGAATTCCCTCTCATTCGACAAGAACTATGGCCAGTTCTAAGCCGACTTTCGATATTATCCTTCCAAACATGTTGTAATCAATTCTGATAATATCCATTCTAGGTCCAATGATCTCATCTCATCCAACACGACCAATCTAGTGACATGCCACATCAATACAATCTAAAGCCATAACCCGTGCAATCCGTGAACCAATAAGCAACATTCCAAATATACTCAAATCATGGAAAACTGACTCAGACGGGAGAACTGTCCCGCAAGCTCAACAAGTACCACTACAACGCAATGCTAAGAACCTATCACACACCGTAAAACCAAAATACACGAATCTAACACAAGGGATCATATCTCAACATAACTCTGCTGCAATGCGTGACCCCATCTAAACACTAGTCCATATGAAATACCTCAGCCATCATGCTCAAAATCAATAACCACGCGAAATTCAGCATCAAGTACCCAAAGTGCATTACTGTAACCCAGGAGAGCAAATAACACAATACCACAATCCGGAAAGAACATAGACAACACGCAAGCACTCACGCAATACTCAAATACTCATCTCGCTCAAATTCCGCTATAAATCCCAAATAGAACCACACCGTGTGTGCATATAACCCATGAATTGCAACCCCTCGTAGCATAGAAGAGTAACTCACAGATCATTTCAGAACACGAATAAGTTGAACAACAACCGAATGGCACATCTCTCAACAATAGCAGTACGGAGCCAACCAATCAGACTCGATGTAGAATACCCATCCTAGCTGGGCCTACTAATGGGCCCCCAAATCGACTTTGGTCACCCACCAATAGATAAATAACCCTTCGAAGGTTCACGATGATTGAATCATAACACATACTATCATCTGGCTAGCTTCGGCCACGACTTCACAGTCTGCAACCATGAAATAATTTGTTCCTGAGAACTCCTAGTCTCTAACTCCATAGGACACACGAATCAACATATTTGATCCCAACTCCACCGCCCGAATGTCTAACACATCTCTCATACACGATCATCCCACAAGGAATACTTCTAAAATTCTTTCGTGCCACATGGCAAAATTTGAATATCAGTAGTCGATCAACCAGGAGAGTGACGCAATACCAGTGAAGTATCCATAAATCAAAACACATTGCCCCTTCTGAAATGTATACTCTTATCAGGCCATACCGATTAGTAATATCATTTACCTATTCATCTGCAACTGTCCATGCTGCCTACGAATTTATGTCCTTCCTTTCAAAACTGAACTGTGACCTTGCACATGCAAATATCAATCCCACACAACATACCGCATCTAACATGCCATCTTGTGAAGAGTACAAGAATCTCATAATCAACTCTGAATCACAAGCAGAATACATACCCGATCAGTCAGAAACCTTCCACTTGATCTCATCCCAGAGAAAATCCCAATACGCAATATATTCCTCACGCCGGTAAGAAATATACTCCTCGAACCGTGGTAAAAACCATTCAGAACTCTTCGAAGTCCATTTGCACATAACCAAGCTATTCGAACCGAATCTTTCTAACTCAACCCAGCCACGCAGGTCGCCAAAACCCAAGAGCATTGCCACGAAACACCTATGGAGACTAGCCACATCATAAGTACCCAAAGAACCGATTATATCCATTACTGTGCTGATCCAACCTACTACCACGCTGTCATATTTCTCTAAGTCCCTTCCAAATTGCCTTCAAATGATACTTCTCCTTGCTGGAACACCACGATCCTAAACCAAAATTCACCACACAAGAGACCCTAGTATAAAACCACACCGCCCTAAGGGCCATAAGCCACTGACTTCTCTCTTAAGCACCCCAAGGCACCACAACCGAGACACCCACTCTAAAGAGACCTTATGTGAACCTAAAATTGTTTCATTCACCTTCTTGATACTGAAATGCACAATCTCGACACCATCCAATGCAACTCCTAGTTTCTAGCCATATACAAATCTTGAAAATTCCAAATCGCTACATATAAATATTGAATCCATTAGAACCATTCTCGAGAGTCATCCACTCTACTCAAATCTCAATTAAACCGACCAAACGGACCAAATGACATGTGTCCCAATAGCACACCAACACCCAAGAGAGTAAAGAGTAACCCATACTCCTAAGCAACCGAGCAAATTCCTACTCCATGTACACTACATCCTTAGCGAATAACTACTCAATTATTTTATGATTCTCATATACCCATAGAGTGTAATATAACCTGTATCCAGAAATTCCTTTACCCGAGTCATCCTCGATCTCGACCTCTGCAAGTTATAACTGATTCACCAGTATACCCCGAACTGAAACCAATACAACACATAACCGTGCAATCAACTCGTCGATAGCAGACTCCCCAACTTGGCTCAAAGCCATGGAATAAAACATCTGACTACTTACAATAACCATACCCCATTACTATCATAATACCACAGTGAGATTCTATAAATCCTTCATCCGCTCATGCAACGCAAACCATCTAGTACCTCAAATCATCTGCAAATCTCGCGTTCATCCTCGTGATGGTTAAGCCAACTTCCACAGGCGATCCAAACTCAAATTGCAATATATATCATTCACCGGTAAAAGAGAACTCTCTACAAAACATCTTAGGGATCACACAACCTCAGGACACCTCGTAGGGGATAACCCACCTGCTTTGCCTCAAACTGACATCTCTCTACACCCTTCCACAGTCAAGACTACTACACAATCACTTAATCTTCTCGATTATGATCTCATCAACAAGACATGAGAATCTACTTCACTCCACAACTAAACAACATGAGAGATCCCTCAATACACCCATAACTCGAGACCATACGCCAAATCAAGACAGAAATCAGACACCCCATAGTCCTTTCTACATCACAAGTAAACTCTTCTCATCACATCCGAACAATCTGAACACTTCCCACAGTCACATCATACTCACCACATAGTCATCCAATCATAAATTCCACTAACAAGGACACCACCGGACATATAAGTCCCAAAAGCACGTGCTCACATAATCGAAATCTTCATGCTCAAGCTACAATCAAAACCAGGCCTCAAGTCCTCCAGATTGGCCCATCATCAGCACGCCAAAATCACATATCGCACCTCAACCATGGAATCACAAGTCGTCGATGCACAGCTGATACCGAGTGCTCATTTGCGCATACGAATCTGTGGAAGAAATTCAAAGAGTTACGCTTCAAGATGAATCAATGTCGCACGATAAGGAAAGAAAGATGGGAAGTATATCCTAAATGTCCTGTAGCCTCTCGAAGATAGGTATGGACGTCATCATACCGGTCCGCAAGACTCTACTAGACACTTGCTCATGACTTGTAGAACCTATGAACCTAGAGCTCTGATACCACCTTGTCACGACCCAAAATCCAACTAGTCATGATGGCACCTAACCCAACCTGCTAGGTAAGACAATTATCAACTATCCAATTCCAATAAAATTTAATAAGGCAATTAACTAAAAGAAAATATATGAAACTAATACATTTCCCCAAGAACTGGTAGTACAAATCATGAGCTTCTAAGAATAGAATTTATAAAGCTGAAATGAAATAAATACATCGCCTGTTTGAAAAGTACATAAATAGAGTTTTGTAGATCTAAAGCTACCACGAACAAGGGGCAGCTACAACTGGGATGCAGGTACATCTTCAATATAGCTCTCATCGAACACAGCAACATCAGCAACCAACATCTGCACGCAAGGTACAGAAGTGTAGTATGAGTATAACCGACCTCATGTACTCAGTAAGTAACAAACCTAACCTTAGGTTGAAAGTAGTGACGAGCTAACACAAGGTCGGGTCTAATACTAATATCCCTCAACAATTCATAACAGCATAATACAAGTAATAAAAGATGTATCTCAGAAGTAAAATGCTCAGCCCGTTCACAGTTCCAGAAAATAGTCATGTTTTTCAAGTATCTTAGTGAAAACCCAAATCTTTTACCAAAAATGCCAAAAATACGAGTAAGTTTGAAAACTGTAATTTTTTCAAATATTCTTTCCACAATAAATAACATGTTTCATTTTCTTTCCAAATAGCAAGTGTGAAATACCTCTCTATGTTCGCATGTCAATGTGTGTAAAAAGTCATGAATGACGTGATACCGTATAGCATGAAGAAAAATGCATCTCTATGCGTGTATGTCAGGTGTGCATGCCAATTCCATGTATCTCAGAGATGAATCATGTACTCACACTCTCAGAGTACTCAATCTCATTGTCTCACACTTTTTACTCATCATGCTCAACCACTCGGTACTGTATATGGCCCAGGGAAGATCCATCCCGGAATATATATATTACTGACCATCAGTCACTCAGTACCGAGGAAGGCCGATCCGGCCCCATGGAAAAGATCCATCTCCAGGTATATAAATGCTTCGGACAAGATCCATGTCGAGGGAAGATCCATCCCTTCATATAATCAACCGCGCCCACTGGGGGTATGTACAGACTCCGAAGGGGCTCCTACAGCCCAAGCGCTACCATAAGCTAGATCCAGGCATAAATCAATATAGCATGATGTGGCATGCAACCCGATCCCATAACCGTCACTCATAATCAGGCTCTCGGCCTCACTCAGTCATCAATCTCTCCAGTCTCACTCACGGGCTCACAATGTCATAAAACTAGCGTGACAACAATAATATGATGTATCAATAAATAACAATTGAGACTGAGATATGATATGAATGCATGCATATGACTGAGTACGAAATATCAATAAAATTAGTAAGATGACAGCAAGAAACGACCACTATGGGTCCCAACAGTATCGGCATAAAGCCTAAACATGATATCTAGCATGATTGACAACTTAATTACTTTATCACATGGTGAAAATATGGATATCAACAAAATAGGGCCATTGTACAGTTCCATGGAAACAACGGAGTCCCAATTCACATGGTGCACGCCCACACGCCTGTCACCTAGCATGTGCGTCACCTCAATACCAATCACATAACACGTATTACGGGGTTTCATACCCTAAACACTAAGTTTAGAAAAGTTACTTAACTCGAACAAGCCAATTCCAATACCGAGCAAGCCAAGTGATGCTCCAAAATGCCATCCAACGCGTTCCGACCTCCAAACGGCTCGAAACTAACAAAAAACAATTCAAGTACATCAAACAATGCTAAAGGAACCAATCCCGATCGAAAAAGGTCAAATCTTGAATCAAAAGCCTAAAATCGGCCAAAAGCCCAACTCGGGCCCACACCTCGAAACGTGAGAAAATTTATAAAATCCAATAACCCATTCAATTACGAGTCCAACCATACTAGTTTTACTCAAATCCGACTCAAATTCGATATTCAAAACTCAAAAATTCATATTATGAAACTTTAGGTCAAAACCCCCAATTTCCTCTTTAAAATTCACAATCCAATTACCAAAAACGAAGGTAGATTCATGATATAAGATCAAAAATGAGTAGAGAACACTTATCCCAAGTTGTGTGGAAAATCTCCTCTCCAAAGTCGCCCAATCCGAGCTCCAAAATCTGAAATGAAGATAGAAACCAAAGACCTCGAATTATAGGTTCTGCTCAGCGATTTCCGCATTTGCGGACAACTCGTCGCACCTGCGACAACCGTTGAAAAACAACGCATCTGCAAAAAATGGCCTTGCCCAGCACCCCCCGCACCTGCGGTATCAAACTTTGCATCTGCGACGACACTCGCACCTGCGCTTCCACTCGACGCACCTGCGCATCCGCACCTGCGCCCTTTTCTCCGCTTCTGCGGGCCTCCTCATCCAGCTCTCATCTCGCATCTGCGACGCCTTTGTTGTTTTTGCGGCCATCGCACCTGCACAAACCAACCGCATGTGCGATTATACCAGAATCAGCAGCCTTCAACAATGCAACATGAAGTGAAAATGATCTGAACCTCATCCAAAACTCATCTGAGTCACTCGGGACACCGTCCGATGATACCAACAAGTTTCAAAACTACTCGAGGCCTCAAAATATCATACATAACAACAAAAAACGGCGAATCACACCTCAAATTGAATTCTATGAATTTCGAACTTTTAAATTCAATAACTCGTGCCGAAACATAGCAAATCAATCCGAAATGACTTCGAATTTTGCACACAAGTCACATTCGACATTACGGACCTTTTCCAACTTTCGGAATCGGAATTCGACCCTGATATCAAAAAGTCTACTCCGATCAAGCTTTCTAAAATTTCAACTTTCGCCATTTCGAGCCAAATTCAACCACGAACCTACAAATCACAATCCGAACGTGCTCCTAAGTCCAAAATCATCCAACAGAGCTAACAAAACCATCAAAATTCCAATCCGAGGTCAAATGCTAAAAAGTTAAACTTGGTCAACTCTTTCGAATTTAAAGCTCCCTAGTTGAGAATCATTCTTCCAAACCAGTCCCGAATAACCTGAAAACTAAAACTGACGATTCACACAAGTCAAAATACCTCATACGGAGCTACTCACTCCCGTAAACTACCGAGCGAAGTGCAAATGCTCAAAACGACTGGTCGGGTCGTTACAATGAATTAATAGGAGTAAGGAATAAGACATTCAACAATCTAATCTTACTAATCATCTCACTGCGAACTGACATAATTCACAGAAAAATAATAAAATTCTAATCTTGTAAATACTAAAGGATCAGTGCAACAAAAGAATCAAATAGAAAAACCAAAAATCTGAACAACTAATTCTTTAAAGTTTAGAACTAAAATTCTTAACTAAAGAATTAAGATAAGAAATTCAGAAAAGTTTAAAACTTACTTTATGGATTAAGATATGAAGATGAAGAGTAACTACCAAGAGAATGGAGAGAATGAGAGAATGAAACCATAAGGTGGCTTTAAATACTTAGTGGATAATTTTGTTAAAGCTTATTGGACTATCGGTTAAACCGTTAATAGAATTGGGCAAACCGAGACCCGAACCGATAATCCAATAATCAAATAACATTAAACCGTTAACGAACTATTTACCCAATAACCCGATATCGATAACCCAATAGCATTTTATCGGTTATACCTAGTGGCTGAGCGACATGCACCAAAGGGATGTCAACCGACACCCCTTCGCCAAAAAATTACATTGTATAGCTCGGTAATATTTTTTAAAATATGTATATATACTATATAATGACACCCCTTGAATTCTTGGTGAGTTATTTTTTTATATTTTGACTCCCCTTAATGAAAATTCCGGCTCCGTCACTAGTTATACCCGATGTATGCCCAGCCCCGCGTAGTGTGTGCGCTATTAAAAACAAAACAGTTTGTGATCCTTAATCAATTATCAGTTAGTGAAAACGGCACATCTTTAAGAGGCATATGGAATTTTGATAAAATCAACAAATGAAAGAGAACCAGCCAGAAAGATAGAAGAGTAAATAGCAATGCAGAATACAGTAACAACAATATTTTTTCATCTTATTCATTTTAGCAATGCACAAATAGTAGCAGCAATATTCAACAATTGTGCATTGCTGAAAAGAATTAATAGCAACTGAAAAGAAACACAATTATTATTCTCTAATAATATTTCAACGCACAACAGCTGAAAAGAAATAATAGCAATGCACGATAGTATTAATAGCAGCAATATTCAAGCTAAACACACAAAAGAAACGCAATAAAAAAACTAAAAATATGAACAATTAATTTTTTAAAATTTAAAACTGAAAATCTGAACCGAAAAATCAAATGAGTAATTCAGAAAAGTTTAAAACTTAATCGAAGGAGTAAGGTCAGAAGATGACAAGTGACGGCCGAGAGAATTAAGAGAATGAAGTCCTAAATTGACTTTATATACTTAAAGGTAAAATTATAATTTTGATAAAGCTTATTGAAATTGAATAAATCGAAACACGAACCGATAACCCAATAATCAAATAATACTAAATGCTACTGAACTATTAACCCAATAACCCAATAACCCAATAAAAATAACCCAATAGCATTTTTTACTTCGGGCTATCGGTGTTACCCTTCATATATGCGGAGCCCTACCCTTCATCTTCTAGAATTTTCTCACCCATTACTGTCATTACTTTAGTTTCATTATACTCTTCGCACTTGGAATCAGTTTTATTATATTCCTTATTAATTTCTATAGTAAAAAAAAAATTATTCACTTTTTCTTAATTTTGTTTTCTTAAAAAAAGATTATACTTCCGCTGTCCCAAATGATTATTCTAGCATTGAACCGCTAAATAAATCTCAATTTATTTGTAATTTTCCCAAAATTAAGCTTCTACAATTTCTTAGAAAATGGCCAAATGACATGAGCACCCAGACAAACTTGATAAAAGATGTTTAAAATGAACGCAAAACTGAATTTTTTTCGTAAAAAATAGAAAATAGAAATAAAAATAAGACATCGAGCTCTATCGCATAATATGGAGAAGATTATCTATATCTGGTACATTGAGCTCTATCGCACGATATGGAGTATCAAATAAGTGTGAAATTCCTAAATGTCCAAGTAGCCTCCTCATTATAGATGTGGTCGACAACACACCGATAAGAAGGACTCTACTAGACACGGCTCCGAGACATCCTAGGACACTTTAAAACCTTAGACTCTAATACCAAGTTTGTCATGTCCCAAACTCGGGCAGCGCGACCGGCGCTCAACCGAGAGAACCCGGCCGAGCAAGCCTGTTAGATTTTCTTCTACCCAAACTCATCCATGAATAAATAGGAGATGTACTCCATTAATCAAACACTGAAAAGATTTTATTAACAAGTTCCATTTTATTACCATTAGCAGCTTTGTTCATAATTTTTAAAATATTACGAGTTTATAGAATTAATTAAAAAAAACATGATTTCCAAATACCAAAATTTCTAGTTCAATTTCCAACATCAACCACAACCCACAACCTGTCTACGGGTCCTCTAAGTACAATAGAAGAGTAATATGAAAATGCCGGCAACAAGGCCCCGGCTATACCTCAAAACACAGTACATGAGAAATAAAAGATACATGACCCTGAAATGAAGTGGGGCTCACCAAATCAGCTAAAAAGAGTGTATTGTTATCAATGTCGCCTGTTGTAGAACCACCTGCATCCATTAAAGATGCAGCGCCCCCGGCAAAAGGGACATTAGTACTATCGAATAGCACTAGTATGAATAGCTAAGAGTCCTCTTTCAAAATAGAATGCCCATATAAGAAAATGCAACACATAGAAACAGCAAGTCACAGTCAACAATATCCAAATGTCCAGTTAAAACATAATAATTTTTAAAATACGAACTTCATATATAATTTTTGGTTGGGAGATCATTAGCACCGATATACCACCATCTTTGTTAGCAAGGAGTCCGATCACGCCCGATCGGCTAGGCCATCTCCCCACGGACAATGTGGTTTGACAGGTGATGCGAAAGAAAGTTGTTACCAAGAGTAGTACTACCATGTGCGCAACATGGCGTCCGATCTCCACCCGATCAACTAGGCCTTCTTCCCACATATGTCATGTGGGTTGACTTTTTCAGTCCACAATTGTTACCAGTTTCATCCCAATTAAGGAGAATAATATCACAATCCACCCCTACACCGGCACGTGTAGTTTCAGGTGTGGGCCTTATGACCCACCCTTCCTCGGCTTTGCTAGTGATGCTCCCAAAAATATATTTTTTTATTTGATTTACACACAAAGGTAACATAAATACAATTGTACTCACCTCAACATCTTTCACATTGTATAAGTTCTTATTAGTATTTCCAGACACTCACAACAATAATATTTTCTTGGCTCATTTGGCCATTCACAAGATTCTTTATTTCTGGCACGATGACCATATTTCATATTTCACACTTTCACCCCTTTCAATTTCAAAAATCACTATCAAATATCAACATATAGAATATTTCAGCAATCATATAACTCAAATTTATTAGTAATGGAAACATTAAATACAAAAGGATCCTTCCCAAATAATAGGGCATACCGACCAGCAATATAAGCACACATCAAAATCATAAGCAATCAATACACCATTTATTCCTGTAATACTCCTTCCCAAAAATGACAATATACAATTTCAACACCTGAGTATGTAAGAACTCGAATCACACTGGATATATTTGTAAAGTAAAGCATTAGTTAAAGCAGCCACTTATCGGCATGAATTGAGTACAAAAGCTTTTAGGCAATTTTATTTTCAAAATCATTTTTAAACAATTGAGTCGAGGCTCATTTCATATTCTTTATCGCATTCTCTCAAATCATTTGCACTAATAGCCGTAATTATATCTTAAATTCTTGGCACGTTAGCCACACACTATACCCCCAATTCAATTATTTTATTTCCAACCATCTTTATAGATTATCAACAATAAGGCATTTTCAATCAAGACTTTATGTACACATATGAGCAATTAAGAGTATTAAGAATATTGAGATTTTCTCATACAATTTGGCATACTAGCTTTCATTTGAAATACGATTCATAGCCATAATATTTTAATACGCAACCCATACTTTGAAACTCACAGAGACATTATGGAATTCGATTCTAAGAGAGAAAGTTTAGCCAACATACCTCAATTGAGATTCCTTACACTCTAAAATATTCCGAAAATGTTAGCAACTTCAATCTATTTTGAAAATATAACAAATTGAATCAAAATTAGGAGAATGATCATGGTTCTAGCTCATTTGAGCATTTTATCAAACACTATATGTGTATTAAGGTTTCAAGGTCCTGTTATGGAGGATTCCTTCATCCCACAACCCATTCTTCACCATTTTTAGCTCAACAATCTTCCTACACCCTTTGATAACACATGCATGTAAGATTGACAACTCTCATGCCCAAAATTATCTTGCTAATTACCCAATTCTAGACAAAATTCGAAATTGAGGGTTAGGGTGTAGAATCTTACCTCTAGGATGAAGACCTAGTGAGTTTTCCTTCTTAGTCTTCCAAAATTTGAGCAAGAATTGAAGAACAATAATTGAGGAACACCTTCTCACTCTAGGGCACTCTCTTTCACTCTAAAATGTCAGATTTTAGCTCAAAAATGGCCCAAAGCGTGTATTTAACGAAGTAGGGTCGAGTTTTAAAAAACCAAAAATGAAGCTCTGGAACAGGTTCTACGGTCGCATATGTGACCGCATAATGATTATGTGGTCCGCAAAATTTAGGTGCCAAAACTGGAAAGGAACTGGTCAGGTCTGCGGTCACTATGCGGCCCGCAGACCAATTTTGCGGTCGCATAATACACCGCAGAACGGTTCTACGGTTGCATAGTGCACCGCTGAACCCCCCTCCGAAAAATTCCAAAGCAGGATATGCGACAAGAGTTCGGCCCACGAAATGGTTATGCGGTCGCATAATGGGCCGCAAAAATGACATTAAAAATGGCCCAAAAGACTGCTCCACTCCGCGGCCATTCTGCGGTCCACAGAGTACTTCTGCGGTCGCAGAACGGACCGCAGAAATCCTACTTATGCCCAACATTTTCCTTCAACTTCCCAGCGCACTGTTCAATCCAAAAAGTCCGAATCGCGGTGAGCTTGCGAGCCGCGAAGAATTTCTACTATTATTAACCTCTACACCTACTTCGGCATCACGGAATCCGGGTTTTTAGGAAAGTTTTTACCGGGCCTTACAAGCAGCTTGTAGTAGCACCTTACAAGCAGCTTACACAGCAGCTTGCAGTAGCACCTTACAAGCAGCTTACACAGCAACTTCCTTTCTTCTATAAATAGAGGAGATTTCTGTTCATTATGTACATTAGTTTGAAATTGAATAATATATCAGTTTCTCTCTATACTTGTCTTTACTTTACAGTCTTTATTTTATAATATGTTATCAGCACAAGACTCTGCCATCTCGAGCAAATACTTTGAAAGTATCAGAGGTACGAACGTTCTTTTTCTAAATAATGTCAAATCTTTCTAAACTTGAATTTGTAGCCCTAGATATATCGGGCAAAAGCTACATGTCTTGGGTGCTTGATGCTGAAATTCATCTTGATGCAATGGGTCTGGCAGACACCATCAAGGACAAAAATCAAGCATCAAACCAAGACCGTGACAAACCAATGATATTCCTATGCCATCACCTTGATGAAGGCCTGAAAATGGAATATCTAACTATTAAAAATCCAGTCATACTGTGAAATAATTCGAAAGATAGATATAACCATCTGATGTAACGACCCGGCCGGTCGTTTTGAGAGTTGTAGCCTCGTTCCCCCATTTACTGCTCATTTTATACTTTATAACTGCTATGTGACTTACCGGGGTAGGTGGTTCAGGTCCGGTGAGGCTTCGGAATGAATTGAGACACTTAGTCTCAAGGATGAAAACTTAAGTTGAAAAGGTTGACCGGATATAGACTTATGTGTAGACGACTCCGGAATAGAGTTTTAATGATTCCGTTAGCTCCATTGGGTGATTTTGGACTTAGGAGCATGTCCGGATTATGATTTGGGGGTCTATAGTTGAATTAGGCTTGAAATGGTAAAAGTTGGAAATTTGAAAGTTTGGTCGAGAGTGGACTTTGTGGTTACCAGGCTCGGATTGGATTTTTTGAGAGTTGGAATAGGTCTGTGGTGTCATTTGTGACTTGTGTGAAAAATTTGGGGTCAATCAAATGTGATTTGATGGGTTTCGGCATCGTTTGTAGAAGTTGGGATCCCTTAGTTTCAATAGGCTTGAATTGGGGTGCGATTCGTGTTTTTTATGTTGTTTGATGTGATTTGAGGGCTCGACTAAGTTCGTATTGTGTTTTAGGACTTGTTGGTATATTTGGTTGGGGTCCCGGAGGCCTCGGGTGGAGTTCGGATGGTTAACATATCAAGATTTAGAATTTAAAAGACTGCTGAAGTGCACAGGTCTGGTGCGATCGCACCTGCAAAGTTTTGACCGCGGGTGTAATCGCACCTGCTGAGTTTTAACCACAGGTGCAAACTCGCAGAAGTGATAAGGGAATCGCAGAAGCGGCCTGGAAAGAACTGGGTAGAGGTCGCAGGTGCAAGGTGATTTTCCACACCTGCGATGGCACAGATGCGGCTAGATTTACGCAGGTGCGGAGCTGGGATGACCTGGTGCAGGGTGAAGGTGCGAGGGGTAACCGCATCTGCGAACCCACAGGTGCGAGCAAGGCTCCGCAGATGCGGAGTTAGGGGCGAGGTCTGTTTCCGCAGAAACGGATGGTGGCCGCAGAAGCACCTCCGTAGGTGTGGGACCTGGAGCGCAGATTCGGGCCCTCTGGGTTTAAGTGATTTCCACATAAGCGGAGGATTTTACCACAAAAGCGGTTTTGTAGGTGCGAAAATCATGGGCAGTGTCTTATAAACGAGGGATCCGAGATTTTTCACCATTTTAAAACATTTCAAACTCGGGATTAGGCGATTTTGAGAGGGATTTTGAAGGCATTCTTGAGGTAAGTCACTTGTGGTTTATTTTTCCCAATAATTATATTTCCTCATTGATTTTCCTACCTAGATTGTGTGATTTTAAGGTGTAATTTGGGGGTTTGAGGATAGGAATTTAGAGAGTTTAAATTGGGGATTTGGGTGTCGATTTGGTGTTATATTTTTGGTAAATTTGGTATGGTTGGACTCGTAGTTGAATGGGCTTCCGGATTTTGTGACTTTTATCCGATTTCGAGACGTGGGCCCGGGGGGCCGGCTTTAGAGTGACTTTTTGACTTTTGATTAAGAACTTGGTATTTTCTTATGGAATTGATTCCTTTAGCTCGTGTTGATTGTGTCGAATTGCTTATGGCTAGATTCGAGACGTTAGGAGGCCGATTTGAGAGGCAAGGGCTTGCTAGCGGAGTGATTCGAGTTGCTTGAGGTAAGTATCGTATTTAAACTCGATTGAGGCACCAGTTGCCTGATTTGTTGTGATAGCCACGTGCTTTTGGGTGCGCACATGTGTGGGGATGATCCCATGTGCAGGGCACCGGGGTTGTATATTCATGTTTGGATTGTGGTTAGGCTCCTATAAGCCCATAAATGACTGTTAAGCTTCGAGCTTTGATATCTAGTATGTGATAACAGTTTATGTGATCTAATTGAGCCATGATAAGTCTGCTTAGAGGATTAATCCCTGAACGAACTTGATACATGTTTTGCATTGATGAAATTTTCGGATATAGCTACGATAGCACACTTTGCACATGCCTACACTTTAGCATGTTATTATACAAGTCCAGGGATAGGGGAATCTTATTTCATTCATTATATACCTGTACACTTGATTTATGGATTTTGTATGATATTTTGGACTGGGGCCTATGGCTATGCCAGGCGGATTACGTTATTGACACGTGAGTTGTTCGTACAGCACGTGAGTTGTCCGTACGGGTGTATATATTGATATTATTAGCACGTGAGTTATCCGTGCAGCACGGGAGTTGTCCGTGCGGATCCATATATTGATATTATTGACATATGAGTTGTCTGTGTTTCACGTGAGTTGTCCGTGCAGATTCTATTATTAGCACGCGAGTTATCCGTGCAGCACGTGAGTTGTCCGTGCAGTGTGTGAAACTTGTATTTTCTTGCTCATTTATCTGACTTACTTTTTTTCTCTCCCCTATATGTCATAATACTGTTGAGCAGGGCAGCGCAGAACCAGTGCACATGCACACACGGATATTCATATCACGAAGCCTTATGAGCTAGCTTTAAATCTCACCTCTTATTAATTAAAATGATGGAATTGTACTGATTTAACTAGTGACTTCAACAATTAAGCCTCTCTTACCTTGACTTTTTTATTTGCGATACTTATTGAGTTGGTTGCACTCACACTATACCCTGCATCTCATGTGTAGATTCAAGCATTTTCGGGCACGGCGGTCGTTGATCGTGGAGTCTACCTATTCGGAGATCATCTAGGTAGTTGCTTGGCGTCTGCAGACCTTGATCCTATTTTCCCTATCTTTTGGTTTTATTTATTTTGTCTTACTTTCCAGATAGTGTACCAGACTATGTTGTTATATATGTAGAATGCTCATATACTCCGTGACACCCCGATCTTTTGGGAGGATTTTGTATTGACTTTCGAGGTTCATATCTGGTACTTTGGGAAATTCCTAATTATTTAAACTTTCTTCTGCATATTTGAGTTTTAAAAATGTTGGTATGTGTGAGATGTCGGCTTGCCTAGTACTACGATAGGCGCCATCACGACAGGTCGAGATTTGGGTCGTGACAAGTTAGTATTAGAGCCTAGGTTACATATTTCTCACGAGTCATGAGCAGGTTTAGTAGAGTCTTGCTGATCGGTACGGAGACATCTGTACTTATCTTCGAGAGGCAGTCGAACCCTTAGGAAACTTCACATTCTTGTATTCTTGTCGTGTGAAATTGTTGATTCCGGTCACTAAATTTCTGTTGTTCTATTCTCTCACAGATGGTGAGGACATGTGCTACCGGACAGGATGGCCAGCCACCAGCACCACCAGCTAGGGCCACGAGAGGTCGAGGTTGCAGTAGGGGCAGAGGTGCAGCTCATACAGCAGGTAGGGCAGCACCTGCAGATCCACCAGTTGCTCCAACTTAAGAGCAAGTACCAGCTATGGTTGAGCTAGTGGGGCCATCTCAGGCACCAGCTATGCCCATTGTGATTCCAGGCCTTTAGGAGGCTTTGGCTCAGACTTTGACGGTCTGTACCAACCTTGCTCAAGCAGTTTCTTTTCTGGCCACGACAGCCACTTCTCAGGCCGGGGGAGGTACTCAGACTCCCGTTACCCGTACACCAGAGCCGGTGATGCAGGGACTTCAGACACCAGGGGTACCACTAGCCCAGCCGATTGTAGCTGCTCAAGCCTAGGTAGGTCCCGTTATGACTAATGATGAGCAGAGAAGACTTGAGAGGTTTGGGAGGCTCCAGCCTCCATCATTCAGTGGGGCTGAGTCTGAGGATGCCCATGACTTTTTGGACAGGTGCTAGAAAATTCTTTACACGACAGGTATTCTAGAAACCAGTGGGGTCTCATTCACTACTTTTCAGTTTACTAAGGGTTGCCTTCAGATGGTGGGAGGCTTATGAGAGGCGCAGGCCAGTCGATGAAGCACCACTTACATGGCATGAGTTCTCCGCTCTCTTCTCGAAAAAGTTCATGCCACAATCTCGCAGGGAGGAGTTGCGCAGACAGTTTGAGCTGCTTCGTCAGGATGGTATATCTGTGACCCAGTACGAGATGAGGTTTTCGGAGTTGGCTCGTCACGCAGTTTAGTTTGTTCCCACAGATAGGGAAAGGATTAGGAGGTTCATTGATGGCCTCACATATTAGTTGCAGTTTCTTATGAATCGGGAGAGGGTATCCGGTGCTACTTTTGATGAGGTGGTTGATATTGCTCGGCAAATAGAGATGGTCCATAGTCAGGAACATGAGGAGAGGGAGGCCAAGAGGCCTCGAGGTTCGGTTGGTCCTAGTGGTGTTCATTCTAGGGGACAGTCTTACCATAACAGGGGTCATCTGTATAGGCCCGCTCAAATGTCTTGTCCAGTTCACCGTGGTGCATTATCCATCCATAGTTCATGCAGTGCTCGTCAGAGTCAGTCATCTTCAGTTCACTACCAGCACAGAGTTCTCACCATGCATCGTCTGCTCAGGTTTCTACAGGCAGTTCATCGGGTTATCAGGAGCAGCAATTCCGTCAGAGGAGGGGTTATTTCAAGTGCGGGGACATGGGTCATATCAAGAGAGATTGCCCTAGATTATTGAGTAGGGCTCCACAGCAGAGTTCTTGGCCAATAGTACCAGCACCAGCAGTTACACTACCCACTCAGCCAACTTAGTGAGGGGATCAGGTAGCCAGGGGTCGCGCAAGAGGGGGAGGCCGATCAGGTGGCGGTCAGGCCCAATTCTATGCTATTCCTGACAAGCCAGATGTTGTTGCTTCATATGTAGTGATCACAGGTATTGTCTCAATATGTCATAGAGATGCTTCCACATTATTCAACCCTGGTTCTACTTATTCCTATGTGTCCTCCTATTTTACTCGTTATTTGGATATGCCTCGTGAGTCCTTAGTTTCACCTATTCATGTATCGATGCTAGTGGGCGATACTATTGTTGTGGACCGTGTGTACCGGTCATGTGTAGTGACTATTGAGGAATTGGAGACTAGAGTTGATCTTTTATTGTGGAGTATGGTTGATTTCGATGTGATCTTGGGTATGGATTGGTTTTCTCCATGCCATGCTATGTTGGATTGTCACTCTAAGACCATGATGTTGGCGATGCCGGGTTTGCCAAAGATTGAGAGGAGAGGTTCTCTAGATTATGTTTCCAGTAAAGTGATTTCTCATTTGAAGGCCCAACGGATGGTTGGGAATGGATGTCTGTCATATTTGGCCTTTGTGAGTGATGTGGGTGTTGATACTCCTTCTATTGATTATGTTCTGGTGGTGCGAGATTTTTTGGATGTTTCTTGTAGACCTGTCGGGCATGCCGCCCGACAGGATATTGACTTTAGTATTGACTTGGTGACGGGCACTCAGCCCATATCTATTCCTCTGTATCATATGGCACCAGCTGAGTTGAAGGAATTGAAAGAGCAGCTTCAGGAACTTCTTGATAAGGGGTTTATAAGACCCAGTGTGTCGCCTTGGGGTGCTCCAGTCCTGTTTGTAAAGAAGAAGGATGGTACTATGCGGATGTGCATTGATTATAGGCAGTTGAATAAAGTTACAATCAAGAACAAGTATCATTTGCCGTGCATTGATGATCTATTTGACCAGCTTCATGTAGCGAGAGTGTTCTCTAAGATTGACTTGAGGTCTAGTTATCACAACTTGAAGATTCGGGACTCGGATATTCTAAAGACAACATTCATGACCCGTTATGGTCATTATGAGTTCCTTGTGATGTCTTTTGGGCTGACCAACGCCCCAATAGCATTCATGCATCTGATGAACAGTGTATTTCAGCCTTATCTCAACTCGTTTGTCATAGAGTTCATTGATGATATCCTGGTGTACTCTCGTAGCCAGGAGGAGCATGCCCATCATTTGAGAGTTGTGCTGCAGTGGAAGAAGGAGGAGAAGCTTTATGTTAAGTTCTCCAAGTGTGAGTTTTGTCTTAGTTCAGTGGCGTTCTTGGGGCACGTGGTGTCCAGTGAGGGGATTCGGTGGATCCGAAGAAGATAGAGGCGGTTTAGAGTTGGCCTAGACCGTCCTCAGCTACGGAGATTCAGAGCTTTCTCGGCTTGGCCGATTATTATCGTCGCTTCATGGAGTGGTTCTCTTCTATTGCATCGCCCTTGACTAAACTGACCCAGAAGGGTGATCCTTTCAGGTGGTCGGATGAGTGTGAGGAGACCTTTCAGAAGCTCAAGACTGCCTTGACCACAACTCAAGCTCTAGTTTGGCTTCAGCTTCAAGTTCTTATACAGTGTATTGTGACGCTTCTCGGATCCGTATTTGGTGTGTCTTGATGCAGGAGGGTAGAGTGATTTCTTTTATTTCGCTTCAGTTGAAGCCTCATGAAAAGAACTACCTTGTTCATGATTTGGAGTTGGCTGCCATTAGTCATGCATTGAAGATTTGGAGGCACTATCTCTATGATGTGTCTTGTGAGGTATTTACAGATCATCGGAGTCTTCAGCACTTGTTCAAACAAAAGGATCTAAATTTGAGGCAACGGAGGTGGTTGGAGATGCTAAAGGATTATGATATCACCATTCTGCATTGTCCCGAGAAGGCCAATGTGGTGGTCGATGCGTTGAGTAGATAGGCGGTGAGTATGGATAGCCTTGCATTCATTCTCGTTGGTGAGAGACCTCTTGCAGTTGATCTTCAGGCCTTGGCCAACCAGTTCGTGAGATTAGATGTTTCGGAGCCTAGTCGGGTTCTAGCTTGTGTGGTTTCTTGGTCTTCCTTATATGATCGCATTAGAGAGAGCCAATATGATGATACTCATTTGCATGTCCTTAAGGACACAGTTCAGCACAGTGATGCCAGAGATGTTACTATTGGGAATGACAGGGTATTGAGGATGCAAGGTCGGATTTGTGTGCCTAATATGGATGGGCTACGTGAGTTGATTCTTGAGAAGGCCCACAGTTTGCGGTATTCCATTCATCGGGGTACCGCGAAAATGTACCTGGACTTGAGGCAGCACTATTGGTGGAGAAGAATGAAGAAGGATATAGTGGGGTTTATAGCTCGGTGCCTTAACTATCAACAGGTGAAGTATGAGCATCAGAGACCAGGTGGGTTGCTTCAGAGGCTAGAGATTCCAGAGTTTAGATGGGAGCGGATCACTGTGGATTTTGTGGTTGGGCTCTCACGGACCTCGAGGAAGTTTGATGCTATTTAGGTGATTGTGGATCAGCTGACCAAGTCCACGCACTTCATTACAGTTGGGACTACTTATTCTTCGAAGCGGTTGGCTGATATTTACATCCGCGAGATTGTTCGTCTTCACGGTGTATCAGTGTCCATCATTTAAGATCGGGGCACGTAGTTTATGTTGCAGTTTTGGAGAGCCGTGCAGTGAGAGTTGGGCACCCAGGTTGAGTTGAGTACAACACTTCACCCTCATACGGACAGACAGCCCGAGCGCACTATTCAGATATTGGAGGACATGCTATGTGCTTGTGTCATTGATTTCGGGGGTTCATGGGATAAGTTTCTGCCGCTCGCGGAGTTTGCCTACAACAACAGCTACGAGTCAAGCATTCATATGGCTCCGTATGAGGCTCTATATGGGAGACGGTGTCGATCTCTGGTGGGTGGGTTCGAGCCGGAGGAGGCTAGGATATTCGGTACTGACTTGGTTCAGGATACTTTGGACAAGGTTAAATTGATTCAGGATCGGCTTCGCACGGCGTAGTCCAGACAAAAGAGTTACGCCGATAGAAAGGTTTGGGATGTTGCTTTCATGGCTCTATACTGCTCAAGGTGTCACCCATGAAGGGTGTTATGAGGTTCAGGAAGAAGGGCAAGTTGAGCCCTCAGTATATTGGGTCGTATGAAGTACTTTAGAGGATTGGAGAGGTGGCTTACAAGCATGCCTTGCCACCTAGTTTGTCGAGTGTGCATCCAGTGTTTCATGTTTCTATGTTATGGAAGTATGTCGGTGATCCGTCTCATGTTTTGGATTTCAGCACGGTTCAGTTGGCTAGTGATTTGACTTATGATGTGGAGCCGGTGGCCATCTTGGATAGGCAGGTTCAAAAGTTGAGGTCAAAGGACATAGCTTCGATGAAGGTGCAGTAGAGAGGTCAGCCAGTTGAGAAGGCTACTTGGGAGACCGAGCGGGAGATGCGGAGCAGTTATCCACACCTATTTGAGACTCCAGGTATGTTTCTAGACCCGTTCGAGGATGAACGTTTGTTTAAGAGGGGAAAGATGTAACGATCCGACCAGTCATTTTGAGAGTTGTAGCCTCGTTCCCCTATTTACTACTCATTTTGTACTTTATAACTGCTATGTGACTTACCGGGGTAGTTGGTTCGGGTCCGGTGAGGTTTCGGAATGAATTGAGACACTTAGTCTCAAGAATGAAAACTTAAGTTGAAACGGTTGACCGGATGTAGACTTATGTATAGACGACTCTGAAATAAAGTTTTGATGATTCCGTTAGCTCTCTTGGGTGATTTTGGACTTATGAGCGTGTCCGGATTGTGATTTGGAGGTCTATAGTTGAATTAGGCTTGAAATGGCAAACGTTTGACTGAGAGTGGACTTTGTGGTTACCGGGCTTGGATTGGAGTTCCTGGAGTTGGAGTAGGTCCGTGGTGTCATTTTTGACTTATGTGCAAACTTTTGGGTCAATCGGACGTGATTTGATGGGTTTCGGCATCGTTTGTAGAAGTTGGGATCCCTTAGATTCAATAGGCTTGAATTGTGGTGTGATTCGTGTTTTTAATGTTATTTGATGTGATTTGAGGGCTCGACTAAGTTCGTATTGTATTTTAGGACTTGTTGGTATATTTGGTTAAGGTCCCGGGGGCCTCGGGTGGAGTTCGGATGGTTAACGGACCATGTCTGGTGGAATCGCACCTGCAGAGTTTTGACCGTAGGTGCGAGCTCGCAGAAGCGATAAGGGAATCGTAGAAGCGGCCTGGAAAGAAGTGGGTAGAGGTCGCAGGTGCGAGGTGATTTTCCGAATCTACGATGCTGCAGAAGCGGCTCGATTTACGCAGCTGCGGAGCTGGGCTGACCTGGGGCAGGGCGCAAGTGCGAGGGGGTAACCGCATCTGCAAGCCCGCAGGTGCGAGCAACGCTCCGCAGATACGGAATTGGGGGGCGAGGTCTGTTTCCGAAGAAGAGGATGGTGGGCCGCAAAAGCGCCTCCGTAGGTGCGGGACCTGGAGTGCAGATGCGGGCCCTGGGGGTTTAAGTGATTTTCGCAGAAGCGGAGGATTTTACCGCAAAAGCGGTTCCGCAAGTGCGGTTATTTGGGTGCAGGTGCAAAAAGCCTTTGTAGTGTTGTATAAATGAGGGTTCCAAGATTTTTCACCATTTTAAAACATTTCAAGCTCGGAATTAGACAATTTTGAGAGCGATTCATGAGGTAAGTCACTTGTGGTTTATTTTGCCCAATAATTATGTTTCCCTATTGATTTTCCCATCTAGATAGTGTGGTTTTAAGGTGTAATTTGGGGTTTTGAGGCTAGTAGTTTGGAGAGTTTAGATTAGGGATTTGGGTATCGATTTGGTGTTAGATTTTTGGTAAATTTGGTATGGTTGGACTCGTGGTTGAATGGGCTTCCAGATTTTGTGACTTTTATTGGATTTCGAGACGTGGGCCCGAGGGGCCAACTTTAGAGTGACTTTTTGACTTTTGATTAAGAACTTGGTATTTTCTTGATTCCTTTAGCTTGTGTTGATTGTATCGAATTGCTTATGGCTAGATTCAAGACGTTCGGAGGCCGATTCACGAGGCAAGGGCTTGCTAGCGGAGTGATTCAAGTTGCTTGTGGTAAGTATCTGGTACTTTGGGAAATTCCTAATTATTTAAATAATTTGATTCGCGAGGCAAGGGCTTGCTTGCGGAGTGATTCGAGTTGCTTCGAGGCAAGGGCTTGCTAGCGGAGTGATTCGTTTTGTATTGAGTTTCGAGGTTCATATCCGGTACTTTGGGAAATTCCTAATTATTTAAACTTTATTCCGCATATTTGAGTTTTAAAAATGTAGGTATGTGTGAGATGTCAGCTTGCCTAGTACTACAATAGGCGTCATCACGACAACTCGAGGTTTGGGTCATGACACCTGAAGATGGTCGTTCTTCCACAGGCACGTTATGATTGGACTCATCTAAGGCTACACAATTTTAAATCTATCAGTGAATATTCTGCTATGTTCAGAATTATTTCCCAATTAAAATTATGTGTTGATAATATTACTGATCATGATATGTTGGAGAAAACTTTTACCATTTTTCATGCCTCGAATATGCTCCTGCAGCAGCAATATCGAGAGATGGGATTCAAAAAATATTCTAAACTTATCTCACTTCTTCTTATAGCCGAGCAACATAATGGACTATTAATGAAAAACCATGAAAGTAGACCTACTAGTTCTTATCCACTCCTTGAAGTGAATGAGAAGAACTTCCACCAAGCTAAGTGTGGAAGAGGTGGTGGCCCCAGTCGTGGTCATGGCCTTGGTCGGGGAAGAAACTCTAATCATGGTAATAATAATAATAATGCACCAAAGAACCCTCCTCACCACCAACAGTGGAAAAGGAAGGAACAAAAGTATGAAGCGGTGCAAGGAACAAATGCAGAAAATGCTTGCTACAGATGTGGAGGAAAAGGGCACTGGTCACGTACTTTCCGTACGCCAAAGCACTTAGTTGACCTTTATCAAGCCTCCCTAAAGAAGACAGAGAAAAATGCTGAAGCAACTTTTATTTCTTAAGATAATTTAGACTTTATGCATTTGGATGTAGCTGATTACTTTGCACTCCCGGAAGGAGAAACAAGTCATGTGATCGGTGATGAAATCTATAGAATTATAAATATTTTAATTTTTGTTGATTGTAGTAGATAGTATGGTTATGTAATTGTTGTAAATAAATAAAAGTTGTGCTTTGATAATGATGTTTACTATCATATTTATTTTGTTTATGCCATTTTGAAGAATATGGATAATCCTCAAATTATGTTTGGATCAAAGACCAATCATGAAGATATTTGTGTAATTGATAGTGGAACAACTCATGCCATATTCAAAGATCAGAAATACTTTTCTTATTTGCATAAGGAAAAAGCAAATGTTTCAACAATTTCTGGTAATATAAGTTTGATTGAAGGCTCCGGAAGAGCTATTGTATTTCTGTCTAAGGGAACAAAACTTATTATAGACAATGCATTATTCTCCTCCAAATCCCGAAGAAACTTGTTGAGTTTTATAGATATCCGCCGAAATGGGTATCATGTTGAGACGATAGATGAAATGAATGTGGAATATCTTTGTATTACAAAGAATGTTTCTGGACAGAAGTGCATTGTAGAAAAGTTACCAACTTTATCTTCTGGCTTATACTATTCAAAGATTAGTACAGTTGAAGCACAATCTATCGTAAACCAGAAGTTTACTGATTCAAATATTTTTGTGCTTTGGCATGGCCATTTGGGCCATCCTGGATCAATAATGATGAGATGAATCACTGAAAATTCAAGTGGGCATCCATTAAGGAACCTGAAGATTCTTACAAATGATGAATTTTCTTGTGATGCTTGTTATCAAGGCAAAATGATCACTAGACCACATTACCAATGAAGGTTGGCATTGAATCCCCTGCCTTTTTAGAATACATGGGGATATATGTGGACCTATTCACCCACCAAGTGGGTTGTTTAGATATTTTATGGTCCTAATAGATGCATCTTCAAGATGGTCTCATGTGTGCCTACTATCATCTCTCAACCTGACGTTTGCAAAGCTATTAGCCCAAATAATTCGATTATGGGCACAATTCCCAAATTATCGTATAAAGGCTATTCGCCTTGATAATGCTGGAGAATTCTCATCTCAAGCTTTTGATGATTATTGTCTATCAGTTGGGATAAAAGTTGAACATCCTGTAGCTTATGCTCATACTCAAAATGGTCTTGCATAGTCATTTATTAAACGCCTGTAATGGATAGCAAGACCACTACTTGTAAAAATAAAAATGCCCACTAATGTTTGGGGCCATGCTCTTTCGCATGCAGCATCACTTATCCATCTCAGACCGACAGGCACATTATAATAAATATTCTCCGTCACAATTAGGTTTTGGTCATGAACCAAATATTTCCCATCTACGAATTTTCAGATGTGCTGTATATGTGCCAATAGCACCACCATAGCGCAGTAAGATGGACCCACATAGAAGGTTAGGAATATATGTTGGGTTTGAATCATCTTATATTATTCGCTATCTTGAACTATTAACAGGAAATTTATTTACTTATCAATTTGCAGACTGTCGATTTGATAAAACAAACTTCCCACAATTAGGGGGAGAGAAAAAGGAAATCAAAAGAGAAATTGTGTGGAAAGTTTCATCATTATCTTTCGATCCACGTACCCCTATATGTAATCAGGAGGTCCAGAAGATCATCCATTTATAAAATATAGCAAATCAAATGCCAGACGCATTTACTGATTTGAAAAGGATAACTAAGTCACATATCCCTGTAGAGAATGTGCCTATCCGAATTGATGTCCCAGCATGACCATCTACTAACATGAGAGCTAGTGAACCCAAAGCACGCCTGAAGTGTGGTAGGCCTTTGGGTTCTAAGGATCGAAATCCTCGAAAAAAAAAATCGACAAATGATCAAAACGATACTATGAAGGGATCTCCTGAAGAGACCCAAGATCTGATTAGTTCTGAGATTCCTGAAGAAATCAATGAACCCGAGACTCAAGTGAGTGAGGAACTTTTAATAAGTTATACTGGTGATGGGATTAATTTAAATCGATCTGAAACAGCGGTGGATAATATTTTTGCATATAATGTTGCACTTAACATTATGCAAGATAGTGACGATCTTGAACCCCGATCTGTTGAATAATATCGACTAAGATCTGATTGGTCAAAATGGCAAGAGGCAATTCAATCAGAATTGAACGCACTTGCTAAAAGAGAGGTCTTTGGACCAGTAATCCAAACACTTGCTAGTATAAAACTAGTTGGTCATAAATGGGGTTTTGTGCGAAAAAGGAATGATAAAAATGAAATTCAAAGATACAAAGCTCGCCTTTTCGCACAAAAATTCTCACAACGACCCGGAGTCCATTTTGATGAAACATATTCACCTGTTATGGATGCCATAACATTTCGATCTCACCATTTTAACACTACATGAAAAGCTTGAAATACATCTAATGGATGTAGTTACAGCTTATCTGTACGGTTCACTTGATAATGAAATTTATATGAAAAAATCTGAAGGATTTAAAATTCCTGAAGAAAATTTAAAATCTCGAAAAATGTATTCAATCAGATTGCAAAGATATTTGTGTGGTTTAAAGTAATCTAGGCGCATGTGGTATAATCGCCTTAGTGAATATTTGCTGAAAGAGTGTTACACAAATAATGTTATTTGTCCATGTATTTTTATAAATAAAATGACATCAGAATTTGTTATACATGGAGTTTATGTTGATGACATAAATCTTGTTGGAACTCCAGAAGAGCTCCAAAAGGCAATTGAATATCTTAAAAAGAATTTGAGATGGAAGATCTTGAAAAGACAAAACTTTGTCTTGGTCTGCAAATTGAACATTTAGCAGACGGAATCTTTATCCATCAATCTATACAGAAAGGGTCTTATTACATTGTCACGACCCAATTTCACTTATAGGTCGTGATGGCGCCCAACACTACAGCTAGGCAAGCCAACTAATAAATCAAACGTACATTGGTTAAACTTTTATTCCAAGAAAATAATAAAATACCAACTTCTACCAATGTGTGTGCCAAGACCCGGTGTCACAAGTGCATGAGCATCTAATAGATTATACAAAACTCTGAATACTGTCTGAAATGAAATAGACAGAATGTAAATATAAGAAGAGATACTGGTAGCTGCAGAACGTCTCAGAAAGGCAGCTCACCACTATGCCTCGGGATGACGTGGATATGAGATGATAGGTCCTCCACTAGTACCTGTCTCAAATCCTGCACAAAAAGTGCAGCAAGTGTAGTATGAGTACGCAAACAACGTGTACCCAGTAAGTATCAAGCCTAATCTCGAAGTGGTAGAGATGAGATGGCCAACTTTGACACTCACTATGGGTCAATAATAATAATTAAAATAAGACTAGAATATTTAAATCAGCATGATTCCCAGAATATAACAATAATTTATTTAACCAGCAGAAATAATTAAATTCCTTCAAAATGCAACAATTCTCCATGTATGTATATATATACATACATATATATATATATAAAAATCCTTAAATTTCAATAAAATTCCAATATATCAAATAGCTTTACAAGCTGCAATTCAATTTCAATGAATTTCCAATTTATTAAATATCTTTACAAGCTGCAATAAACCGTCAAAGTATCGTGTAATTAATATTATTATTAAGCACAATTTCTGCCGAGGACGTACGGCCCGATCCAGAGTGTCGTGTACACTGCCGAGGGACGTGCGACGTGATCCATAGATGCATCTATCCTGCCGAGGCGTTTGGCCCGCTCCACAAGAAAGGAGGACATTTTCTTATGTGCCTCCGGAATGAGAGTATATTTATTATAAGATAAATTCGGAAGGAGGATAATTTCTTTTAACAATTAATTGATTTAAACAGAATATCAAGCCTATGAGATTTTCATCCTTTAATATATTTATCTAACAATTCACAATATATTCATATATATCAATTAATATTAATTAATCAAAGAATACTATTTACACAAGTAATGCATGCTTTGAGTCCTAAACTATCCGGACTTTAGCATTAATAGTAGCTACGCACGGACTCTCATCACCTCGTGCGTACGTAGCCTCCACAATTAGCAATAATTATTTAATTTTAATCACCTATGAGGTAATTTCCCCCTCACAAGATTAGATAAGAGACTTACCTCGTCTTGCTCCGATTTAATCCACTATAAGGCCTTTTCTACGATTATCCAACTCTGTCTGACTCGAATCTAGCCAAAATAATACAATCACTAAAAATTATAGGAATCAATTCTATAAGAAAATACTACATTTTTAATAAAAATCCCGAAATTAATTAAAAATTCGTCTATGGGGCCCACATCTCGGAATCCGGCAAAAGTTACGAAATCCGACAACCCATTCAATTACGAGTCCAACCATACCAGTTTCACTCAAATCCGACTTCGAATCGATACCGAAATCTCAAAAAAATTTGTTTCTATGAGATTAATAAAAAATTCCCAAATTTAAATCTCAAAACACTAATTTATGGTCATGGCCTCGATCAGGCCTCGAACCTGGGACTCGGTCATGGCCTCGATCAAGTTCGATCTTGGTTCTTGATCCTGGCCCTCGAGCATTGCCTTCGATCATGGCCCTCGAGCTGGACCTTCGATCGTGGCTTCCATACTAAGCCTCGTCCTTGGCTTCGACTCAGGCCTCGATCGTGGGCTCGATTTATGGGTTCAATCTGGGGCTCGGTATCTGGGTTCGATCTAGGGCTCGATCACAGCCCAGAATATATAGTAGAAGGAAAAATTGCAGCAGCTTTTTAAGTCCAACTTTTGATCCGCTAACCATCCGAAACTCACCCGAGGCCCTCGGGACCTCAACCAAATATACCAAAAAGTTCTAAAACATCATACGAACTTAGTCGAACCTCTAAATCACATCAAACAATGCTAAAATCATGAATCATACCCCAATTCAAGCTTAATGAAACTAAGAGTTTTCAACTTCTACATTCGATGTCGGAACCTATCAAATCAACTCCGATTGACCTCAAATTTTACACACAAGTCATAAATGACATAACGGAGCTATGAAAACTATTGGAACTGGATTCCAACTCCGGTATCAAAAAGTCAACTCATCAGTCAAACTTCCAAACTTAAATTCTTGTTTTTAGCCATTTCAAGCCTAATTTAACTACGGACTTCCAAATAAGGTTCCGAACACGCTCCTAAGTCCAAAATCACCATACGGAGCTGTTGGAATCATCAAAATTCTATTCCGGGGTCGTTTTCTCAAAATGTTGACCGAAGTCAAACTTAGCATTTTAAGGCCAACTTAAGGAACCAAGTATTTCGGTTTCACCCCAAACACTTTCAAATCCCGAACCAACCATCCCCGCAAGTCATAAATTATTACAAGCACATACGGGAAGTTTTATTTTAGGGAACGGGGTTCTAAAAGTTTAAATGATCGGTTGGGTCATTACATTCTCTACCTCTTAAACAAACGTTCGTCCTCGAACGGGTTTAGAATTGTACCTGGAGTGCTAAATAAGTGTGGATATCTGCTCCGCATGCCTTCCTCGGCCTCCCAAGTCGCTTCCCCGACTGGTTGGCCCCTCCACTAGACTTTTACTACAGAAATCCTCTTGGACCTCAACTGGCGAACCTGTTTATCAACAATGGCAATTGGCTCTTCTTCATAACCCAAGCTATTATCTAGCTGAACTGTGCTAAAGTCTAATACATGTGATAGGTCGGCATGATACTTCCGGAGCATAGATACGTGGAAAATCGGATGAACTCCCGATAGGCTGGGAGGCAATGCAAGCTCATAAGCAACCTCCCCAACTCGTTTCAACACCTCAAATGGGCCTATAAACCTTGGGCTCAACTTGCCCTTCTTCCCGAATCTCATAATTCCCTTCATCGGCGAAACCTTCAAGAGAACTTTTTCACCTACCATAAATGATATCTCACACGCTTTCTGATCCGCGTAACTCTTTTGTCTGGACTGTGCTGTACAAAGTCGCTCCTGAATCAACTTTACCTTTTCCAAGGCATCCTTTACCAAATCGGTACCATATAACTTAGCCTCACCTGGCTCAAACCATCCGATAGGTGAACGACATCGCCGACCATATAAAGCCTCAAATGGAGCCATCTCGATGTTGGATTGGTAATTGTTATTATAAGCAAACTCGGCCAAAGGCAAGAAACGATCCCACTGACCTCCAAAGTCGATCACACATGCCCTGAGCATATCCTCCAAAATCTAAATTGTCCGCTCTGACTGCCCGTAGGTCTGCGGATGAAAGGCTGTGCTGAGCTCTACACGGGTCCCCAACTCACTCTGTACTGCTCTCTAGAAATGTGAAGTAAACTGAGGGCCTCTATCTAATATGATGGAAATTGGCACACCGTGCGACCGAACTATCTCCTGAATATAAATCTGAGCCAACCTCTCTGAAGTATACGTAGTCACAACAGGAATAAAATGTGCCGACTTGGTCAACCTGTCAACAATCACCCAAACTGCATCAAACTTCCTCAAGGTTCGCGGCAACCCAACTACAAAGTCCATAGTAATTCGTTCCCATTTCCACTATGGTATAGTCATCTGCTGAAGTAGGCCACATGGCCTCTAGTACTCATATTTCACTTGCTGGCAATTTAGACATCTAGATACATACTCAACTATGTTTTTTTTCATTCGTCGCCACCAATAATGTTGCCTCAAGTCACGATACATCTTAGTAGCACCCGGATGAATAGAATACCGAGAACTGTGTGCCTCTTCCAGGATCTTTTTCCTCAGTCCATCCACATTAGGAACACATAGACGATCCTGGAGTCGCAGAACACCATCCGCTCTAATAGTAACTTCCTTGGCACCACCTCGTAGTACCGTTTCACGAAGAACCATCAAGTATGGGTCATCATATTGGCGAGCCTTGATCTGCTCAAATAGTGAAGATTGGGCCACCACACATGAAAGTACTTAGCTAGGCTCTGAAATATCCAGCCTCACAAGTTTGTTAGCCAAGGACTGAATATCCGAGGCTAATGGCCTTTCCTCTGCTGAAATGAAAGCCAAACTACCCATACTCTCCGCCTTCCTGCTCAAGGCATCTACAACCACATTTGCTTTGCCCGGATGATACAAGATAGTAATATCATAATCCTTTAGTAACTCCAGCCATCTGCGCTGCCTCAAATTTAGATCCCTCTGCTTGAACAAATGCTGCAAACTGCGATGATCAGTGTAAACTTCACAAGACACCCCATAAAGATAATGCCTCCAAATCTTTAGAGCGTGAACAATCGCAGCTAACTCCAAATCATGTACTGGATAATTCTTCTCGTGGGGATTCAGCTGACGTGAAGCATATGCAATAACTCACCTTTCCTGCATCAATACACAACCCAACCCAACGCGTGACGCGTCGCAATACACTGTATATATT
This sequence comes from Nicotiana tabacum, assembly GCF_000715075.1. Classification (NCBI taxonomy): domain Eukaryota; kingdom Viridiplantae; phylum Streptophyta; class Magnoliopsida; order Solanales; family Solanaceae; genus Nicotiana; species Nicotiana tabacum. The sequence continues at coordinate 37,354,918 of NC_134098.1, forward strand.
CCCGAACCAGATGGTAACAGTAACACGGGTGCTGTAGTCAGTACTGTCTTGAGCTTCTGAAAGCTTGACTCACAATCATCAGACCATTGGAACTGAACACCCTTATGGGTTAATTTGGTCAAAGGTTCTGCAATAGATGAAAAACCTTCCACGAACCGACGATAATAACCTGCTAAACGTAGAAAACTCCTGATCTCAGTTGCCGAAGTGGGATGATGCCAATTATGAACTGCCTCAATCCTTTTGGGTTCAACTTTAATATCTTTGCCCGATATAATATGTCCCAAAAATGTTACAAACTCTAGCCAAAACTCACATTTAGAGAACTTAGCATATAGCTTTTGTTCTCTCAATGTCTGAAGCACTACTCTCATATGCTGCTCATGTTCCTCCTTACTGCGCGAATAGATTAATATGTCATCAATGAAGACAATGACAAACAAATCAATATATGGCATGAATACCCTATTCATCAGATCCATAAATGTTGCCATGGCATTAGTTAAACCGAAGGACATTACCAGAAACTCATAATGACCATATCTAGTCCGAAAAGCAGTCTTCGGAACATCCGAATCCCGAATCTTCAACTGATGGTACCCCGACCTCTAGTCGATCTTAGAGAATACCCTAGCACACTACAACTGGTCAAATAGATCATCAATACGCGGCAACGGGTACTTGTTCTTAATAGTGACTTTGTTCAATTGGCGATAATCAATACACATCCGCATTGTTTCATCCTTCTTTTTCATAAATAATACTGGTACACCCCAAGGCGATACACTCGGTCTGACGAACCCTTTGGCTAGTAACGATGTGTTGAGCCTTTATAAAAGAAATAACTAGATTAAATGAACTAATAGGCGAACCCTTCCACTCCAGCTTAGGCAATGCTAGAATAGCCAAGGTAACAGTCTTGGCATGACAATCTAGAATAGCATGATATGGAGATAACCAGTCCATGCCCAGAATAATTTCAAAATCGGTCATCTCAAGCAATAAGAGATTTACTCTAGTTTCATAACCACAGAATGTAATAATATAGGACCGGTAGATCCGGTTCACAACAACAGAATCGCCCACAAGAGTGGACACATAAACAAGAGTACTCAAGGACTCGCGAGAAACACCCAGGAATGGAGCAAATAGAGATGACACATATGAATATGTAGATCCTGGATCAAATAATACTGAGGCATCTTTGCCACAAACAGAAATAATACCTGTAATCACGGCATCTGAGGCCTCTGTATCTGGTCTAGCCGGAAAAGCATAGAACCGAGCTGGAGCGCTAACTGGCTAGGCTCCGCCTGGCTGACCTCCACCTCTAGGACGACCCCTACCCACTTGTCCTCCGCCTCTCGGTGGTTGGACTACTGGTGGAGCAACTGGTCCGGTAAGCATAGGCTGCTGACCCTGCTGTACTGGTCTACCTCGAAGCCTGGGGCAAAACCTCCGCATGTGACTGGATCCCCGCACTCGTAACAACTCTTCGGTGCGATGGGCTGCTGACTAAGTGTCTGGCCCTGGGGACCTGAATACTCACTGGGAGGACCCTGAATAGCTGGTGGGCGGTAAGAACTCTCTGGGATAACACTAAGATAAGGTCGCACTGGAGCACCTCGAGGAGGTGGTGGTGCTGGATATGGGGGTCTGCTGGACTGTCCCCTCACGAACTGACCTCTGCCCCCGGACGGAGCACCTCTGAACTCTCCAGAGTACCTGAACCGCTTATCTCTCATAATCTTCTCTCGGCTCCGCTGACGTACACCCTCAATTCTCTGAGCTATCTCCACAACTCGCTCATAAGAAGTACCCATCTCAACCTCTCGAGCCATAGTGGCCTGAATACCAGTATGTAAACCGGCTACAAACCTTCGCACTCTCTCCACCTCAGTAGGGAGTATCATTAGTGCATGGCGAGATAATTCAGAAAACCTCGCCTCATAATCAGTCACTGACATCTGACCCTGCTGGAGCTGCTCAAATTGAAACCGCAACTCTTCCCTTTGGGAGGGTGGAATATACCTGTCCAAGAAGATACGAGTGAACCTGTCCCAAGTCATGGGAGGAGAATCTGTTGGTCTGCCAAGAGCATAAGACTGCCACCATCTACGGGCTCTACCCTCTAGCTAAAAAGTAGCGAAATCAACCCCATGGGATTCCAATATCCTCTTGTTGTACAGTCTATCCTTGCAACGATCAATGAAATCATGTGGATCCTCATGTCGCTCACCCCCGAAGACAGGAAGATGTAGTCTAGTCCATCTGTCCAATAGTTTTTGAGGATCGGCGGCTACAGCTGGCCTGGGCTCAGGTTTAGCTGCTGCTACTGGCTGGGCTCCACCCACGGGTAGTGCACCCTGGGTCTGATATACAGTAGCTACCTGTCCATGAGCCTGCGCGGTAGGGGTCTATGCTCCCCGCCTACCTGAGATGTGGCTGGGTCTGCCGGAAATAAACCGGCCTGAGTCATATTGTCCATGAATCGCAGTATACGACCCATGACATCCTGAAATCCAGGTGCAAATGTGAAGTCCACCGGAGCTGGCTCTGCCACAGGCACCTCACCCTGCTCCTCAATAATGGGATTCTCTGTTGGATCCACTGGTGGCATAACCGAAATAGTCCTGGGATGTCCTCTCCCTCTACCATGGGCTGGAGCTCTCCCTCTGCCTCGGCCTCGGCCTCTAGCAACTGGGAGAGTAGCTCTTCCCTGGTCTGGAACTTCATTTGAGCGCGTTCTCACCATCTGTGAGAAAATAAGAGAAGGATTTTTTAGTGCTACATTAATTGCACGATGGAATGTGAAGAAAGGTAATTTCCTAACACCCTATAGCCTCTTGAAGATAAGTACAGACGCCTCTGTACCGATCCGCAAGACTCTATTAGGTCTGCTCATAACTTGTGAGACCTACGTGAACCTAGTGCTCTGATACCATGTTGTCACGACCCAATTTCACCTATAGGTCGTGATGGCGCCCAACACTACAGCTAGGCAAGCCAACTAATAAATCAAACGTACATTGGTTCAACTTTTATTCCAAGAAAATAATAAAATACCAACTTCTACCAATGTGTGTGCCAAGACCCGGTGTCATAAGTGCATGAGCATCTAATAGATTATACAAAACTCTGAATACTGTCTGAAATAAAATAGACAGAATGTAAATATAAGAAGAGATACTGGTAGCTGCAGAACGGTTCAAAAAGGCAGCTCACCACTATGCCTCGGGATGACGTGGGTATGAGATGATAGGTCCTCCACTAGTACCTGTCTCAGATCCTGCACAAAAAGTGCAGCAAGTGTAGTATGAGTAAGCAAACAACGTATACCCAGTAAGTATCAAGCCTAATCTCGAAGTGGTAGAGACGAGATGGCCAACTTTGACACTCACTATGGGTCAATAATAATAATTGAAATAAGACTAGAATATTTAAATCAGTATGATTCCTAGAATATAACAATAATTTATTTAACCAGCATAAATAATTAAATTCCTTCAAAATGCAATAATTTTCAATATATATATTGAATCCTTCAATTTCAATAAAAATTTCAATTTATCAAATAGCTATACAACAAATAGCTTTACAAGCTGCAATTCAATTTCAATGAATTTTCAATTTATTAAATAGCTTTACAAGCTGCAATAAACCGTCAAAGTATCGTGTAATTAATATTATTATTAAGCACGATTTCTGCCGAGGATGTACGGCCTGATCCAGAGTGTCGTGTACACTGCCGAGGGACGTGCGGCGCGATCCATAGATGCATCTATCCTGCCGAGGCGTTCGGCCCGCTCCACAAGAAAGGAGGACATTTTCTTATGTGCCTCCGGAAGGAGAGTATATTTATTATAAGATAAATTCGGGAGGAGAACAATTTCTTTTAACAATTAATTGATTTAAACAGAAAATCAAGCCTATGAGATTTCCATCCTTTAATATCTTTATCTAACAATTCACAATATATTCATATATATCAATTAATATTAATTAATCAAAGAATACTATTTACACAAGTAATGCATGCTTTGAGTAATGCATGCTTTGAGTCGTAAACTACCCGGACTTTAGCATTAATAGTAGCTACGCACGGACTCTCGTCACCTCGTGCGTATGTAGCCCCCACAATTAGCAACAATTATTTAATTTTAATCACCTATAAGGTAATTTTTCCTCACAAGATTAGACAAGAGACTTACCTCGTCTTGCTCCAATTTAATCCACTATAAGGCCTTTTTCACAATTATCCAACTCTGTCTCGCTCGAATCTAGCCAAAAATATTTCGATACAATCACTAAAAACTATAGGAATCAATTCTATAAGAAAATACTATATTTTTAATAAAAATCCTGAAATTAATTAAAAATTCATTCGTGGGGCCCACGTCTCGGAATTCGACTCGAATTATGAGTCCAACCATACCAGTTTCACTCAAATCCGACTCTGAATCGATACCGAAATCTCAAAAAAATTCATTTCTATGAGATTAATAAACATTTCCCAAATTTAAATCTCAAAACACTAATTTATGGTGAAAACAATGATATACTTGTATATGTAGACCAAATCCGAATTAGAATCACTTACCCCAATGTTTTCCCTTGAAAAACTGACAAAAGTCGCATCTGCTCAAGCTCAAGTTTGTCAAAAATGGCAAATGGGACGAATGTCCTCTTTTATAAACTGCCCAGGCAGCCTTCGAAAATTGGGCCTCGATCGTGGCCCTCGAACCTGGGCTTCGGTCATGGCCTCGAGAAGCCCTCGAGCCTGGGACTCGGTCATGGCCTCGATCAAGTTCAATCTTAGGTCTTGATCCTGGCCCTCGAGCCTTGCCTTCGATCATGGCCCTCGAGCTGGACCTTCGATCGTGGCTTCGATACTGAGCCTCGTCCCTGGCTTCGACTCAGGCCTCGATCGTGGGCTCGATTTCTGGGTTCGATCTGGGGCTCGGTATCTAGGTTCGATCTAGGGCTCGATCACAGCCCAGAATATACAGCAGAAGGGAAAATTGCAGCAGCGTTTTAAGTCCAACTTTTGATCCGCTAACCATCCGAAACTCACCCGAGGCTCTCGGGACCTCAACCAAATATACCAACAAGTCCTAAAACATCATACGAACTTAGTCGAACCTCTAAATCACATCAAACAATGCTAAAACCATGAATCATACCCCAATTCAAGCTTAATGAAACTAAGAGTTTTCAACTTCTACATTCGATGTCGGAACCTATAAAATCAACTACGATTGACCTCAAAATTTACACACAAGTCATAAATGATATAACGGAGCTATAAAATTTTCGGAACTGGATTCCGATTCAGGTATCAAAAAGTCAACTCATCGGTCAAACTTCCAAACTTAAATTCTTATTTTTAGCCATTTCAAGCCTAATTTAACTACGGACTTCCAAATAAGGTTCTGAACACGCTCCTAAGTCCAAAATCACCATACGGAGCTGTTGGAATCATCAAAATTCTATTCCAGGGTCGTTTTCTTAAAATGTTGACCGAAGTCAAACTTAGCACTTTAAGGCCAACTTAAGGAACCAAGTGTTCCGATTTCACCCCAAACACTTCCAAATCCCGAACCAACCATCCCCGCAAGTCATAAATCATTACATGCACATACGAAAAGTTTTATTTTACGGAAAGGGGTTCTAAAAGTTAAAATGACCGGTTGGGTCATTACATACATGGACAAAACGCACCCATTGAGTACACCAATGGTTGTTCGATCACTTGAAGTGAATAAGGATCTGTTCCAACCTCCAGAAGAGGATGATGAACTCCTTGGTTCCGAAATATCTTATATTAGTGCAATCGGTGCACTTATGTATCTTGCTAATGCTACAAGGCCTGACATAGCATTTTCTGTTAATTTACTAGCAGGATATAGCTCTTCTCCTACACGGAGACATTGGAACGGGATTAAGCATATATTGCGATATTTAAAAGGAACTCTTGATATGAGTTTATTTTATTCTAACAAAGGTCATGCAGATCTTGTTGGTTATGTAGATGCAGGTTATTTATCTGATCCACATAAAGCTCGATCTCAAACCGAGTACGTGTTTACATATGGAGGTACTGTCATATCATGGCGCTCCACAAAATAATCTATTGCTGCTACTTCTTCAAATCATGTCGAGATAATAGTTATTCATGAAGCAAGTAGGGAATGCATATGATTGAGATCAGTGATTCATTTTATTCAAGAAAAATATAATTTGGAATGTGATAAAAGATCCACAATTTTATACGAAGACAATGCTGCATGCATAGCCCAATTAAAGGGAGGATTTATATAAGGAGATAGAACGAAGCACATTTTACCAATATTATTCTACACACATGATCTTCAGAAAAATGATGACATTAATGTGCAACAAATCCGTTCAAGTGACAATCCGGCCGATTTATTCAATAAATCTTTGCCAACATCAACTTTTGAGAAGATGGTATACAAGATTGGAATGCGGAGACTCAAATATTTGAAATACGATTTTTATTAGGGGGAGTAAAATACATGCTATACGTTTTTTCCCTTACTAAGATTTTTCCCACAGGGTTTTCCTTATAAGGTTTTTAATGAGATAACTAGTTATGCGTATTACTAAATATATGTACTCTTTTTTCTTCACTAGGATTTTTTTCCCACGGGAGTTTTCCTAGTAAAATTTTAATGAGGCACATTATCTTTTAATGAACATCCAAGGGGGAGTGTTATAAACATATTATATTATGGATGTTCATTTAGTACTCCGTTGTAAATAAGCTTCCTGAAGAAGCTTATCCATATGGGACTCCGCCGTAAATATGTTTATCTATTTAGTACTCTATTAGAAATAAGCCTCTTGAAGAAGCTTATCCTTTCGGTACTCCGTTATGGATAAATATTACCCCCGGTAGAAGATTATCTATATCTGGTACAATGAGCTTATCCTTTCGGTACTCCGTTATGGATAAATATTACTCCCGGTAGAAGATTATCTATATCTGGTACAATAACAGCTTACACTGCTTGCAGTAGCAACTTACACAACAACTTCCTTTCTTCATGATCTGGAATTTCTGCGAGGAGCTCTGTTCGAGAGGAAGCACTACTTTCCATCCTTAGGCCGATGGCCAGTCTAAGAGGACCATCAAGACATTGGAGGCTGACAGCTAATTGCTGGCTCTGAATAACCAGCCCAGCAATAAGCTCAATTCTTCCATAACATAAGGGGGCGGGCTTGCGTGCGAGCCGAATGACGTAAGTGCACAAGAGTACTTCGTATTAGACTCGACCCTATTTTTCGTAGCATGCATTCCCATCCGTGTCGCAACTGATCGGTAAGCTACGTCTTTTCGGATGATCAGCCACACTGGGACTGAGACACGATCCGGACTTCCACAGGGGGAGGGGATAGCAGTGGTGAAGGAGGAAGACAAAAGGCAATATTCGAGCCCGGTGTGCTAGCCCGCTCTGAAGAATTCATGATTTATATATATATTTGGCCGGTGCTTCATGCCCTTCTTGAATTGCAATCATTGAGTTCAGATTCAGAGGAGATTTCAGTTCATTATGTACATTAGTTTGAAATTGAATAATATATCAGTTTCTCTCTATACTTGTCTTTACTTTACAGTCTTTATTTTATAACAATAATGATATTAATGGATGCATAATTTTGTGGGAGAGAGTTTTTTGTTTGTCTTATTATTATTAAAGTTGGAGAGTGATTTTCTAAAATATACTATCTAGACTTCTAAAGTCTAATAAATAGACGAGTGTCACTCATTCAAATAAGCACTTGAAGAAATGAAAAGAAGTCGTAATATAGAGAGGAGGACAAATACAAATTTAATTCCTGAAAACCCCATATCTCGGTCTTATCCGCCAAACCCATTAAAACCAACCTCAAATTTTATCTTCTCTCGTTTCCACTGAATCTGCCCTAGAGGCATCACCCCGAACTGGTTCTTTGGTACAAAATGTCAGGTTGTTGCTTCTCTTTTGCTGCTACAGCATCTACTTCTTCTACTTCTTTACTGTATCTCTTCACTCAAAAGCCTAAATTCTCAGTAGACCATCTTTCCTTAAGTACTTATAATACTCACTTCAACTTCAAGATAAACTCAACAAAACTCAAAGCCCATTTCCCCATTTCTTCTCTTTATCGCTCTTCAATCTTTTTGAGCACTTGTGCTTCTGTGTCTGATGGAGTTGAGGTTGTCCAAGAAGATGACGAAGAAGAAGTTGCATTGTCAGCCGAAGAAGAAGAGGAAATTGAAGAAAAAGAAGAACGCGTTGAATCAGAATCAGTTGAAGGTGGTAGATTGTACGTGGGTAATTTGCCCTTTTCAATGACCTCTTCTCAATTGTCTGAAATCTTTGCTGAAGCTGGCACAGTGGCTAATGTTGAGGTCTGTTTTGAGTTTTTGTTGCTTTGATTGGATTCTTTATACTTTTCTTCTTTGGCTCTTTTCTGTTCATGTACTGAAGTTCCAATTATTTTACTGATTAGGCAACACAATCCTATTACTATCAACTCTAACATTGATCATTGAGATTGGTAATTAAGACTAATTGTCAGTTGAGCAGGTGCCTCTAGTAAGATGCAAAATATCTATCATTGTTGAAAAATGATTTACCTTAAAGTACTATTATATAGGTCAGTTTTTGGGGTATGGTTGGACATAAAGATAGGTGGCATCAAAGTTGGATCCAAGATTTGAACTTTATGGATTCGCATTCGGGATTCTACCACAACTCATATGATTTACATGGTTCGAGATCAATTATTTGTACTAAAGTAAAATTTTCAACACATATACAAGATCCAAGCCACAGCTACTAGTTTCGAATGAACTCATACCTAGAACGCTAAGTGGCATATGGTAGTCATAGAAGTTGTAAATGTGGATTGCTCTTGTCTGATATTTATCAACTTTTTACTAATTATGTAACAAAATCTCATAGCATAGACATTCTGAATTGATTGTTGAGACGGGCAAGACTAATGCAGATGACGTAATTCAAATCCTTAAATCATTTATTATAACGTAGAGGTATTTTTTTATCTTGATGCCGGAGAAAACTGGTTTGCTATTGTGGATTATAACTGAAAGAAGACTTTTAGCATTGAGTAGATTAACGTAGCTGCAGTGAAACTGGGCTCATGATTTCCAAGTATCAAGCTTTTTTGTACTTTAGTTCAACTTTTGATGGATGTCATATTCGTTTTTAGAATATATGATACAGTGAAACTCATTGTTCTTTTTCTTCATGGATTTATAGATTGTTTATGACAGAGTTACAGATAGGAGTCGTGGATTTGCATTTGTTACAATGGGAAGTGTTGAAGAGGCAAAGGAAGCAATTCGCTTGTTTGATGGATCTGTAAGTTTACACTTTGCTCATCATTTTATTGCAAGGACTCTTTTATGCATTGCTAAGCTGTCAAAAAGAACTTATTTGTCTGGGATACCAAAATATAGTAATACCCTTGTTAAATTTTGATAGTCAATCATTGGGAATATAATTAAGATGATGTGTTATTCGCCTATCTTGAGCTGATGACTTTCTAAAAGGGTAGCCCGGCGCCCAAAACATCCTGCATTCACGCAGGGTTCGGGGAAGGGCCACAAGCCAAGGGGTGTAATGTAGACAGTCTACCCTAATGCAAGCATTAGTCACACGGAGACAACTTAACCGTTGCTCCAAGGCCCCCCTTGGACTTTGTCTCGATAAGAAAACGTGTTTTGTCTCCTATGTCATTCATTGCTCGTCTGAGTAATGGATGTTTTTACCTATGCATCTATTAAGAAATGTAGTTAATTATTTTCCTACTACTTTAATTTATGGTAAAGGTATATCAGTGTTCTAAATATGTAACAACTGCAAGATAGATTTCTTCTCTGTGTAATATGTAGCTTGGGTCCTCTTTATTTCTTGGTTTTAACTTGTATAAGGTATTCTTTTATTTTTTCCTCTTTCTAGGGAGAAAAGAGGAATAAACTATTCATCAGTCAAGTTTGACAAAGCTAGTAATCGGGCTGTGTTAGACATTTTTACTACAATTTTACAGAATGCTCTCTAGAGCTTACAAAACGCTCTGAAATATGGCATAGAGAGCGCCTGATGGTCACAGCTCGAAAGTCATCCAAAATAGATTATAGCCATTACTTGTCATTTGGCCGTATCAGAGGGTTATTGCACTCGTTGATGCACGAATTCCCACAATCTCCTTGGTGCCTAGAGAAAAGCTTAAATTGAGGACACAACTGTTCACATGATATGGGAAACAAACAGGAATCCTATAAATGCTTTGCAAAGACCAAAAGTTCAATGTTTACCTGCTAGATGGTTATCAAATGAGAAAGATGTGACATGGTCTCAACTTAATAAAGTCAGTATATCAATAATCAATATGGAAGCAATTACAAAAGTTTGAAGTAATCTGTATTTGTCCTTTTTGACCAGTTTGTTTGTCGTATTGATTTAGTCGGACGACTGTCAAATGTACTCTTTTCTTACATTGCCCCTCTTTTCTCTTTCCTTGCTATTTGTGGTGAAATGCTTAACAGCAAGTTGGAGGTCGTACGGTCAAGGTGAATTTCCCTGAGGTTCCAAGAGGAGGTGAAAGGGAAGTAATGAGTGCAAAGATAAGAAGCACCTATCAAGGTTTTGTTGATAGCCCTCACAAATTATACGTTGCGAATCTTAGCTGGGCCCTCACTTCTCAAGGTCTAAGAGACGCTTTTGCTGACCAGCCCGGATTCATGAGTGCAAAAGTCATCTATGACAGGTCCTCAGGAAGATCTCGAGGTTTTGGGTTCATTACATTTTCTTCTGCTGAAGCAATGAACTCTGCACTTGATACCATGAATGAAGTGGTAAGGATAAATAGTGATGAAGTATCTTGGAGGCCTTTTGGCATATCCTTGTTTCTCACAGTTTCTTATATTGCAATTAGGAACTTGAAGGACGGCCATTGCGACTAAATGTGGCTGGGCAGAAAGCTCCCGTATCTTCTCCACCAGTTGTCGAAACAAGTCCTGAAAATGATTCTGACAACAGTGAATTACTTTCTAGTCTCAGCTCATAAGATCACCAAGATTCATAACAGAATCAGCCATTTGAAGAACTGTAGAGTATTATATGCGATGAAGACATGCTTTTTCCAGCTTATGTAACCTTCTTTCAGCCTCTGCTTCTGAAGTGGTAAGCTGTGTTGCTACATTGCGTGTACATTTTCATAATGCACAGGTAACAAATGTATTTTGATTGTAATATAACTCATCGCTAGAATCAATATACTCTTTGTAACGACTCGATAGGTCATTTTGAGTACTAGCCCTTATTTCCGTACTCCGAGACCTCTCATAGCTTCATTAGATGTTATATGACTTGCGTGTGTGGTCCGTGTTGTTTTCCGGAAAGCTTTTACGTGAAATTTTAAAGAAAATGTGAATTTTGGCTTTAAAAATAACTTGAGTTGACCACGGTCAACGTTCTTGGTAAACGACCTCAGATTGGTGTTTTGACGATTCCGGTAGGTTTGTATGATATTTTTGGACTTGTACACGTTTGGTTGGGGTCCGGGGTGACCCGAGCGCATTTCGGCGCATTATGTGGAAGATTGTGAAAAATGAGTTTTCAAGTTGGAATCTTGAGTTTTGATTATCGATTCATGTTATTTGATGTTATTTTGATGATTTGAGGTAGCGTGCAAGTTTATATGATGTTATTACACTTGTGTGCATGTTTGGTTTGGAGCCCGAGGGGCTCGAGTGAGTTTCAGATTGGTTTCAGACCATTTTAGGACTTGTTGAACTGATGATTCGCGAAGCCACTCTCGCGATCGCGAAGGGGAAAAGTTGGGGCAGGGCTAGGGCTAGGGCTGGTTACTCTTCGCGAACGCGAGAGGTGGGATGCGAACGCAAAGCCTTGGGGGGATTACCCTTCGAGAACGCGATGCTTTGGGAGATCTGGGGGCCCAACACCTCGCGAATGCGGAGGCTTGGCAGGGGATGCCTTCGCGAACGCGATTTGGACCTCGCGAACACGAAGGCCTATGGGTCAGTGCTCTTCGTGAACACGTCAGGTGCTTCGAGAACACGAAGAATATCTGACGCGCAACTATTTAAAAGCTGAAAGTCGGGATTTATTCATTCAACACCATTTTTGAAAGCTCTGCTCGGACTAGAGAGGATTTTGAGGAGATTTTCATCCCAACTTCATTGGTTAGTAAATTTTAACTAGTTTTGATGTATTTTCATAATCATCCATTGATTTTTAACCTTAATCTATGAATTTCATGGTAGAAATTAGGGGTTTTGAGTAAAAATTAGGGGTTTTGTAAAATCGAGATTTAGACCTCAAATTGAGATCGGAGTTTGAAACAAATCACATAATCGGGCTCGGGGTGAATGGATAATCGGGTTTTGGTCCGAATCTCGAGTTTTGACCAAGCAAGCCCGGGGTTGACTTTTGTTGACTTTTTCAATTTCATTAAAGATTGAATCTTTTTCACTCGTGGGTAGTTTCTAAAGCTTATTTTGAATTATTTGAACTATATTTGGCTCGATTTGATTGGGTTGGAGGCTAATTTTAAAGGAAAAGTTGTTGATCATTGATTTGATTGTGGGAAGAGGTAAGTATTGTGGTTAACCTTGACTTGAAGGAATTAGGACTTGATTGGTTTATTTGCTACATGATTTATGTGTGGGGACAGCGCATATGCAAGGTGACGAGTGTATATACGTAGTCATGGGTTAAGCATGCGGGTTGGGGTATTTATTTGTTGTCTTCAATTATTTCACGCCTTCATGTAATTCATGTTAATACATGTAAAATGCTTTAGTTGTTACTTGCTCTTACTTGTTAAATTTATGCCTTTATTCATTACATGCTTTAATTTGCTAACTGTTTCCATGTATTCGTGCCTTTATTTATTGACTGACTTTATTTGTTCATGCATTTATCTGTGCCTTTATTTATTGATTGCCTTTACTTGCTTTATGACCTTGCGAGTTATTAGATAGCTATTTTTATCCACTTTATGTCTTTTATTATGTAATTCTCTTATTGCGTTTTATTTAAGATACGCCTTAGTTGGTTGTAGTTGTACATTTATATTATTATTGTGTAGGGTCGGGTTGCATGATGCAACGGTTATTAGTACTATTGTGTGGGATCGGGTTGCACTCCGCAACAAATATTGGTATTACTGTTATGGATCCGGTTGCAGGCCGCAATATATATATATATATATATATATATATATATTAGGTTGCACGTCGCAACAAATAAGACATATTATTTATATATATTTATGGATTGGGTTGCGCGCCGCAACGGAGAAGATATATTGACTGTTCATAACTGTTGATTACGGTATCCGTGTTGAATTGAAAAGTTAAGCATAGGTGTTATTCTGGGACTCCAATTTTATGTTAAATTCTTGTTTATATTCATTTAGGTTTATAGTAAGTGCCTTTTTATAGCCTCGTTACTACTTCGTCAATATTAGACTCGGTACTTACGGAGTACATGGGATCGTTTGTACTCATATTACACTTTTGCATTTCTTGTGCAGATACTGGTGTTGGTCCCAACAACAATTAGTGGAGGCTCGCTCGGATTAACTTTTCACGGAGACTTGAGGTAGAGCTGCACGACGATCGCAGTCTCTAAAGTCCCTTGCCTTAGTTTTACTGTTTATTTTGTTTCAAATAGTTATATTCCATTCAAACATTGGTTGTAGCACTTTTACTATGCTCGTGAACTTGTGACACCCGATTCTGGGATTTGATTAGTCAGTGTTTGAAGTTATTATATCTATTTTGAGTTTCTACAACTTTATTTCTTATTAAATTGCTTTCAAATTGGTTTTAAAATGATTAGTTGTGTACTAATGTTGGCTTGCCTAGCAAGTAGACGTTAGGCGCCATCACGGCCCCGTGGTTGGAATTTCGGGTCGTGACACTCTTGCAAAATGCTCAATGCTCATATGTTCAGCTACTTATTATTCCCTTTATCATGCTCATTCTATATTTTAAATTTTTATTTCTGATTGTCGCAGTAAATTTTAATTGTAAATCATAATTTTTCTCAAATATTTATGCTCAATTACATATAAGGTTTCTTGCTTCCTTATTATATGATGAACAAATTATTTTTCTGGTCATTCTAATTAATATTTATCTGTTGGAAAAACAATTTCTAATGTTTTTTCGGTGGTTCTCCTAACACTTCTAAATAAGTGTTAAATTTTTTAGGAAATGGTCATTGTAAGTTACAAGTAAAATATCCTTGAATTTACTCCCTGTAAGCATTAGTTTATTCTAAAACATTCCAGTATTTAGTTGGTTTGTCTTATTTAATAAGTTCAGTTTGGTAAAAGAGAAACAGTATCCGTGATTCCATGAACTTGATTTAAAATTTTAAAATACCTGCACATTCCAGTTTTGAAAACGGTGGCTTTCTCAGCAGGATGACCATGTTACAGGCTCTTAAACATATTTCGTATCAAGTCTACGTGGAATATATGAATTAATCAGATACATAACTTTTGCTAGTATTGACTCATTCCTGCAAAACTTTATATTAAATGTGTTAAAACATGAGAAATAAAAAGGGGTAAGTAACCGAATTTCTTTTTGTTTGATTCCAATTAGAAGAATGACATTTTCGATAACGAATTTCATTGTACGATAATTTACTTTTATCAACCCAAAAAGTGGGGACGAGGGTTTTCCTCTTCAGTCTAACTAATATAAATGTGGTTTTAGGTTAAATATGTAGCCATTTTTTATGCTTTCTGACCCTAAGGTTCGTCTTGATGATATGAATCTTATATATTATTTACAGAACTCCTTTTTTTGTTTTTTAATTTTCCAAATATATGCGAGCTTGACAAAAAGAACTAACAACAAGTAAACTAGTTATGCAAAGCAAAATTTGAACAAGAACTAAGGGAGAAAAAGGTGTGATCCATATTTGAAGAAGGCCAATGAGACCTGTACTGAAATTACTTTTTGAGGTATTTTCTTTCACATCAGAAGGGAATATAATACTATTGATAGAGTTTGAAATCTTCACCTCAACGGTACCATTTGAGCTAGCACTCAGCCCTAAAGTTGAAGTCCTCAAACCCGATAAAAATATACTTTACATTTTTATTCAAGTGATATGCGAGTAGTTTTACCGAGTGTTTATTTTCTATTTCAACCACTGTTACTGTTCTTAATTCATCAGGAGCCATATAAAAATCTGAATAAATTTTGCATTGAGATGTAATAGTTGTTTACCAAAATAAATATGTTCACAAAATTGAAAAGTTATGTTCACAAAATAAATATGTTCACAAATTTTGCATTGAGATGTAATAGTCGTTTGTAGAAGTTCCTCAATCTAAATTCTAAAGCAATCGAGTCGACTATCAATAATATTGATTAGACGTTGACGGACCAATCTCATTTATACTTAAGGTACTATTCGCCTAAACGTTATATTCCTAACATTTTTTAATTAGTTTGTATCTAGCACTCATTGATTCAACTAATTTAAATTTGAGTCATGTAGAATCTATTAAAGGACAACCGCTTCCTATTAGAATTATTTTTTTTAAAGCCGATTAAGTATAAAAGATCTTATCCATTATATCACATCCTTTATTGGAGATATCATATTTGAAAGTACAATTAGAGGATTGAAATGTCTTGAGACTCCATCTGAAGCAGGTGATTCGAGGGTCCTTTTTTTCTTTTTTGTAGAGCCGCCTTGTGGTGGCGGGTAGCAGGTGTTAGAGTTTGACCCAAATATTTATTGTTTATGACTCGAAACCATTCTGTATATATACTAACATCCATTTGCTGGTAACTAAGATAGATTACTAAAGAAATTGTTTTGGTGAGCAATTCCTTCCATTCAAATTTTCTACGTCTGATTTGACATTTGATGACCGATTATTACCTTGATTCAACTAACTCTGATCGGAAGCATCCATTTTATATATCATTCAAATATCATTTTGCATATTGTCTTATATTAGATCTCATACGTTTTCTTAATGATTACTCTCATGGGTCGTTTGGTATTATAGATAAGCAAAAATAATTTAGGGATAAAAAATTTGTACTGTCTTATTCCTTGTTTGGTTATTAATTCTGGGATAAGTTGTCCGAAGATTAAAAATAGTATCGGAATAACTTATACCTCCAGATGGTAGAATAGTAATCTCAGGATAAACCAGTAATATTGACAATCCCAAGATTAATATAGCAATACCAAACAATCAATAAGAACTAATTTCAATATAACTATTCTCTGCATAACTAATGCCCGCATAACTTGTCTTCAAACCAAAGGAACCCTTACCCTCTACTCTATCCATAGAATAAGAAACACCTTGTTCCTCTCTCTCCCAGACACTCCGTAGTTTTCCATTAAATGCGGAATTTAACCATCTTCTTTAGCACTGGACCAACCGTTGAGAGGATATGATTCCTCCCATGGAGTCAATCTTAGAACCGATTGATTAGATTGACCGAGGAATAGATCACGACGGTGGAAGTAGAGATTTAGTCAAATCAAATCCTAGACTTATACGTTAACAAATATCTTAGGTGGCGTTTTTCCAAGTTTTGAAACTAATGCAACTATAATCGTAAATTTCCATTAGCGTTTAAGTAAGCAAGAATTAAATTTACGCCACACAATAATTTATAAATCTTGTAACTGTTAAGAAACTAAGCTCAAAATAACAATATAAAACATAAAAATAGACAAGAGATGTAGAGGGGAAAGAGAGAACTTTCATATTTCATCAAGTGTTTCCCAAGTCTTTTCAAGTGTCTACAATGTGATGCCCAAACCCTTTATTTATAGGATGATATTGAGGTAATACAAAGGGATGTCATAAACATGGTATTAACTATTGAGATCATGAGAAAATATCATGGAAGAGGTTATGGAGATGTGGGAGTTACAACCATAATGGTAAGAAGTAGCGGGAGTAACTTCTTTAGGAGTTATAGACATTCACTAATATAATTATAATATTTCATAACACTCCCCTTGGATGTCTATAGATAATGTGCATCGTTAAAACCTTACTAAGAAAAACCTTATAGGAAAAAATCTTAGTGAAGGAAAAGGAGTACACATATCTTGTAATACACATTGTTTGTTGCCTCGTTAAAAACCTTGCTAGAAAAACCCAGTGGGATAAAACCCCATCTAAGGAAAAAAGAGTGCAGCACGTATCTTACTCCCTCTGATGAAAACATCACTTTACTTTTCGGAAATGACACATTCCAATCCCGTATACCAGCTTCTCAAATGTTGAGGTTGGTAATGATTTATTGAACAAATCCACCAAATTATCAATCAAATAAATTTGTTGAACATCTATATCACTAATCTGTCAAAAATCATGTCTGAAAAGAACTTCGGTGGAATGTACTTTATTTTATCGCCTTCAATATACCCTTCTTCCAATTGAGATAAGCAAGCAACACTGTCTTCAATATTATTGAAGTCTTCTTTTTCAAAGAAAAATCACACATTTGTTGTGTGTTGAGTCACTTGCTTTATAAGTTGCTAATATCTTGGCATAACTTGAATCAATAATTGACAACCTTTGTAGAATATCATAATGTGACAATACCCTCACATGCAAATAGATTGCTTAAAGAACGAACTTTAACCCTACATTTGCATAATCAACAAAATTGGCAATATTTGTTAGAATAAACAAATCTATATCAAGGATTCTAATATAATACTAATCGTATTCCAATATCTCCACATAGGAATAAAACTATATCTCGCTATAATACTCATAGTTCTAGCAAGATACATTAGTGCATCAATTGCACTAGACACAAAAACAAATCATGCATGTCATGATTGCTAATCCACATAAGAATTTGCTGAAGCTTTATTTAATAAATTTCTTTGGAGCCTTAATATGCTTCAGAACAATTTAAATCCTTCAAGGATTTTCATTATACGCATATCAAATGTACTATCGGATAATAACCTGAAATGACTGCATCCACCACAGGAGAACATGTCTCCATATAATCAATACTGGGATATTTACAAATCTTCTTGTGCCACATGTCGTCTTTATGTCTATCGACTTGATTTTTTTATTTAACTTTTCGCACAAGAACACATTTATACCTCCACTGGCTTTATATGTTGGGACTATCCGTCAAACTTCATATTTTTCAGGTGAAGCTAATTTTTATTGTATATTTTTTATTTAGCCAATCATTTATCTGTCCAAATTCCATGACAGATTTTTGAGCTCAAGATCCTCGTCAATATTAATAATATTGAGCACTATATTATATTAACAATATCATCGACGATCATTTTATATCGATTTCTTCATCACACGATAAAGACATAACTTATCGAGATCTCATTATTTTCAGGTATCTGAGTCTCTCCCTTGAGGTCTTATAAGTGGTTATGTCGCGGTACTCTTATAGAGCACTTACCTTTTTATTTTGACCATCTTGATCATTTTCTCCTCTCCTTCTTCAAGGAGTTTTAACTTTGGAACCGCTTGGTCTGTTATACTTTATGCGTGCCATAGACTCTTTCCATCATAGACTTTATTCTATTTGGAGCATTAGCAGCTGAAATATGTCATTTAGCTTTGGGTCAGCAAATGCATCTAGCAGTATTTTGCAAATGAATTATCATTTAAACTTCAAGTTCACATTTTCTTGTACGAGGATCAAGATGTACTCATAAGTAATTCATTCCATGTATTGCTTTTTCAGTTGCCCATTTTTTCCTCCTAATATTGGGATCACCAACACATATCCCTAATCTTCTTTGGAGACCCATCTTTGTGAATTGTGGTGGAACAATTAAATCATATAGCACATCCATATTTCTAGATGAAAATTATTTGGTTCCTGACCCTGAACCAATTGTGATAGGGAGAATGTATCATAGCTTATTGGCTAGATGCGTATAAGTGATGCCGTATATTAAATAATACACCTCATACCAAATTTCTTTTTGTTCTCATAACTAACAGTTTAGCTATAATTAGAGGCATACAATTTTTACTAAACTAACTTGAATTTAAACCAGCATTATCATCACAATTTATATTCTAGAACTGTGCTCTAATAATTTGAGCAAGCAATCTTGCAAAATCCAAACTGAGAATAGATGCATCTATAACAAGCGCACATGTGACCATACAATAGATGTATCTATTAAAATCATATATCACCTTTTATTTTTTCCAGAAATCATGGGATTCAATCCCAACATTAACTGGTATATCATGAGAATAAGCAGCACAAGAGAATTCTTAAAGAATCTTCAATTTCTTCAATATATGCCAATGTGAATTCTCAATTAATTTTTTGCATCATAATTGAACTGGGATGGCCAACCGGTCATGCCAACTGATATTTGTTTCAGTAAATCTCTAGTTTACTTGTGGCATTTGATTTCTTCATCATGCTTATACTTGTGTAGTACAAATAGAAGAAAAGTCGGGTAACCTTTCATATTTACCCCGTATGATTATAGTAATATGAAGATATTCAATCTTTCTTTCATTTATAGTCTCAATATGCCAACCACTTTGGCTAATATCTTTGAAACTCAAAAAGTTTCTTTTGAGACTTACTACAATATCAATGTCATGAACAATTTCATTCATCCGGGTAGTAACAAATTAATTCTTCTGGAGCTCTTAATTGATTTTGTACTACAAGATCTTTTGTCACACAATCCATATGATGAATCATATCATAGTAATTGTCATGGTCAAAATCATCATAAGAAAAATTATTTATTGCTTTAATTTTGCCTTTAATAACTTTTTATAAGGATGGCAAAATATTTTTTTGGCATACCATATGTAAGCGACCTCTATTTTAAAAGGCAGAATTGGGACTCGCCCCAGGAAGGAGCACTTTTAAAACGCCCATGGGCTTATGTGTGGGGCTTAGTTCCGTGAGACTTACGCCTCGGCCTTCGAGGATTACGCCTCGGACACGCTCAAAGCCTAGTGTACTGGGCACACCTAATAGAACTTTATGCAATTGTGTGTAACTGACCTTATAAATCCTCAAATTTTCTTAATAAATCATTGAATATTCAAAATTACTTTTTTTAAAAATCATAAATCATTAAGTTGAGAGTATTTTATGTCATAATTAAAATAACAATTATTGCACGTTATCCACTAAGACTACTATAATAGTAAATTTTAAATAAATCTTTCATTTAAAAAGTATTTATTTATTAAATTTTGTTATATCTTTATTATATAATAGTCCATAATTTTTTTTATAATTATTTTCCTAAATAGTATTTTTCACGTTTATGAGATACAATCCTTATTAATTTAATACCTTAGTATTAGCTAGTAACTACTTACAAATAATTAGTTATCATGGTATTGTATGGTGAATTATGTGTCACTTTATTAATTTGTTGAAACTTAAAAATAAATGATGCTAGAGAATCATATTTAAATTGTGAATTATGTTTTTATATAAATTCTCCTCCAAATAGAAAGCATATTAAATAAAAGGAGTATTTTAAAAACTAATCAAATTATAATATCGAAATTCTTTCAAGATTCATTACTCCGTAAGAGATACATATAAGATTTCGTATCGAATACATTACTTTTGATGTTTGAATTGTAACGACGTTGCAGCTAATTTGCATATTATGATATATGTCATGCTTTTCGTATTATTCATAGTTGAATTGTAATTCATAAATATTTTAAATAGATTATTTGTTATAATTTTGTGATTTTAATGTAATTTATATAATTATTTTTATTTTATACTATCTTATAATTCTTAAAATGAATAAAATTTAGAGATCCGTGGGACTTACGCCCCATGTTTCAGGGCTTACGCCTCGCCTCGTCAGAGGTAAAATGCCTCGCCTCACGCCCCCGTCTTTTAAACAATTGTACGCGACCAATGACATATTCATGATATTCATTATCTTTATTTCTCTCAAACCTCCCTTAGAGGTGAGTTGTGGTATTTATCCAACCATACATAAACATATTATGATGCATAATCTTTATCACATATATATATATTTTGACATTCACTTTCAGGAATAAGTCTGCATTTACAAATGCTTATCACAAGTCACATTTTCAAGGAATGGACTATAATCATTTGAGCGTGTCTCGTATTAACATATCACATTGATACATATTTCCTTCACCTTTGAAGGATTATTTTGAGAACCCTTATTGTTCTCCTTTTTACAATTACCATAATAATGACTATTATTATTTTGATCTTTGGCACGCCCACGTTGTAATGACCCGACCTGTCGTTATGAGCATTTGCACTATGCTCGGTAGTTTGACGGAATGAGTAGCTCTGTATGATGTATTATGACTTGTGTGAATCGTCGATTTTGGTTTTCAAGTTATTCAGAATCGATTTGGAAGCATTAATTTCACGATTGAAGCTTTAAGTTGGCAGAGTTGACCAAGTTTGACTTTTTAGTATTTGACCTCAGATTTGAGTTTTGATGGTTCAGTTATGTCCGGATGGTGATTTTGGACTTAGGCGTATGCCCGGATTTGCATTTAGATATTTCTAGAATGATTCAGCACTAATTGGCGAAAATTGGAAGTTGAAGGTTTAGAAAAGTTCATAAGTTTGACCGAGAGTTGACTTTGAGGATATCAGATTCGGATTGTGGTTCCGGGAATTTGAATAGCTTCGTTATGTCATTTGGGACTTATGTGCAAAATTTGGGTTCATTCCAGGTTGATTCGATATCTTTCGGCGAGTTTTGGAAGTTGAAAGTTGAAAGTTCTTTAAGTTTGAATTAATGTGCGATTCATCGTTTCGATATTGTTATGCGTGATTTGAGGCCTCGGCTAGGTCCGTGTTATGTTATGGGACTTTTTGGTATATTTGGACGGGGTCCCGAGGGGCTCGGGTGAGTTTCGGACGAGGTTCGGACTACTTCGTCGCATGTTGCCTTTGGCTAAGGCCGTTGGTTCTGGTGTGGCCGCATCTGCAGACAATTGGTCGCAAAAGCGACTTCGCAGATGCGGGGTCTTCTTCGCATAAGCGAACAAGGACAGCTGGGCGTGAGAGTCACAGGTGCGGGTGCATGGGCGCATCTGCGCGACCGCAGATGCGGTTCAATGTGCGCAGAAGCGCGATCGCAAAAGCGGGTAGGAGATCGCAAAAGCGATGGCTGCTGGTTCAGGGATTCTTTGCAAAAGAGAATTATTTACCACAGAAGAGGGAGTCGCAGATGGGACGATTTGATTGCAAATGCGATGAAGCTGGGCAGATTGTATTTCGAGACGTGGTCGTTTTCTTTTCACATTTTTGGGATTTTGGAGCTCGGTTTGGGCGACCTTGGAGAGGAATTTCACCATGTGGATTGGGGTAAGTTTTCTATACTCATTTTTATTATATTTCATGAATCTATTCTCGTTTTTGGCATTTGATCGAGGGTTTCAAGAGAGAAATTTGGGGGGTTTTGCTTAAAGTTTCATAGAGTGAATGTTCGAGTTTTGAACATCGATTCGGAGTCGGATTTGAGTGAAACTAGTATAGTTGGACTCGTAATTGAATGTGTCGTCGGATTTTGTGAGTTTCACCAGGTTCCGAAGTGCGGGCCCGGGTTTGAATTTTGAGTTGATTTTAGGCTTTTGATTAAGGATCCGACCTTTATCATTTGGAATTGTTACCTTAGGCATTATTTGATGTATTTGAGTTGCTTTTGGCTAGTTTCGAGCCGTTTGGAGGTCGGTACGTGCGGGATGACATTTTTGGAGCATTGCTTGGCTTACTCGGTATTGGATTTGGCTTGTTCAAGATAAGTAACACTTCTAAACTTGGTGCTGAAAACCCCGAATTATGTACTATGTGATGGATGTTGAGGTGACGCGCATGCTAGGTGACAAGCGTGTGGGCGTGCACCATAGTAACTGTGATTTAGTCGATACCATGGAATTGTGTAGCTACCTCCTTATCTGAACATTTTTACTATACTCTATGTGTTAGATCACTTGAGCTATAATTTATGCTAGAAATCATGTTTAGGCTATATGCTGGCTTTATTGGGACCCACAGTGGTCGTTCCTTGCTGTTGAGTTATTTTTTTAATTGCAGTTATGTAGTCAGTCGTATTCATCATTACATATCATATCTCAGTCTCTGTTATTATATATTGTCGCATCTCATATCATTGACTTGGGCTGCTTAGCATGAGTGTTGTGAGCCTGAGAGACTGGAGAGATTGATAACTGAGTGAGGCCGAGGGCCTGATCATGAAGATATTGATAATATAGCATGTGAGTTGTCTGTGCAACAAGTGAGTTATCCATGCAGATCCAGATATTGATACTATAGAACGTGAGTTGTCCATACAACACGTGAGTTGTATGTGCGGATCCAGATGTTGATACTATAGCATGTGAGTTATCCGTGCAGCACGTGAGTTGTTCGTGCGGATTATAACGCTTGGGCTTAAGGAGCCCCTCCGGAGTCTGCACACCCCCAGCGAGCGCAGTTGCTAGAAGTTATTATATTTGGGCCGGATCTGCCCTGTACAGTACTGAGTGGCTGGATGAGCCATCTGAGCGGGGCTATAAGGTCGACCTCTACTGTGATAGGACTGTCCCCCAGAAGGAACACCGCTAGAATTACCCAGCCCACGAGACCTCTTGGCCTCCCTCTCCTCACGCTCCCAAGTACGGACTATTTCTAGTCGTCGAGCACTGTCAACCACCTCGTCGAATTTAGCACCTGCTACATTCCCCAGAGTCATAATAAAACGGAACTGATGGTTGAGGCCATTAATGACCCTTCTAATCTTCTCCCTCTCAGTGGGAACCAACCAAACTGCATGACGAGCCAATTCTGAAAACCGCATCTCATACTGGGTCACGGATAGGTCCTCCTGACGTAAATGCTCGAACTGCCTGCGCAGTTCCTCTCTGCAGGTATGTCGTACAAACCTCTCCATAAATAATACGGAGAACTCATGCCATGATAGTGGTGCTGTACCAACTGGTCTGCTCCTCTCATAAGTTTCCCACCATCTGAAGGCTGCCCCGGTCAGCTGAAAAGTAGTAAATGAGACCCCACTGGTCTCCAGAATACTCGCTGTATGAAGCATTCGCTGGCATCTGTCCAAGAAATCCTGAGCATCCTCTGACTCGATTCCATTGAAAATTGGAGGATGGAGTCTCCCAAACCTCTCTAGTCTCTTCTGCTCCTCGTCATTCATAATAGGACCCACCTGGGCCTGAGAAGCTACAACCGGCTGGACTGGTAGTGCCCCCGGTATCTAAAGTCCCTGCACTACCTACTCTGGAGTACGAGCGACAAGGGTATGAGTACCTTCCCCGGCCTGAGAAGTGGCTGGTGCAGCCAGAGCCGAAACCACCTGAGCAAGACCAGTGCAAACAGTCAATATCTGGGCTAAAGCCTCCTGAAGGTCTAAAATCACAATAGGCACAACTGGTGCCTGAGCTGGTCCCGCCGGCTTGACTACATCTGGAACCTGCTCCTGAGTTGGAGCAACTGGTGGTTCTACAGGTTCTACTCTAACTGTTGTGCGAGCTACACCTCGACCTCTACCACGACCCCGACCTCTACCACAACCTCGACCTCTTATGGTCCTAACTGGTGGCACTGGTGGTTGACCATCCAATCCGGTAGTATGAGTCCTTACCATCTGTGAGAGAATAGAATAACAAAAATTTAGTTTCCGGAATCAACAATTTCGCACGACAAAATACAAGAAAGTGAGATTTTCCTAAGGGTTCGGCAGCCTCTCGAAGATACGTACAGACATCTCCGTACCGATTCGCAAGACTCTACTAAACCTGCTCATGACTCGTCAGACCTATATAACCTAGGCTCTGATACCAACTTGTCACGACCCAAAATCCGCATATCGTGATGACGCCTATCTCAATACTAAGCAAGCCTATAACCTCAATAAAACACTATAATCATTTAAGTTTGAAAAACATAATATTTAAATTTAATAGAAAATCCCATAAATACTAATATAAATACACTCCCAAAACCCGGTGTCATTGAGTACATGCGCATCTAAATGATAACATAGTCTGACTGATACAAACACTGTCTGGAAATTTAAAACAGTAGAAATAACTGAAAGGAAAATAGAGTGTAGTATGAGTATAATTGACCCCATGTACTCAATAAGTAACAAGACTAACCTTTGGGCTAAGAGTAGTGACAAGCTCAACATGTACAGTCCAGTATAGAAATAACATATCAGAAATGTAGGTATCCTTTCAAGTTCAACATTTAAACTCAGTACAAGTAAAATAGGTCAATTCTGAATGATATGAGGAATATGACATCTCTATATCTACATGCCAATGTACATGCTGTATGTGATGCACCTCAGTGGAAACCTCGTGTACTCTAAATCTCAAAATACTCAATCACTCAGTACTGTATATGGCCAATCCATCTCAGGGAAGATCCATCCCATATGTATATATACATCAACTGACAATCAGTCACTCAGTACTGTATAAGGCCAAGCCAACCAGGGGAAGATCTATCCCCATATATAAATGATTCGGACAAGATCCATGTCCAGGGAAGATTCATCCCTCAATATAAATGCTTCGGGCAAGATCCATGCCCAGGAAAAATCCATCCCTCAATATAAAATTAATCGCGCTCACTGTGGGGGTGCAGACTTCGGAGGGCTCCTTCAGCCCAAGCATTATAATAGCCAGATCCAGGCATAAATAAATAAAAATATGTTGCGGTGTGTAGCCCGATCCCATAAATATCACTCAAAATCTCCAGTCTCTCGGGCTCTCAATGACATGAAAATCAACACGACACGATGATATAATGTATCAATGAATGACAACAGATACTGAAATATGATATGCAAATGATAGATGTGACTGAGTACAAAATTGTAAATTTAAACAAGTAATTCAATAGCAATAAGACCTCTGTGGATCCCAAAAATATCGGCACGTAGCCTAAACATGATCTTTAACACAAGTCTCAACTCAATTTCCTCTAACACGTGGATGATATGTGGATAATGACATGAGTATTTGATTTTGCAACTCCACGGAATCAATTAAGTCATAATTTCTATGGTGCACGCCCACACTCCCATTACCTAGCATGTGCGTCACCTCCATACAATTCACATAACACGTAATTCATGGATTTATACCCTCAGAACCAAGTTTAGAAGTGTTATTTACCTCGAACCGTGCAAGTTCTTTATTCCAATATGCCTTTGCCGCGCGAATCGGCCTCCGAATGCCTTAAATCTTGTCACAATTAATTCGATATTGTCAACACAAATTATAGGAATTAATTCCATATGAAAATACTAAATTTTCCAACAAAAATCCGAAATTAAACTCAAAATTCATCAGTGGGCCCCATGTCTCGGAACCCGACAAAAGTTACAGAATATGAACGCCCATTCAACCACGAACTAACCATACCAAATTTACCAAATTTTGACATCAACTCGACCTTCAAATCCTCAAATCTTATTTTCAATTCCCTAGGCCCAAATCCTCGAATTACACCTCAAAAACACGTAATCTAGTCGGAATAATCGATGATAATTCAATAATATTGACTAACAATGATCTTAAGTGACTTACCTCAAGTTTTCCCGTGAATTACCGCTCAAAACTCGCCTCAACCCGTGTTGGAAATGACTAGAAAATGGCAAAAGCTCGGAACCCTCTATTTTTGTACCCTGTCCAGAGGTTCCGCACCTGCGGAAATTTTAACCGCTTTTGCGGTCATTCGTCCGCTTCTGCGACTGCCTTCGCTCCTGTGGACAAGAGTCCGCTTCTACGAATAAGCTATCCATTTCTGCGAAGCAGCTCACCCCTTCATTTTTCGCTTCTGCGGTAACACCTTCGCAGATGCGCAACCGCTTCTGCGGTCAGGTACGCGCATCTACGATCCCAGCCTTGGCCAATCCAATGTCGCTTCCCTGCACCTACGAGATAATTTTCGCAGGTGCGATTGCATCAGTAGGCAGCAATTTCCTAGCTTTGTTCTAAGTCCAAATTTGATCCATTAACCATCCGAAACTCACCCGAGGCTCCCCGGGACCTCAACCAATTACACCAATAAGTTCTAAACATCATACGAACTTAGTCGAAGCCTCAAATCATATCAAACAACGCTAAAACCACGAATCGCACCCCAATTCAAGCCTAATGAAAACTAACAAATTTCAACTTCAACATTTGATGCCGAAACCTATCAAATCACGTACGATTGACCTCAAATTTTGCACACAAGTCATTAATGACATAATGGACCTATTCCAATTTCCATAATTGGATTCCGACCCCGATATAAAAAATTCAACTCCCGGTCAAACTTTCCAACTTTAAATTTCCTATTTTTGCCATTTCAAGCTAAATTTAACTACGGACTTCCAAATAATTTTCCGGACACACTCCTAAGTCCAAAATCACCATACGGAGCTATTAGAATTATCAAAACTCTATTCCGGAGTCGTTTACATATAAGTCAACATTCAGTCAACTATTTCAACTTAAGCTTTAAATCTTGGAACTAAGTGTTCCAATTCATTTTGAAACCTCCCCAACAAGTCACATAATTATAATTGAACACAGGATAAGTAGTAAATGGGGGAATATGGCTGTAATACTCAAAACGAACAGCCGGGTCGTTACATTCTCCCCCTCTTAAACAAACATTCATCCTCGAACGGGTTTAGAATTATACCTGGAGTCTCAAATAGGTGTGGATATTTTCTCCGCATCTCCCGCTTAGTATCCCAAGTAGCTTCTCCGACTGACTGGCCTCTCCACTGCAATTTTAATAAAGCTATGTTCTTTGATCTCAACTTTAGAACCTACTGGTCCAAAATGGCCACCGACTCCACATCATAAGTCAAATTACCATCCAACTGCACTGTACTGAAATCCAAAACATGAGACGGATCTCCGACATACTTCCAGAGCATAGACACATGAAACACTGGATGAACACCCGATAGACTAGGCGACAATGCAAGTTCATAAGCCACCTCTCCAATCTTCTTAAGTATTTCAAAAGACCCAATATACCTAGGGCTCAACTTTCCCTTCTTCTCGAATCTCATAACACCCTTCATAGGCAAAACTCGGAATATTACCTTCTCTCCTACCATTTAAGCAACATCGCGAACCTTCATATCCGTATAACTCTTCTGTCTAGACTGCACCGTGTGAAGTCGTTCCTGAATCAATCTAACCTTTTCCAAAGCATCCTAAACTAAATCAGTACCTAATAACATAGCCTCACCCAGATCAAACCAACCCACCGGAGACCGATACTGTCTCCCATATAAAGCCTCATACGGAGCCATCTGAATGCTCGATTGGTAGCTGTTATTATGGGCACACTCTACAAGTGGCAGAAAATGATCCCAAGAACCCCCAAAATCTATAACACAAGCGCGTGACATAGCTTCCAATATCTGAATAGTGAGCTCGGACTACCCGTCCGTTTGAGGGTGAAATGTTGTTCTCAACTGTACCTGTGTGCCTAACTCTCGCTGCACTACTCTCCAAAACTGTGATGTAAACTGCGTGCCTTGATCTGAAATGATGGACACTGGCACACCGTGAAGGTGAAAAATCTCGTGAATATAAATATCAGCCAACCGCTCCGAAAAATAAGTAGTAGCAACAGGAATAAAATGTGCGGACTTTGTTAACCGATCCACAATGACCCAAACAATATCAAACTTCCTCAAAGTCCGTGGGAGTCCAACTACGAAGCCCATGGCAATACGCTCCCACTTCCACTCCGGAATTTCAAGTCTCTGAAGCAATCCGCCCGGTCTCTGATGCTTGTACTTCACATGCTGACAATTTAAACACCAAGCTACAAATCCAACTATATCTTTCTTTATTCTTCTCCACCAATAGTGTTGTCTCAAGTCCTGATACATCTTTGTGGCACCCGGGTGTATGGAGTACCACGAACTGTGGGATTCTTCAAGAATTAACTCACGCAACCCATCTACATTTGGAACACAAATCCGACCATGCATTCTCAACATCCCATCATCTCCAATAGTAACATCTTTGGCATCGACATGCTGAATTGTGTCCTTTAGGACAAGCAAATGGGGATCATCATACTGGCGTTTTCTCATGCGGTCATATAAGGAAGATCGAGAAACCACACAAGCTAGAACCCAACTGGGCTCCAAAATATCTAATCTCACGAACTGGTTAGCCAAGGCCTGAATATCAACTGCAAGAGGCCTCTCACCAATAGAAATGAATGCAAGGCTACCCATACTCACCACCTTTCTACTCAAGGCATTGGCCACCACATTGGCCTTCCCGGGATGATACCGAATAGTAATTTCATAGTCCTTTAGCAGCTCTAATCATCTCCGCTGCCTCAAATTAAGATCCTTCTGTTTGAAAAAGTGTTGGAGACTCCGATGATCTGTAAATACCTCACAAGACACACCATAAAGATATTGCCTCCAAGTCTTTAGTGCATAAACAATAGCTGCTAACTCTAAATCATGAACATGGTAGTTCTTTTCATGTGGCTTCAACTGGAGCGAAGCATAAGCTATCACTCTACCCTCCTGCATTAATACACACCCAATACTGATCCGAGAAGTATCACAATACACTGTATAAGAGCCTAAAGCTGAAGGCAAAACTAGAACTGGAGTTGTGGTCAAGGTAGTCTTGAGCTTCTGAAAGCTCTCTTTACACTCATTCGACCACCTATATGGAGCACCTTTCTGGGTCAATTTAGTCATAGGCATCGCAATAGACGAGAACCCCTTCACAAAGTGACGATAATACCCGGCCAAGCCGAGAAAACTCCGAATCTTAGTAGCTGAAGATGGCCTGGGCCAACTCTGATCTGCCTCTATCTTCTTCGGATCCACCTTAGTTCCTTCACTGGACACTATGTGTCCCAAGAATACCACCGAACTAAACCAGAACAAACACTTAGAGAATTTGGCGTAAAGTTTCTCCTCCCTCAGCCTTTGTAGTACAATACTCAAATGTTGTGCATGTCCTTCATGGCTACGTGAGTACACCAGGATATCATCAATAAATACTATAACAAACAAATTAAGATACGGTTGGAATACACTATTCATCAAGTGCATAAATGTTGCTAGGGCGTTGGTTAGCCCAAAAGACATCACGAGAAATTCATAGTGACCATAACGGTCCTGAATGCCGCATTTAGAATATCGAAATCCAAAATTTTCAACTGGTGATACCCAGGCCTCAAATCAATTTTGGAGAACACTCTCGCTCCCTGAAGCTGGTCAAATAAATCATCAATACGTGGTAAAGGATACTTGTTCTTGATTGTAACTTTGTTCAACTGCCCGTAGTCGATGCACATCTGCATAGTACCATCTTTCTTTTACACAAACATAACCGGTGCACCCCAAGGCGACACACTAGGCCTAATAAACCCCTTATCAAGAAGTTCTTGAAGTTGCTCTTTCAAATCTTTCAATTCAGTTGGTGCCATACGATACAAAGGAATAGAAATGGGCTGAGCGCCCGACACCAAGTCAATACCGAAATCAATATCCCTGTCGGGTGGCATACTCGGCAGATCAGCAGGAAATACGTCCAAAAAATCTCGCACTACCAGTACAGAGTCAATAGTAGGAGTGTCTGCATCAATATCTCTCACAAAGGCCAAATATGACAAACACCCCTTCCCAACCATTCGTTGGGCCTTTAAGTAAGAAATTACCCTGCTGGGAACATAATCTAGAGAACCTCTCCACTCGACCATCGGCAACCCCGGTATCGCCAACGTCACAGTTTTTGTGTGACAATCCAGAATAGCATGACATAGAGACAACCAATCCATACCCAAGATTACATCGAAATCAACCATACTAAGAAATATAAGATCAACTCTAGTCTCCAGTCCCCTAATAGTTACCACACACGAATGATACACACGGTCCACAATAATAGTATCACCCACCGGCGTAGATACAAGAACAGGTGAAACTAAAGACTCACGGGGCATATCCAGATAACGAGCAAAATATGATGATACATACGAATACGTAGAACCAGGGTCAAATAATATAGAAGCTTCCATGTGGCATACTGATACAATACATGTGATAACTGCATCTGAAGCAATGACATCTGGCCTGGCAGGAATAGCATAGAATCGGGCATGACTGCCACCTGATCGGCCTCTCCCTCTTGGGCGACCCTTAGCTGACTGAGCCCCACGCCGAGCTGGCTGGGCGAGTGGTGAAGTAACTGGTGCTGAAGTCGTAGTCTGACTCCTCTGCTGAGCTGAACCTCCTATAAGGCGGGGGAAATATCTCTTTATGTGACCCAAATCTCCAAACTCAAAACAACCCATCTCTGAAAATATCGACAAGTACTGAGGTGGACCTCGAGAACCAAAATAACTACCAGAAGAACCTGGTGCAGATGAACCCTGAACTAATGGTGCACGAGATGAACTCTGAGTTGGAAGTGCACTAAGAGAAGACTGACTCGGTCGAGCACTGTATGAACCATGGCTAGCTGATGTGCCATGATGAGCTGGACGATCCATTTGAGCGGGCCTATAAGGTTGACCCCTGTTGTGATAGGACTGTTCCCCAGAAGGAACACCGCTGGAAGTAGCCGGACCACGAGACCTATTGGCCTCCCTCTCCTCATGCTCCTGAGTACGGACCATTTCTAGCCGTCAAGCACTGTCAACCACCTCGTCGAATTTAGCACCTGCTACATTCCTCAGAGTCATAACAAAACAGAATTGATGGTTGAGGCCATTAATGAACCTCCTGATCTTATCCCTCTCAGTGGGAACCAACCAAATTGCATGACAAGCTAATTCTGAAAACCGCATCACATACTGGGTCACAGACAGATCCTCCTGACGTAAATGCTCGAACTGCCTGCATAGTTCCTCTCTGCGGGTCCGTGGCACAAACTTCTCCAGAAATAATATGGAGAAATCATTCCATGATAGTGGTGCTACACCAACTGGTCTTCTCATCTCATAAGTCTCCCACCATCTGAAGGCTGCCCCGATCAGCTGAAAAGTAGTAAATGAGACCCCACTGGTCTCCAGAATACCCACTAAGCGAAGCATCCACTGGCATCTGTCCAAGAAATCCTAAGCATCTTGACCTATCGCGCACAATGCATACCTCAATACAAGGTATGAATCGGTCGATTGCAATTATAGTAACCCAACAAAGAGTCGGGATTGAATCCACAGGGAGTTAGATGGGAGTTAGGAGTATATATTCTAGTGCATGAATTTGAAATATCTTAATTTGCACTTCCACAAATTGGTGTTGTTTCTATTTATATTTTAAAACTAAATATTGTAAAGTAAAGGAATAAGACTAGGATAATTGTTTTTGTTAATTTTCAAGTTTGTAAAAAGGCCTAGGGCTATGACCATCGCTTAGGTGTTGGCCTAATGAGATATAAACCTTAATGTTTGTTTTGTTGATCAGGGTATATTATAGCTATCAACTCTCAATTACTCACTCAATACCTCTCGGTCAAGGAGTGATTTTGCCCAGTTTGGCTTTCTCAAGTCCAAGTGGGTATCACACAAAATGGTTGATAAGAGCTCAAGTCGGGTTATTACTATCTCTAGGTTGAACCCTTTAATTGGGTTAATCAATCTTTCAATTGAACGAATTCCTTAATAGCTAAGTTTTCCTAGACCAAGTCTCTCTTTCTCAAGTAGAGACTAAGTCAATTAGGCATGAACTAATATTTGCAACCATTAACTCCACAAATTAAAGCATGAACAATGCTAAATAATAAACACCCAATCATAAACTAGCACTAAATTAGATACCTATAAGGTTTACATACTAGGGTTGGATCACAACCCTAGTAAATATCTAGCTACTCATTCTTAAAATTGAAGAAATACTAATTAAACTCATATTGTCAAGTTAAAATGATAAAATCTATAGTAAAATACTCTAAAATATAGAAAACTTCCAAAAGAGGCAAAGAAAAATGGCTACAGGACTTGCTGATGTCAAAACTTAACCTAATTTTGTGAAACCTGTCTATTTATACAAGGCTGAAAATTTCGGACAAAAATGCCCTTCGGGAGGTTCTGCGGCCGCACAATTCTTCATCTTGCAGGAGCTGGGATTCTACGGCCGTACAATTCTCAACTGCGGTCACTAGGCAATGTTTTTGCGGTCTGCAGATTTATCACTGCGGTCGCAAGGCACTTCTTCTGCGGTCGCACAATTCTTGTGCGGTCCGCAATTTTGAGGGACTTGGACTTTAGAAATTTGCACACTCTCTGAAGTTGATCTCCAGCTCGTCTTTTGTGGCCGCACAATTCATGTGAGGTCCGCAGTTTGCTAGAAAGCCTACTGGGATTTTCTTCATTGTTTGCGGCCGCAGATGGAATTTTGCGGTCCGCACTTTGCGAGCTTCTGTGCCTTTTATTGCCTTGTATTTAGATTACTCCTTTTAGAGTCAGATTTTATCTCGGGAGTCCAACTTTTATTATTCCTACAATTTTGCACATTTCATCAGTTTTGGAAACACCATTCAACGCTTTTAGACTATAACAAAAGCTAAAAAGGAGCTAATAAGTAGTCAAAATTCCCACTTATCAACTCCCCCAAACTTAAGTTTTTGTTTGACCTCAAGCAAACAAAATAGTTCCCACCTCCACAAGTTAAGGGTCATTTCAGCCTGTCAAGGGTAAGCCATTCACACATCAGTTGGGACAAACAATTACCCACACTACTTATGTATTATCAACAAGGTGACAAGTTAAACTTTTATGCACATATAGTTCTAATGTGACACTTGAGCATCAAGAGTTGACTTTATTCATCAAGGAAGCTCGCTCTCTCATGTAGGTCATTGTGGATCCCAAACTCCTCCTCCTCTACTCTCCGTTTTCCTAGCTCACTTATGAATTTTAGCACTCAATCCAAAGATTTGCGAAAGGTTCACTATCCCTCTCAAGATAATGTCGCAAGTACGGCTTCAAGTACCACAGGCTTGCCCCTCATGTAGATCGACACTAATGTAAGTTCACTCGGCTTGAAATCACGTAGGGCTTTTTCGGGATGTAATGAAGGCTTTTGGACTAAGGTTGGATACACTATGGTTGAGTGGGTTCACCTTTCCTTAAGCATTTCATTTTTTATTCTCGGCTCATGCTTTGCCAATTCTTTGAGGCACTTTCTTTTCCTTGGGGAACTAGAGAGACTTAACATCACTCTTTCTTGATCATGACATTCATTTTCTCCCTCTTTGATTTCTCCATGCTTTGTATCATTACTTTTCTTTGAATCCCTTCAACTCCACTTATTCACTTTCTTTTGCATTTTTCTTTTTTTGTTGTTTCCTTTTCTTGCCTTTCCTTCTCATCATTTCTTTTCTCTTTTTGTGCCTCGATACCTCATTCAAGTTCCTCGTCTCTCCCCCAAACTTACATTTTTAGCCAATTGTCTCACAAGAGTGTTAAGGAAAGCTTGGGTGCCAAGAGAGGGCCACGACAAAACGGGTAAAGCTTGTAATATGGTTATCAAATGAGAAAGGTTTTAGGCTCAAATGGGTTGACTAGGGATAACAACATTGGTAGGCAATGAAAAAATTCAAGCGTGTCAAGGAAAGCCTACAATCACTTCTCAATCCAAGCAAAACTTAAGATTTCGCCTTGAAACACATTCAGGGTAACTTCTAGACCATTCACACGGGTACTTGGACTAGCAACAAAATATCTCACCCCTTACGCAACTGGATTGTTAAAGAGGATAGAGTCGAGGGCCCACAACGACCACATTCAAGGTTGAAAATCACTATGGTTCGATTAAACCACTCGATGATTGCCTAAGTCAACACAAGAGTCACAAAGTCATTAACTAGAGCTATTTCTTTCCAAGAGACTTGTTTTTAACCATAAGCACGTAGTTAAGTGTGTTGGTACCAAGTGAAGCATGTTTGACTCTTCGAGCATGACTTAATTAGGTATTTTTATTCATTACTACTACTATTATTACCTAAACACAAAAAACGGACTCAGTCCCTTAAGAAGGTTGTCACACCATCCATCGTTGGGAAGAGTCACCCGGTTCACACAAAATCTACCTTTGGAAAGAACTATGGCATTAAGAAAACCAAAGGCTTATTAACTACGAAAACATAAGAAGAAGCTACTAATTTAAACACTAACTCCTAAGAAAAACAAATGTGAAGAATCTACAAGCAAAAACTATTGAAAGCATAATGAATATACATAATGAGAGAAGATATATACATAATGAGAGAAGAAAAAAGAGAATATATACAGAATAAGGGAATAGAAGAAAATACTGTCAAGTTATTACAAACCAATTGTCTCAAAATCATCAAA
The DNA here is from genome assembly GCF_000715075.1 of Nicotiana tabacum. NCBI lineage: Eukaryota > Viridiplantae > Streptophyta > Magnoliopsida > Solanales > Solanaceae > Nicotiana > Nicotiana tabacum. The sequence continues at coordinate 37,390,376 of NC_134098.1, forward strand.
TTAGATAAAATAAACTCCATCCCCCCCCCCCAAATAAAAATAAGCATTGTCCCCAATGCTTAACAAAATAAGAGTAAAGGAAGGGTAAGAGTGAAGAAAACTCCTTGGCCATCTCATGGAGGCCATCTCTGTGTCCACAACAGCGACACCGACCTCAGTCTCATCCAACTGGATCTCATCATCCTCAATTATGGGAGTGATTGGGTTGGTGAACATCTGATGCACTGCCTCGACAGTGTCAGCAGCATGGTCTGGCTCCTCAGACTGGCCAACTGGTGCTAAAGGTGCTGCAGGATCTGGGCATGGATGGTGTGGGTCAATCAGCATGTCAAAGGGAATGTCTCCGGCTACTGCAAGCTTGGTAACCTATCTCTGGAGCTTGTCCACTGACTTCATGGAGGCCTGGGACTTTCTTATGTTTTTCACTTCCTTGCTCAGCTCTTCTATCACTGACCCATGCTGCATCAATGTAGCCATAATCGTGTTCTGGTTCTCCAGGAGCTTTTTTAATGTTTCTTCCACTGTTGGGGGCATCTGAGGTGTCAGAATGGAGGACTGTGATGCAACAGTACTGGATATATCAGACAGCTTTGCAGTAGCTATTTGCATCTAGTTGTTAAGGCTCGCCAATGTCTGGGAGACTCGCAGCACAGAGAGTGGAGCAATAGGCATCGGCACCGGCTTCAAAGCCAAGGTGGAACCTGTAATAGGGGATGCTAAAGGCACTAAGGCTGGAGGTGGAGGCATAGCTGCTGCACTAGCTGAAGGCTTGGCTGAAGTGGATGGAATGTCAATTGCCTCTACAACTACCATTGATGGCTCATCAGACTGGCATGTGGTGATATATGGCCGACCCTTTCTCTTAGGGTTGTGTGCATCCATCAACGAGTACTATGAGAAGGGCTTCTTCGCTCGCACCTTCGTATCAAAATCTCTCGGAACCACCCTCGCATCCGTAAGATACTCTGGAATGGTGTTGGGATACGGGTAGGATATGTCAACTTTCTTGGCAACCACAGAGATGTTAGCCGATATCACGACGCCCACATTGATCGGGTACTCGGCCAAGATAGAAGCGACCAGAACTACTCGCGGGAGCGGAAGATATGTCTCATTCTGCCATGGGTCTAGTCGGCTGCATACAAAGTTCTGCCACCCCTTTTCTTCAAAACTCAGAGTGCTTCAATGAATAGATACCCCTGCTGTGATCCATGGTGGTGGTGGCCCAGGAGCTGCTAGAATCCCAGCTAGCCATGGGCGAGCTGCATCCGCAAGTGCAAATGTTTCTAAGTACTCCGTGGGCTCGACATCCTCAAACCCCAAATAGGTGTTCAATGTGTGGTGGTCAAAATGCACCTTGAGGTTCCTCACTTTAGTCACCTTTGTCCCTTTATTGATATTCGCCACATTGGTGTAGAACTCCCGGACAAGGTATTCCTTCGCATCAACCACGCTTTGGGTGAACCACATCCACTCCTTGCGCTCTCGAAACTGCCTCAAAACTGCAGGGTTGTACTTTTCTAGATCTCTCAACTGGAACTGTCACGCCCTAAACTTGGGGGGCGTGGCTGGCAATCGGCGCCGTACTGGCCTGAGTGAACCACTTTGTAACTCATTTCTTTTTCTTCTGCAACTATCATGGGCCAACATGGCCACGACTCATAATGTATAACTATAAGTGGGCAAACATTGTATCAATGAACCATTGTTCTTAAAACATAAATACATATGGGCCGTCAAGGCCTCTGACATATTGTACATGATGAACCTGTGTGTCTATAAAGCCTATAAGATTATTCAACATCAAAACATGGTTGGGACAGAGACCCGGCCTACCCATAAGTCTATAGCAAAACTCCGACACGATGACTTATAGACTCGGCTGCACTCCGAATGAAGTGGAGTCTTACCGATCCTTTGTTGAATGCTAACCTCGTCTACTATGAGGACTCATCAAACTGATTATCTATACCTGTAAGCATGAATGCAGCGTCCAGAACAAAAAGATGTCAGTACGAATAATGTACTGAGTATGTAAGGCTTGTAAATCAGTGTATAAAGGACATGAAAGAAACATGGAATAAAGGACTCAATCTGTAAGTCTGGATAGCTTTGTAAAATCATGAAATATTTATAAAGTCATACATATGCATATAAATATTATATAATGCATAGGTCTATGTGTACATAACATCATCAAGCCTCTGAGGGCATCCCATCATATCATTTCGGCCACTGTGGGCAAAATCATCATCGTATACCAGCTGATCAGATGGTGGTACGTATATAACGTCGTAACCTTTTCCCATACCCCATATACATATAATATATGCGTATATAACGCCATCTGGTCATGGGAAAATGCATATGTATAAATGAATGTAATGCATAATGAAATAAGTCAATACGATCTCTTGAAATATCATGAGACCCATGAACAAACGATATGATAGTAGGACACATGGGGAATCAAGAACATAGGCACACCTAGTACATCTATGAATAGAGTCATTTATGAAAGTTGTGCGTTTGCTCATTTCGTTTTTATCATATGGATCATGCCAAAAGAAAAGAAGGGATAACCTTAACATACCTTACTTGAAGAAGTTACAACTACTTTCACTTGAGCTTTCCAAGAACAATATTTGCTCCTTTAAATCTTTGAACAAGAACTAAGCACTTCTTATGATCATGGCATATTTCATGTTGCTGGACATATGGAGTATCATGGATGTATGTTTTTTCTATGTTTCTAAAGCAAGAGACTCCCTAATAATAGAAGGAAAGATTTCAACCTTCTTTCTACATCTTAATTGCAAAAGAAGTATAATATGAAGGCTTAAAGGCTTGCATTGTCACGTGTAAACAAGGCACACCAAGTGCTATGACTCATGTGCACATTGGTGCCACCCTTGGACAACTTCATGCCATATGGCAGCCCACAATTTTCCCTAAAATGCCACCTAATCCCATAAACCAAAGAGTCATCATTTGGATGTTTGAGTCATTTTCACTTGTTGCCACGTGGGGGGTGATGTTCCCACCTAACTTATCCACCAATTTTCTAAATGTGCCATCTTGCTCTATGACTTAAGAGTCATTTATTGGGCTTTCCTTGGCTGTCACGTTGGGAGGGTTATCAAGTCAAGCCTATCCAAAAATTTTAATTAGTTATCCACCCCAATAATTTTATGACTAAGCCACCAAAACTCCCTAATCTTGCCACCTAGCTCCAAGACTTGCCTAGTCAATATTGATTTCCCTACTTGCTGCAACCTTAATCCTTATAAAGTTGATTAGTCATGAACCCTCCTTATCCTTATGATTCCACGTGGATTCATACAAATGACACTTATCCACTTATAACTAATTCCATATTCCATGACTTTATACCAACACTAAACAATTATTCACACAATAATTTCTAGGTCTCGATTCACTTAAATACTAATATACTTCATATACCTTACTATCATGATCGTGTGGTACCTTGTATGGCACTAATCCATAAATACAGAGTATTATAGCTTGGACCGTATTTTATCCCAAAATATCAAACATCAACAAAACTCGCTTTCTTCGATTTGTTTACCCTATGACCTTCACAAAACTTACTTATCACTTGATATAAATATCATAAGTACTTATAACCTCAAAAACAGTCTTGTCATTGAACTTATGTCAATTATCTTATGATAAATCCAACGTAGAAAAGTACGGGATGTAACATCATTCCCCCCTTAGAAACATTCGTCCTTGAATGTTAACTCTTAGAGATTTACAAAATGTTTGCTAGGGTCTCCTCTGTAAACTAATCTAAAACCCAACCTCTATCTGAAGCCTGGACTATTCACAACCTTTTGTACCTGAGTATCTCATATCCTCTGTAAAGTTTTGCACTTGTTGAAGTTGAGCCTTTGCTAATTGGTTCGTGGTGGTGGTAAATTTGGCTATGGCTTGCCCATGGTCATGCAATTCTTTGTGAAGGT